>NC_090651.1:120968750-121272750 GCF_040937935.1 Hyperolius riggenbachi | reverse complement strand
TTCCACTCACTACAGCAGCAGCACCAGACTGAGAACATGGCCAGCGCTGCTGCAATTTTTTAGGGGGGACGGGGGTCCGTGGGTGAGTGCAGCCTGATTGGCTGCCAGGTGTCTGCTGACTGTGATGTAGGGGGTCAAAATTTAGCCCAATGACGAGGTATAGGGGGCAGACTCGAACAGCTGATGTTCACTGGGAACTGTTTGCCGGTGAACCATTTGGGCCATCTCTACCCATGTATTGAAATCTCCAAGAACAATCCATCTGGGGTGTTGCAGTGTTAGGTTGAATAGGAGATCTACAAGTTCCATTTAAGGACCAAGGTATTTTGCAATGATCGGTGCTGCGTGGGCTCTACAGCCCGCAGCACCGATCAGGAATGTGGCAGGGCAATCAGACTTCCCCCCTTTTTTCCCCACTAGGGGGATGTCCTGCAGGGGGGGTCTGATCGCCGACCTGCTACTATTGATTTGCAGGGGGGGCTCCTCAAAGCCCCCCTCCGCAGCGTTTTCCGGGCTCCCTCTGCTCACCTCCCTCTCCCTTGTCCTCTGTGCGGCGCAGGACGGATATCCGTCCTGTGCCTGATAGGATAGGCTTCTGCCTATCAGATGTCGGCGATCCCCGGCCAATCAGAGGCTGGGGATCGCCGATCTACGTCACGGCGCTGCTGCGCAGCAGCGCCGTGTGATGTAAACAGCGGGGATTCCTTCCCCGCATGTTTACATTATGCGTGCGAGCCGCGATCGGCAGCTGTTCACGGAGGCAGTCTCCATGAACTGGCATGGAAAGGCTCCATGCTATATCACTAACGGCCCACCGACGCCTATGGGCATTAGGCGGTCGTTAAGTAGTTAAGGAAGGTTGAGTCCTTTCCTATTGGACGGTAGATCAGCAATATGTTTGTTTTTCTTAGCTGAAAGTTGCGCCCCCAAGCAAGCATTCAAATGAGTTGGTAGGTCCTACAGTAATTGGTCTGATTTTCAAAGCCAATCTAAAGCAAAGTGCAACCCCTCCACCCCTGCGTTCTCTTGTGTTGAAGTATATCACGGAATAGTTTATTGGTATGGCAGCCTCCAGAGTTGGGCCCGCTGGTTCAGAAAGCCAGGTTTCAGTCAGGAAGGCCAGATCAGAAGACTCTATTAGATCATGTATGATCACTGTTTTGTTGTTTATCCATCTGTCATTACAGAGAACAGCCTTGATGGGGCTACCCTGAGAGCTGTGGTCTGTGATTGAGGACTCCAGGAGGGAACAGACTCCAGATGTGTGGCTGTCATCTCTGCTGGATTGTGCTAGAACTTTTAAGGTTGTTCCCTGGGTGTACTCTGTAGATTTTGTCACAGAATTATTTTGGCTCTGCAGTAAAGAGGTCTTTTTCCATGTCCTCAGGACCCTCTTTTGGTCTTTCTGAGAATTCCAACAGACTTTAGCAGAATTATAGTTGATTTGTCAATTGGATAAATATTTTTTGCTTGGTATACAGCGAGAAGTGTCACTACTGAATATTGATGTTTACACATTAGAATGGACAAAAGAGACAGCTCAGGGCTCTTGCTGAGATAGGCCCTGTTTAGAGTCAAGGGGCATAATTCACTAAACCGCGATAACTCCTATCACGGACGTTTTCTCACTCATTTTCGCATTTGTGCGCGATCGTGAATTTTTGTGCCAAAATTCACGTTTTCGCTTAAAAACTTGCAATTGCAAAAATGCGTGCGAAAATGGCCGTGATACGAGTTATCACGGTTTAGTGAATCAAGCCCAAGGTGTGAAGTTTTTCAGCTCCAGCTTTGGCATCCTGCAGAGATCAAAGGGGCTGTGTAGACTACATTGTCCTTACACAGAGATGAATAAATGGACAGCATGGATTTGAAAACAGTCCCTTGTTTAGGAATTTGAAGATATTAAATATAACATATGTAGAAAAATATAGTCTATTGAGCATATATGCTGTAGATAATCAATGAAAGTTACTCACAGGTTGGAAAGAGAGGGCGGGCGCACAGAGGCTGAAAGTGTTTTAAGTCTCAGGTCAATTTCAAGGAAGGTGTGTGCAGCAATGGGTGAGTCAGAATTCTGCTTTTTTTTCTTTGTTATTTAGCCTTTTAGCAGCCGTTTTTTTTAGCAGCCATTTTTTTAACCACTTTAAGACAGAGCCGTCTGTGACCTTTTAAGCAATGTGATTGCTGTGATTGGCTTGGTGAGGGAAGATGAAAGCCAACCCTGTGTCCAGATCAAGTAAATATCAAATCACTTATCAGTCCCTGTGCCTGTTCTGCATCTGCATATAGGCAGTAGTGTTGGGCGAACACCTAGATGTTCGGGTTCGAGAACGTTCGCCGAACATCGCCGCGATGTTCGGGTGTTCGCGCCGAACTCCGAACATAATGGAAGTCAATGGGGACCCGAACTTTCGTGCTTTGTAAAGCTTCCTTACATGCTACATACCCCAAATTAGCAGGGTATGTGCACCTTGGGAGTGGGTACAAGAGGGAAAAAAATATTTGAAAAAGAGCTTACAGTTTTTGAGAAAATTGATTGTAAAGTTTCAAAGGAAAAACTGTCTTTTAAATGCCGAAAATGTCATGTTTCTTTGCACAGGTAACATGCTTTTTACCGCCATGCAGTCATAAATGTAATAAAGAGAAGAGGTTCCATAAACAGGGACCGGTAACGCTAACCCAGCAGCAGCAGCAGCACACGTGATGGAACAGGAGGAGGCGCAGGAGGAGAAGGCCACGCTTTTTGAGACACAACAACCCAGGCCCTGCATGAGGACAAGAAGCGTGCGGATAGCATGCTTTGTACCGCCATGCAGTCATAAATGTAATACAGATGAGAGGTTCAATAAACAGGGAACGGTAACGCTAACCCAGCAGCAGCAGCAGCACACGTGATGGAACAGGAGGAGGCGCAGGAGGAGAAGGCCACGCTTTGATACACAACAACCCAGGCCTTGCATGAGGACAAGAAGCGTGCGGATACCATGCTTTTTACCACCATGCAGTCATAAATGTAATAAAGAGAAGAGGTTCCATAAACAGGGACCGGTAACGCTAACCCAGCAGCAGCAGCAGCAGCACACGTGATGGAACAGGAGGAGGCGCAGGAGGAGAAGGCCACGCTTTTTGAGACACAACAACCCAGGCCTTGCATGAGGACAAGAAGCGTGCGGATAGCATGCTTTGTACCGCCATGCAGTCATAAATGTAATACAGATGAGAGGTTCAATAAACAGGGACCGGTAACGCTAACCCAGCAGCAGCAGCAGCACACGTGATGGAACAGGAGGAGGCGCAGGAGGAGAAGGCCACGCTTTGAGACACAACAACCCAGCCAGGCCTTACATGAGGACAAGAAGCATGCGGATACCATGCTTTTTACCGCCATGCAGTCATAAATGTAATAAAGAGAAGAGGTTCCATAAACAGGGACCGGTAACGCTAACCCAGCAGCAGCAGCACACGTGATGGAACAGGAGGAGGCGCAGGAGGAGAAGGCCACGCTTTTTGAGACACAACAACCCAGGCCTTGCATGAGGACAAGAAGCGTGTGGATAGCATGCTTTTTACCGCCATGCAGTCATAAATGTAATAAAGAGAAGAGGTTCCATAAACAGGGACCGGTAACGCTAACCCAGCAGCAGCAGCAGCAGCACACGTGATGGAACAGGAGGAGACGCAGGAGGAGAAGGCCACGCTTTGAGACACAACAACTCAGGCCTTGCATGAGGACAAAAAGCGTGCGGATATAGCAATGCTTTTTGCCGCCATGCAGTCATAAGTGTAATACAGATGAGAGGTTCCATAAACAGGGACCGGCAACGCTAACCCAGCAGCAGCAGCACACGTGATGGAACAGGAGCAGGTGCAGGAGGAGAAGGCCATGCTTTTTGAGACACAACAACCCAGGCCTTGCATGAGGACAAAAAGCGTGCGGATATAGCAGTAATGCTTTTTGCCGCCATGCAGTCATAAATGTAATACAGATGAGAGGTTCAATAAACAGGGACCGGGAACGCTAAACCATCCCAGATGTTCATTGGTCATGTTACTTGGTTGGGGTCCTGGAGTGTTGCGTAGTCGTTTCCAATCCAGGATTGATTCATTTTAATTTGAGTCAGACGGTCTGCATTACCTGTGGAGAGGCGGATACGCCGATCTGTGACGATGCCTCCGGCAGCACTGAAACAGCGTTCCGACATAACGCTGGCTGCCGGGCAAGCCAGCACCTCTATTGCGTACATTGCCAGTTCGTGCCAGGTGTCTAGCTTCGATACCCAATAGTTGAAGGGTGCAGATGGATTGTTAGACACAGCTACGCCATCTGACATGTAGTCCTTGACCATCTTCTCCAGGCGATCGGTGTTGGAGGTGGATCTGCACGCTTGCTGTTCTGTGGGCTGCTGCTGCATGGGTGTCAGAAAATTTTCCCACTCCAAGGACACTGCCGATACCATTCCCTTTTGGGCACTAGCTGCGGCTTGTGTTGTTTGCTGCCCTCCTGGTCGTCCTGGGTTTGCGGAAGTCAGTCTGTCGGCGTACAACTGGCTAGAGGAGGGGGAGGATGTCAATCTCCTCTCTAAAGTCTCCACAAGGGCCTGCTGGTATTCTTCCATTTTGACCTGTCTGACTCTTTCTTCAAGCAGTTTTGGAACATTGTGTTTGTACCGTGGATCCAGAAGGGTATAAACCCAGTAATTGGTGTTGTCCAGAATGCGCACAATGCGTGGGTCGCGTTCAATGCAGTCTAGCATGAATTGAGCCATGTGTGCCAGAGTCCTACCAGAATCCTCATCATCCTCTTGTGAGCGTTGTGATAGTTGTTGTGATGCATCATAGTCGTCACCTTCTTCCTGGTCTGCTTCTGCTGACCATTCGCGCTGAATTGTGGAAGTCCAACGTGCACCGCTCTGGCCCTCGTCAGTGGTGGCATGAAATTCCTGCTCCAACTCCAGCTGTTCCTCCTCCTCTTCTTCGTCATAGCTGCTGGGGCCAGCGTTTCCTGAGGCGGATGGCCTGATGTTGGTACCATCACGCTGATCGTTTTCTCCTTCAGATTCCCCCAGTTGCATCATGACAGCTGTTTCCTTGATTTTCAACATTGACCTCTTCAGTAAACACAGCAGTGGTATGGTAATGCTGACTGAAGAGTTGTCACTGCTCACAAGGAACGTGGATTGCTCAAAATTTTGGAGGACTTGGCAGAGGTCCAACATGTTGGCCCAATCGGATCCACAGAAGCTTGGCAGCTGGCCGGATGCGCCTCGGTACTGCGCCATCATGTACTGGACCACTGCACTCTTCTGCTCGCAAAAGCGGGCTAGCATGTGCAGCGTAGAATTCCAATGCGTAGGGACATCACACAGCAAGTGATGGTGGGGGAGATTGAAGCGCTCCTGCATCTTGGCGAGTGCCCCCGAAGCAGTACTGGAATTTCTGCAATGTTTGGCCACTCGTCGCACCTTCAACAGAAGATCGGCCACGCCTGGGTATGTCCTCAGGAACCGCTGAACTACTAGGTTCATCACGTGCGCCAGGCAAGGGATGTGTGTCAGCTTAGCCAACCTTAAAGCGCGAATGAGATTACTCCCATTATCACACACAACCATGCCTGGTTTCAGGTCCAGCGGTGCCAGCCACAAATCCGTCTGTTCCTTTATTCCCCTCCAAATTTCCTCCCCTGTGTGCTGCTTATCCCCAAGGCAGATCAGCTTCAGCAACGCTTGCTGACGCATGCCAACAGCTGTGCTGCACTGCTTCCACGATCCTACTGCTGCTGGGTTAGCGTTTCCGGATGAGGTACAGCTTTGAGATGCGTTGGAGGAGAAGGAGTCAGAGAGGTAGGTGCTGCTGTTGTTATCCAGTGGGAGGGACGGCGGTGCAGCTGTTTGCGGCGTGGGCAACACCCGCGCCATAGCAGGTGAGGAATCGCTGCCAGGCTCCACAAGGTTCACCCAGTGCGTGGTAAGGGAGATGTATCGACCCTGGCCGAACGCACTCGTCCAGGTGTCAGTGGTGAGGTGAACCTTGCAGGCAACGGCATTCTTCAAGCTTTGGGTTATTTTGCTGACCACATGCTCATGCAACTCAGGCACTGCACAGCGCGCAAAGTGGTACATCATGCCCTTGAAGCTGTTTGTCTCCACCACTCGATATGGCAGCATTTCGCAGGCCAGAAGCTTGGCTATGCTGGCTGTTACTGCCACGGCCCGGGGGTCATTTGCTGGCAATTTCCTCTTGCGCTCAAACATCTCCGAGACAGACAACTGAACCGTAGGGCTGCACACTGAAGGGCTGTTGGTTGTTGTGTTTGATGAAGACTGGGAGACCTCAAGAGCACTACTCCGGAAAGTGACAGTGTCAGCGTCGTCTGATGTTTGTGAATGATGTGAACCACGCAATGGCTGGGCTACTGCTGGTGCTGAGGCAGGTCTGGTGGTAAGTCTGGTGAACCCAAGGGAGGCAGTGTTGCTGGTACCCTGTCCTGTCGAGTTTGCCCACAGAGTGGGATGTTTGGATAGCATGTGGCGGCTCATGCTGGTGGTGGAGAGGTTGTTAATACTTTTCCCCCTGCTCAGGCGGGTCATGCACACCTTGCAAATCGCCATGGTAACATCCTCAGTGCAGTCTTCAAAGAAAGCCCAGACTTTGGAGCACCTGCCTTGCTGGCGATTTCTGTTTGCGCCTCTTTTGCCTCTCACTTGAACTTCCACGCTTGTGGTGCCTGAAATTGCGCGCCGCCTACCTTGTGGCACAAGGCGAACTCGTGCAGCAGTGGGTTCTTCAACAGACTCATCTGTGCTGCTGCTACGACGGCGATGTTCTCGTTCACAAACAAAATCTGGGTCTCTGTCCACATTGTCCATACCCTCCTCTTCCATCTCTTCAAACTCGTCATATGTCATTGTGGGGGGCCGCCGCCGTGGAGTAGAGCTCCCCAGAACAACCTCTGCGCAGCTCACTCCAACGTCGTCTTCCAGATCTTCTCGGCCGACCTCCTGCAATTGCAACCCCTCCTGTCCAACTTGCTCTGGGATTTGGGTTTCAAAGTCCTCGGACTCGCCTTGTTGTATTTCAGTGCCCGGTGCATTTCCCACAGTTAATGGTTGTGAATCCGGGCACAACATTTCTGGCTGTTCCTCCATTGACCTTTCAAAGGTGGAAGTTTGTTGGCCTGGGAATAGCTCCTGCGAATACCCCATTGCGTCCTGAGGTAATTCATCGGACTGGTTATCTGGCAGTTGTGTGCATGGTGTCGCTGCCGGTTGTGTCAGCTTTGTGCCCACTGGCTCCTTGTAACTGTCTGAGGACTCGGACCTCGTGCGTGATGTGCTGGTGCTGCTTAACCCACTGCTGGACGCTTGAGAGGTCATCCAAGTAATTATCTGGTCCTGTTCTTTTGGATCTGTGAGGGTTGTTGTCCTGGACAACATGGGCGGTATTGAGTGGGTTTTCTTGGGTGCTCCCCTGTGGCCTGTACGAGAACCGTCAGGGGAAACACCTCTTCCCTTGCCCCTCCCTCTTTCACCGGATTTCTTCCTCATTTCACTTATGGCAGCAGTACAGTGGCAGTACAGAAATGCTATACAGTGGTGGGTGAGCGGTGTACCACTATTGCCAGCAGCGACACAGAGCACAATGCTATACAGTGGCGGGTGAGCGGTGTACTACTGTTCCCAGCAGACACAGAGTGGCAGTAAACACAATGCTATATAATGTGGCTGAGCCGTGTACACACAGTGGCAGTAAACAATGCTATATAGTCTGGCTGAGCCGTGTACACAGAGTGGCAGTACACACAATGCTATATAGTCTAGCTGAGCGGTGTACACACAGTGGCAGTACACACAATGCTATATAGTCTGGCTGAGCGGTGTACACACAGTGGCAGTACACACAATGCTATATAGTCTGGCTGAGCGGTGTACACAGAGTGGCAGTACGCACAATGCTATATAGTCTGGCTGAGTGGTATACACAGAGTGGCAGTACACACAATGCTATATAGTCTGGCTGAGCGGTGTACACAGAGTGGCAGTACACACAATGCTATATAGTCTGGCTGAGCGGTGTACACACAGTGGCAGTACACACAATGCTATATAGTCTGGCTGAGCGGTGTACACACAGTGGCAGTACACACAATGCTATATAGTCTGGCTGAGCGGTGTACACAGAGTGGCAGTAAACAATGCTATATAGTCTGGCTGAGCGGTGTACACAATGCTATATAGTCTGGCTGAGCGGTGTACACAGAGTGGCAGTACACACAATGCTATATAGTCTGGCTGAGCGGTGTACACAGAGTGGCAGTACACACAATGCTATATAGTCTGGCTGAGCGGTGTACACAGAGTGGCAGTACACACAATGCTATATAGTCTGGCTGAGCGGTGTACACACAGTGGCAGTACACACAATGCTATATAGTCTGGCTGAGCGGTGTACACAGAGTGGCAGTACACACAATGCTATATAGTCTGGCTGAGCGGTGTACACAGAGTGGCAGTACACACAATGCTATATAGTCTGGCTGAGCGGTGTACACAGAGTGGCAGTAAACAATGCTATATAGTCTGGCTGAGCGGTGTACACAATGCTATATAGTCTGGCTGAGCGGTGTATACAGAGTGGCAGTAAACAATGCTATATAGTCTGGCTGAGCGGTGTACACAGAGTGGCAGTACACACAATGCTATATAGTCTGGCTGAGCGGTGTACACAGAGTGGCAGTACACACAATGCTATATAGTCTGGCTGAGCCGTGTACACACAGTGGCAGTAAACAATGCTATATAGTCTGGCTGAGCGGTGTACACAGAGTGGCAGTAAACAATGCTATATAGTCTGGCTGAGCGGTGTACACAGAGTGGCAGTACACACAATGCTATATAGTCTGGCTGAGCCGTGTACACAGAGTGGCAGTACACACAATGCTATATAGTGTGGCTGAGCGGTGTACACAGAGTGGCAGTACACACAATGCTATATAGTCTGGCTGAGCCGTGTACACACAGTGGCAGTAAACAATGCTATATAGTCTGGCTGAGCGGTGTACACAGAGTGGCAGTACACACAATGCTATATAGTCTGGCTGAGTGGTGTACACACAGTGGCAGTACACACAATGCTATATAGTCTGGCTGAGCGGTGTACACACAGTGGCAGTACACACAATGCTATATAGTCTGGCTGAGCGGTGTACACAGAGTGGCAGTAAACAATGCTATATAGTCTGGCTGAGCGGTGTACTCAATGCTATATAGTCTGGCTGAGCGGTGTATACAGAGTGGCAGTAAACAATGCTATATAGTCTGGCTGAGCGGTGTACACAGAGTGGCAGTACACACAATGCTATATAGTCTGGCTGAGCGGTGTACACAGAGTGGCAGTACACACAATGCTATATAGTCTGGCTGAGCGGTGTACACACAGTGGCAGTACACACAATGCTATATAGTCTGGCTGAGCGGTGTACACAGAGTGGCAGTAAACAATGCTATATAGTCTGGCTGAGCGGTGTACACACAGTGGCAGTACACACAATGCTATATAGTCTGGCTGAGCGGTGTACACAGAGTGGCAGTAAACAATGCTATATAGTCTGGCTGAGCGGTGTACACACAGTGGCAGTACACACAATGCTATATAGTCTGGCTGAGTGGTGTACACACAGTGGCAGTACACACAATGCTATATAGTCTGGCTGAGCGGTGTACACAGAGTGGCAGTACGCACAATGCTATATAGTCTGGCTGAGTGGTATACACAGAGTGGCAGTACACACAATGCTATATAGTCTGGCTGAGCGGTGTACACAGAGTGGCAGTACACACAATGCTATATAGTCTGGCTGAGCGGTGTACACACAGTGGCAGTACACACAATGCTATATAGTCTGGCTGAGCGGTGTACACACAGTGGCAGTACACACAATGCTATATAGTCTGGCTGAGCGGTGTACACAGAGTGGCAGTAAACAATGCTATATAGTCTGGCTGAGTGGTGTACACAATGCTATATAGTCTGGCTGAGCGGTGTACACAGAGTGGCAGTACACACAATGCTATATAGTCTGGCTGAGCGGTGTACACAGAGTGGCAGTACACACAATGCTATATAGTCTGGCTGAGCGGTGTACACAGAGTGGCAGTACACACAATGCTATATAGTCTGGCTGAGCGGTGTACACACAGTGGCAGTACACACAATGCTATATAGTCTGGCTGAGCGGTGTACACAGAGTGGCAGTACACACAATGCTATATAGTCTGGCTGAGCGGTGTACACAGAGTGGCAGTACACACAATGCTATATAGTCTGGCTGAGCGGTGTACACAGAGTGGCAGTAAACAATGCTATATAGTCTGGCTGAGCGGTGTACACAATGCTATATAGTCTGGCTGAGCGGTGTATACAGAGTGGCAGTAAACAATGCTATATAGTCTGGCTGAGCGGTGTACACAGAGTGGCAGTACACACAATGCTATATAGTCTGGCTGAGCGGTGTACACAGAGTGGCAGTACACACAATGCTATATAGTCTGGCTGAGCCGTGTACACACAGTGGCAGTAAACAATGCTATATAGTCTGGCTGAGCGGTGTACACAGAGTGGCAGTAAACAATGCTATATAGTCTGGCTGAGCGGTGTACACAGAGTGGCAGTACACACAATGCTATATAGTCTGGCTGAGCCGTGTACACAGAGTGGCAGTACACACAATGCTATATAGTCTGGCTGAGCGGTGTACACAGAGTGGCAGTAAACAATGCTATATAGTCTGGCTGAGCGGTGTACACAGAGTGGCAGTACACACAATGCTATATAGTCTGGCTGAGCCGTGTACACACAGTGGCAGTAAACAATGCTATATAGTCTGGCTGAGCGGTGTACACAGAGTGGCAGTACACACAATGCTATATAGTCTGGCTGAGTGGTGTACACACAGTGGCAGTACACACAATGCTATATAGTCTGGCTGAGCGGTGTACACACAGTGGCAGTACACACAATGCTATATAGTCTGGCTGAGCGGTGTACACAGAGTGGCAGTAAACAATGCTATATAGTCTGGCTGAGCGGTGTACTCAATGCTATATAGTCTGGCTGAGCGGTGTATACAGAGTGGCAGTAAACAATGCTATATAGTCTGGCTGAGCGGTGTACACAGAGTGGCAGTACACACAATGCTATATAGTCTGGCTGAGCGGTGTACACAGAGTGGCAGTACACACAATGCTATATAGTCTGGCTGAGCGGTGTACACACAGTGGCAGTACACACAATGCTATATAGTCTGGCTGAGCGGTGTACACAGAGTGGCAGTAAACAATGCTATATAGTCTGGCTGAGCGGTGTACACACAGTGGCAGTACACACAATGCTATATAGTCTGGCTGAGCCGTGTACACACAGTGGCAGTAAACAATGCTATATATAGCGTGTCTGAGCGAGGTACACAGTGGCAGTACACACAATGCTATATAGTGTGGCTGAGCGAGCGGTGTACTACTGTTCCCAGCAGCGACACACAATGACTGGGGGGACCCTGGCTAGCGTGGCTGGAGCGCGAACTACCCTGCCTGCCTACCCAAAGCTAAACCCACAGACAAATGGCGGAGATATGACGTGGTTCGGGTATTTATTTACCCGAACCACGTGACCGTTCGGCCAATCAGAGCGCGTTCGGGCCGAACCACGTGACCCGTTCGGCCAATCAGAGCGCGTTCGGGGTCCGAACCACGTGACCCGTTCGGCCAATCACAGCGCTAGCCGAACGTTCGGGGAACGTTCGGCCATGCGCTCTTAGTTCGGCCATGTGGCCGAACGGTTTGGCCGAGCACCATCAGGTGTTCGGCCGAACTCGAACATCACCCGAACAGGGTGATGTTCTGCAGAACCCGAACAGTGGCGAACACTGTTCGCCCAACACTAATAGGCAGCCCAGGATGCTCTGCCCTAATCTCATGCAAGATAACACAGGCTGGGCTGCTAATAGGTTAAATAGGAACTATCAAAGAAACTGTAATTCTGTAAACCCCACATACCTATAGAGCTTTTAGCCAGCAACAGTAGAAAGCTTTTCAGAAGTATCTGATTACAGCTTGTGTGAAAAATATGCCTTGTTTATCAGCTGTTTGTAACATGTTTGTAACAATGTCGGCAGTGGGTCTAGAGCTGTACCATGTTGATAGGTTCCACTTCTCTGTCACTATTCACAGAGGAATGATTTACTGTTTGTTTCTGCCCTGCCTGCTTTCTAACAGATCATATGAGAACAGCTGAGATTTTTTTTCAGCTAGAAAGAAAAGATCTGTAGAGAAGGATCTGTCTTTATTCCTGTATTTTGCATGCTTACCACCCCTATTCAGAATGAGCTCTTCCTGTCTTTAATCTCTGTTTACTTTACACTGTGAGGCAGAGAGACGCAAGAGCAGCTGATGTGTTATTTACACACTGTATGATGCTATATTTCTGCTTTCTATCATTCTGAAGACTCCATTCACAGGATTACTGCTAGTGAGGACTGTTTCTGTATGCTGGATGTGCTGGACATAGTCCTCCATAGTAATGCCCACAGTGAAAACTGTTCTCTGTAAATGTCATATTTTCTTCAGATAAAAAATGAAAAGATGAAAAAAAGCCTTTGTATTGCTATTTGCTAGTAATTACTAGAAATATATGTGGCTTTTAGAATATTTGTTAACTTTGATAGTTGTCCTTTAACCGGTTTAGCCCCATAGTGTTGAAAACCTCATGCATCCGAGCAACGTTCACCTCCTGTTCATTCACCAATAACTTTATTACTACTTATCACAATTAATTGACCTATATCTCGTTTTTTTCCGCCACCAATTAGGCTTTCTTTGGGTGATACATTTTGCTAAGAATTATTTTTTTCTAAATCAATTTTAACAGGAAGATTAAGAAAGAAATGAAAAAAAAAATCATTATTTCTCAGTTTTTGGCCATTATACAGTGGTGTGAAAAACTATTTGCCACCTTCCTGATTTCTTATTCTTTTGCATGTTTGTCACACAAATGTTTCTGCTCATCAAAAACCGTTAACTATTAGTCAAAGATAACATAATTGAACACAAAATGCAGTTTTAAATGATGGTTTTTATTATATAGTGAGAAAAAAAACCTCAAAACCTACATGGCCCTGTGTGAAAAGAAATTGCCCCCTGAACCTAATAACTGGTTGGGCCACCCTTAGCAGCAATAACTGCAATCAAGCGTTTGCGATAACTTGCAAGGAGTCTTTTACAGCGCTCTGGAGGAATTTTGGCCCACTCATCTTTGCAGAATTGTTGTAATTCAGCTTTATTTGAGGGTTTTCTAGCATGAACCGCCTTTTTAAGGTCATGTCACAACATCTCAATGGGATTCAGGTCAGGACTTTGACTAGGCCACTCCAAAGTCTTAATTTTGTTTTTCTTCAGCCATTCAGAGGTGGATTTGCTAGTGTGTTTTGGGTCATTGTCCTGCAGCAGCACCCAAGATCGCTTCAGCTTGAGTTGACGAACAGATGGCCGGACATTCTCCTTTAGGATTTTTTGGTAGACAGTAGAATTCATGGATTTCATCTATCATAGCAAGCCTTCCAGGTCCTGAATAGTGTTGGGCGAACAGTGTTCGCCACTGTTCGGGTTCTGCAGAACATCACCCTGTTCGGGTGATGTTCGAGTTCGGCCGAACACCTGACGGTGCTCGGCCAAACCGTTCGGCCATATGGCCGAACTAAGAGCGCATGGCCGAACGTTCCCCGAACGTTCGGCTAGCGCTGTGATTGGCCGAACGGGTCACGTGGTTCGGACCCGAACGCACTCTGATTGGCCGAACTGTCACGTGGTTCGGGTAAATAAATACCCGAACCACGTCATATCTCCGCCATTTGTCTGTGGGTTTAGCTTTGGGTAGGCAGGCAGGGTAGTTCGCGCTCCAGCCACGCTAGCCAGGGTCCCCCCCAGTCATTGTGTGTCGCTGCTGGGAACAGTAGTACACCGCTCGTTCAGCCACACTATATAGCATTCTGTGTACTGTTCTGTGTCTGCTGGGAACAGTAGTACACCGCTCGTTCAGCCACACTATATAGCATTCTGTGTACTGTTCTGTGTCTGCTGGGAACAGTAGTACACCGCTCGTTCAGCCACACTATATAGCATTCTGTGTACTGTTCTGTGTCTGCTGGGAACAGTAGTACACCGCTCGTTCAGCCACACTATATAGCATTCTGTGTACTGTTCTGTGTCTGCTGGGAACAGTAGTACACCGCTCGTTCAGCCACACTATATAGCATTCTGTGTACTGTTCTGTGTCTGCTGGGAACAGTAGTACACCGCTCGTTCAGCCACACTATATAGCATTCTGTGTACTGTTCTGTGTCTGCTGGGAACAGTAGTACACCGCTCGTTCAGCCACACTATATAGCATTCTGTGTACTGTTCTGTGTCTGCTGGGAACAGTGGTACACCGCTCGTTCAGCCACACTATATAGCATTCTGTGTACTGTTCTGTGTCTGCTGGGAACAGTGGTACACCGCTCGTTCAGCCACACTATATAGCATTCTGTGTACTGTTCTGTGTCTGCTGGGAACAGTAGTACACCGCTCGTTCAGCAACACTATATAGCATTCTGTGTACTGTTCTGTGTCTGCTGGGAACAGTAGTACACCGCTCGTTCAGCAACACTATATAGCATTCTGTGTACTGTTCTGTGTCTGCTGGGAACAGTAGTACACCGCTCGTTCAGCCACACTATATAGCATTCTGTGTACTGTTCTGTGTCTGCTGGGAACAGTGGTACACCGCTCGTTCAGCCACACTATATAGCATTCTGTGTACTGTTCTGTGTCTGCTGGGAACAGTAGTACACCGCTCGTTCAGCCACACTATATAGCATTCTGTGTACTGTTCTGTGTCTGCTGGGAACAGTAGTACACCGCTCGTTCAGCCACACTATATAGCATTCTGTGTACTGTTCTGTGTCTGCTGGGAACAGTGGTACACCGCTCGTTCAGCCACACTATATAGCATTCTGTGTACTGTTCTGTGTCTGCTGGGAACAGTAGTACACCGCTCGTTCAGCCACACTATATAGCATTCTGTGTACTGTTCTGTGTCTGCTGGGAACAGTGGTACACCGCTCGTTCAGCCACACTATATAGCATTCTGTGTACTGTTCTGTGTCTGCTGGGAACAGTGGTACACCGCTCGTTCAGCCACACTATATAGCATTCTGTGTACTGTTCTGTGTCTGCTGGGAACAGTAGTACACCGCTCGTTCAGCCACACTATATAGCATTCTGTGTACTGTTCTGTGTCTGCTGGGAACAGTGGTACACCGCTCGTTCAGCCACACTATATAGCATTCTGTGTACTGTTCTGTGTCTGCTGGGAACAGTAGTACACCGCTCGTTCAGCCACACTATATAGCATTCTGTGTACTGTTCTGTGTCTGCTGGGAATAGTGGTACACCGCTCGTTCAGCCACACTATATAGCATTCTGTGTACTGTTCTGTGTCTGCTGGGAACAGTAGTACACCGCTCGTTCAGCCACACTATATAGCATTCTGTGTACTGTTCTGTGTCTGCTGGGAATAGTGGTACACCGCTCGTTCAGCCACACTATATAGCATTCTGTGTACTGTTCTGTGTCTGCTGGGAACAGTGGTACACCGCTCGTTCAGCCACACTATATAGCATTCTGTGTACTGTTCTGTGTCTGCTGGGAACAGTAGTACACCGCTCGTTCAGCCACACTATATAGCATTCTGTGTACTGTTCTGTGTCTGCTGGGAATAGTGGTACACCGCTCGTTCAGCCACACTATATAGCATTCTGTGTACTGTTCTGTGTCTGCTGGGAACAGTGGTACACCGCTCGTTCAGCCACACTATATAGCATTCTGTGTACTGTTCTGTGTCTGCTGGGAATAGTGGTACACCGCTCACCCGTCACTGTATAGCATTGTGCTCTGTGTCGCTGCTGGGAATAGTGGTACACCGCTCACCCGTCACTGTATAGCATTGTGCTCTGTGTCGCTGCTGGGAATAGTGGTACTGTATAGCATTTCTGTACTGCCACTGTACTGCTGCCAGTCAGCGTGTACTGTAAGGATAAGTGAAATGAGGAAGAAATCCGGTGAAAGAGGGAGGGGCAAGGGAAGAGGTGTTTCCCCTGACGGTTCACGTACAGGCCACAGGGGAGCACCCAAGAAAACCCACTCAATACCGCCCATGTTGTCCAGGACAACAACCCTCACAAATCCAAAAGAACAGGACCAGATAATTACTTGGATGACCTCTCAAGCGTCCAGCAGTGGGTTAAGCAGCACCAGCACATCACGCACGAGGTCCGAGTCCTCAGACAGTTACAAGGAGCCAGTGGGCACAAAGCTGACACAACCGGCAGCGACACCACGCACACAACTGCCAGATAACCAGTCCGATGAATTACCTCAGGACACAATGGGGTATTCGCAGGAGCTATTCCCAGCCCAACAAACTTCCACCTTTCAAAGGTCAAGGGAGGAACAGCCAGAAATGTTGTGCCTGGATTCACAACCGTTAACTGTGGGAAATGCACCGCGCACTGAAATACAAGGCGAGTCCGAAGAGGACTCGGAAACCCAAATCCCAGAGCAATTTGGGCAGGAGGGGTTGCAATTGCAGGAGGTCGGCCGACAAGATCTGGAAGACGACGTTGGAGTGTGCTGCGCAGAGGTTGTTGTGGGGAGCTCTACTCCACGGCGGTGGCCCACAATGACATATGACGAGTTTGAGGAGATGGAAGAGGAGGGTATGGACAATGTGGACAGAGACCCAGATTTTGTTTGTGAACGAGAACATCGCCGTCGTAGCAGCAGCACAGATGAGTCTGTTGAAGAACACACTGCTGCACGAGTTCGCCTTGTGCCACAAGGTAGGCGGCGCGCAATTTCAGGCACCACAAGCGTGGAAGTTCAAGTGAGAGGCAAAAGAGGAGCAAACAGAAATCGCCAGCAAGGAGGCAGGTGCTCCAAAGTCTGGGCTTTCTTTGAAGACTGCACTGAGGATGTTACCATGGCGATTTGCAAGGTGTGCAAGACCCGCCTGAGCAGGGGGAAAAATATTAACAACCTCTCCACCACCAGCATGAGCCGTCACATGCTATCCAAACATCCCACTCTTTGGGCAAACGCGTCAGGACAGGGTACCAGAAACAACACTGCCTCCCTTGGGTTCACCAGACTCACCACCAGACCCGCCTCAGCAGCAGCAGTAGCCCAGCCATTGCGTGGTTCACAACATTCACAAACATCAGACGACGCTGACACTGTCACTTTCCGGAGTAGTGCTCTTGAGGTCTCCCAGTGTTCATCAAACACAACAACCAACAGCCCTTCCGTGTGCAGCGCTACGGTTCAGTTGTCTGTGTCGGAGATGTTTGAGCGCAAGAGGAAATTGCCAGCAAATGACCCCCGGGCCGTGGCAGTAACAGCCAGCATAGCCAAGCTTCTGGCCTGCGAAATGCTGCCATATCGATTGGTGGAGACAAACAGCTTCAAGGGCATGATGTCAGTGGCCATCCCACGTTACGTGGTTCCCAGCCGCTACCACTTTGCACGCTCTGCAGTGCCTGAGTTGCATGAGCACGTGGTCAGCAAAATAACCCGAAGCTTGAAGAATGCCGTTGCCTGCAAGGTTCACCTCACCACTGACACCTGGACGAGTGCGTTCGGCCAGGGTCGATACATCTCCCTTACCGCGCACTGGGTGAACCTTGTGGAGCCTGGCAGCGATTCCTCACCTGCTACGGCACGGGTGTTGCCCACGCCACAAACAGCTGCACCGCCGTCCCTCCCACTGGATAACAGCAGCACCTACCTCTCTGACTCCTTCTCCTCCAACGCATCTCAAAGCTGTACCTCATCCGGAAACGCTAACCCAGCAGCAGTAGGATCGTGGAAGCAGTGCAGCACAGCTGTTGGCATGCGTCAGCAAGCGTTGCTGAAGCTAATCTGCCTTGGGGATAAGCAGCACACAGGGGAGGAAATTTGGAGGGGAATAAAGGAACAGACGGATTTGTGGCTGGCACCGCTGGACCTGAAACCGGGCATGGTTGTGTGTGATAATGGGAGTAATCTCATTCGCGCTTTAAGGTTGGCTAAGCTGACACACATCCCTTGCCTGGCGCACGTGATGAACCTAGTAGTTCAGCGATTCCTGAGGACATACCCAGGCGTGCCCGATCTGCTGTTGAAGGTGCGTCGAGTGTCCAAACATTGTAGAAATTCCAGTACTGCTTCGGGGGCACTCGCCAAGATGCAGGAGCGCTTCAATCTCCCCCACCATCGCTTGCTGTGTGATGTCCCTACGCGCTGGAATTCTACGCTGCACATGCTAGCCCGCTTTTGCGAGCAGAAGAGTGCAGTGGTCCAGTACATGACGGCGCAGTACCGAGGCGCATCCGGCCAGCTGCCAAGCTTCTGTGGATCCGATTGGGCCAACATGTTGGACCTCTGCCAAGTCCTCCAAAATTTTGAGCAATCCACGTTGCTTGTGAGCAGTGACAACTCTTCAGTCAGCATTACCATACCACTGCTGTGTTTACTGAAGAGGTCGATGTTAAAAATCAAGGAAACAGCTGTCATGATGCAACTGGGGGAATCTGAAGGAGAAAACGATCAGCGTGATGGTACCAACATCAGGCCATCCGCCTCAGGGAACGCTGGCCCCAGCAGCTATGACGAAGAAGAGGAGGAGGAACAGCTGGAGTTGGAGCAGGAATTTCATGCCACCACTGACGAGGGCCAGAGCGGTGCACGTTGGACTTCCACAATTCAACGCGAATGGTCAGCAGAAGCAGACCAGGAGGAAGGTGACGACTATGATGCATCACAACAACTATCACAACGCTCACAAGAGGATGATGAGGATTCTGGTAGGACTCTGGCACACATGGCTCAATTCATGCTAGACTGCATTGAACGTGACCCACGCATTGTGCGCATTCTGGACAACACCAATTACTGGGTTTATACCCTTCTGGATCCACGGTACAAACACAATGTTCCAAAACTGCTTGAAGAAAGAGTCAGACAGGTCAAAATGGAAGAATACCAGCAGGCCCTTGTGGAGACTTTAGAGAGGAGATTGACATCCTCCCCCTCCTCTAGCCAGTTGTACGCAGACAGACTGACTTCCGCAAACCCAGGACGACCAGGAGGGCAGCAAACAACGCAAGCCGCAGCTAGTACCCAAAAGGGAATGGTATCGGCAGTGTCCTTGGAGTGGGAAAATTTTCTGACACCCATGCAGCCGCAGCCCACTGAACAGCAAGCGTGCAGATCCACCTCCAACACCGATCGCCTGGAGAAGATGGTCAAGGACTACATGTCAGATGGCGTAGCTGTGTCGAACCATCCATCTGCACCCTTCAACTATTGGGTATCGAAGCTAGACACCTGGCACGAACTGGCAATGTACGCAATAGAGGTGCTGGCTTGCCCGGCAGCCAGCGTTATGTCGGAACGCTGTTTCAGTGCTGCCGGAGGCATCGTCACAGATCGGCGTATCCGCCTCTCTACAGAAAATGCAGACCGTCTGACTCAAATTAAAATGAATCAATCCTGGATTGGAAATGACTACGCAACACTCCAGGACCCCAACCAAGTAACATGACCAATGAACATCTGGGATGGTGTTGCGTTTCCGGGCCCTGTTTATTGAACCTCTCATCTGTATTACATTTATGACTGCATGGCGGCAAAAAGCATTGCTGCTATATCCGCACGCTTTTTGTCCACATGCAAGGCCTGGGTTGTTGTGTCTCACAAAGCGTGGCCTTCTCCTCCTGCGCCTGCTCCTGTTCCATCACGTCTGCTGCTGCTGGGTTAGCGTTGCCGCGTGGTCCCTGTTTATTGAACCACTTATCTTTATTACATTTATGACTGCATGGCGGTACAAAGCATGCTATCCGCACGCTTCTTGCCCTCATGCAAGGCCTGGGTTGTTGTGTCTCACAAAGCGTGGCCTTCTCCTCCTGCGCCTGCTCCTGTTCCATCACGTCTGCTGCTGCTGGGTTAGCGTTGCCGCGTGGTCCCTGTTTATTGAACCACTTATCTTTATTACATTTATGACTGCATGGCGGTACAAAGCCTGCTATCCGCACGCTTCTTGCCCTCATGCAAGGCCTGGGTTGTTGTGTCTCACAAAGCGTGGCCTTCTCCTCCTGCGCCTGCTCCTGTTCCATCACGTCTGCTGCTGCTGGGTTAGCGTTGCCGCGTGGTCCCTGTTTATTGAACCACTTATCTTTATTACATTTATGACTGCATGGCGGTACAAAGCCTGCTATCCGCACGCTTCTTGCCCTCATGCAAGGCCTGGGTTGTTGTGTCTCACAAAGCGTGGCCTTCTCCTCCTGCGCCTCCTCCTGTTCCATCACGTCTGCTGCTGCTGGGTTAGCGTTGCCGCGTGGTCCCTGTTTATTGAACCACTTATCTTTATTACATTTATGACTGCATGGCGGTACAAAGCATGCTATCCGCACGCTTCTTGCCCTCATGCAAGGCCTGGGTTGTTGTGTCTCACAAAGCGTGGCCTTCTCCTCCTGCGCCTCCTCCTGTTCCATCACGTCTGCTGCTGCTGGGTTAGCGTTGCCGCGTGGTCCCTGTTTATTGAACCACTTATCTTTATTACATTTATGACTGCATGGCGGTACAAAGCATGCTATCCGCACGCTTCTTGCCCTCATGCAAGGCCTGGGTTGTTGTGTCTCACAAAGCGTGGCCTTCTCCTCCTGCGCCTGCTCCTGTTCCATCACGTCTGCTGCTGCTGGGTTAGCGTTGCCGCGTGGTCCCTGTTTATTGAACCACTTATCTTTATTACATTTATGACTGCATGGCGGTACAAAGCCTGCTATCCGCACGCTTCTTGCCCTCATGCAAGGCCGGGGTTGTTGTGTCTCACAAAGCGTGGCCTTCTTCTCCTCCTGCGCCACCCTCCTCCTGTTCCATCACGTGTGCTGCTGCTGGGTTAGCGTTACCGGTCCCTTTTCCTGGAACCTCTTATATGTATTACATTTATGACTGCATGCCGACAAAAAACATGTTACCTGTGCAAAGAAAACAGACATTTCACGCATTTAAAAGACAGTTTTCCCTTTGAAACTTTAAAATCGATTTTTTCAAAAACTATAAGCTCTTTTTGCTAATTTTTTTTTCCTCTTGTACCCACTCCCAAGGTGCACATACCCTGTAAATTTGGGGTATGTAGCATGTAAGGAGGCTTTACAAACCACAAAAGTTCGGGTCCCCATTGACTTCCATTATGTTCGGAGTTCGGGTCGAACACCCGAACATCGCGGCCATGTTCGGCCTGTTCGGCCCGAACCCGAACATCTAGATGTTCGCCCAACACTAGTCCTGAAGCAGCAAAACAACCCCAGACTGTAATGATCCGCTCAGCTGGATGCACTGGCAGACAGCTGTTTGACCATTCCTCTAGTCTGTGGGCTGCAGGTCTCTGCAAGAAAGACCTGTCTTTCCATTACAAGTTTCTGGTCTGTTCTGCTGCTGAGGAATTTGCATACACTCGTTATGCAAATTCCCTACCTGCCTCCTTTGATGACTGGCAGTATAAAGAGCTATGTTTCCCAGAGTCCTTTGCTGGTCATAAGGGTTAGTTCCTGTGTAACACTCCTGAAGTGTCAGCCTTGCTCTTTGTTTGAAGATTAGTTTAGATTTATTCCTGGAACTGCACTAGGCAGATTCCTTAGTGCAGTTAGGATTGCATATCTGTTTTGTTTGTCTGTTGCGATTGTCCTGTCCCAGCGGTGGGCGACAGGAGATCGTTCTGATCTTTGTTCTTGGAGTATAGCTGGAGCAGCGGTTGCTACCAGCTATCTCCTCTTATCTGTCTTGCCTGGATCGCACTCACCTTGCGCTAGTGCTGTGGATCTGTCTCTCTCACTTATTCCTGTTTTCGTGTATCTGTCTTGTCTGCTACGAACGCTTGCTAGAGGCTCGGTGAGGTAACCGTTAAGCAAGCGCTCGCGTCCTCTGTTTCATGTTTGTCCATCGGTGGTTAGTTAGGCGTGCTTGTCTCTGTTGTGCTTAACACGCGGAAACTGCGCATAAATGCGTGCACTGTTGCGGATGAGTGCGGTGTTCGCGTTTGGCTGGCGTTTGTTATTTTCCTTGTCTTCTCATTGTGTGATTTGCTGTGCCTTTGCTGCTCTCGTGCTCTGCCTTGCTGTAGCCTTGTGTCGCCTCGGGCAATCACCTCTCTCGCGATTGCGTTCCTACTTCATATCTGCTGTTGTGTATGCACCGTCGCGGGTTTGCGACTGGTTTGGTGCACGCACATACAATCTGTCCCTGTGCTCATTCTCTTTCGCATGTCGCTTCTCTTGCGATTGCGTTTTCAATTGGTTTCCTTTGTTGTGTGTCCGCCGTCGCAGGGTGGCGGCTGGATTGGTGGACATACATAGATTCCTCATTTGTGCTTGTTCGGTCTTGTGTTGCTGTTAGCAATCGCCATCTCTGGCGATTGCCTTCTCACTTTGTCTTCGTGGTTGTGTGTTCGTCGTCGCAGGGTGGTGACTGGTTTGGTGGACGCACGTACCCTCTGTCGCTTTGATCTCTCTCTTTCAGGGCTGTCTTGCCCTGCATTTCTTCCCTTCGTGCAATTCCTGTCTGACGTGTGTGGCAAGGCAGAGGAGCTGTTCCTCTGCACTCCACAGCTCCACCTGTCGACAGGAATTTCCCTCTACAGGTGCATTGCACCTTTTGCTGGGTTCCCTCGGGTTGCACGCTTGTGGAGGATTTCTGCAGTGTCAGCGCACGTCTTGTGCGCTGATCACGGAGAGAATTCCACAATCGTTACACAGACCATCACACGACCACCACCATATTTTACTGTTGGTATGATGTTCTTTTGCTGAAATGCTGTGTTACTTCTACGCCAGATGTAACGGGACACGCACCTTCCAAAAAGTTCAACTTTTGTCTCGTCGGTCCACAAGGTATTTTCCCAAAAGTCTTGGCAATCATTGAGATGTTTTTTAGCAAAATTGAGATGAGCCTTAATGTTTTTTTTGCTTAAAAGTGGTTTGCGTCTTGGATATCTACCATGCAGGCCATTTTTGCCCAGTCTCTTTCTTATGGTGGAGTCGTGAACACTGACCTTAAGTGAGGCAAGTGAGGCCTGCAGTTCTTTAGATGTTGTCCTGGGGTCTTTTATGGCCTCTTGGATGAGTTTTCTCTGCGCTCTTGGGGTAATTTTGGTCTGCTGGCCACTCCTGGGAAGGTTCATCACTGTTCCATGTTTTTGCCATTTGTAGATAATGGGTCTCACTGTGGTTCGCTGGAGTCCCAAAGCTTTACAAATTACTTTATAACCTTTACCAGACTGATAGATCTCAATTACTTTTGTTCTCATTTGTTCCTAAATTTCTTTGGATCTTGGCATGATGTCTAGCTTTTGAGGTGCTTTTGGTCTACTTCTCTGTGTCAGATAGCTCCTATTTAAGTGATTTCTTGATTGAAACAGGTGTGGCAGTAATCAGGCCTGGGGGTGACTACAGAAATTGAACTCAGGTGTGATAAACCACAGTTAAGTTATTTTTTAACAAGGGGGGCATTCACTTTTTCACACAGGGTCATGTAGATTTGAAGGTTTTTTTTCTCACTAAATAATCAAAACAATCATTTAAAACTGCATTTTGTGTTCAATTATGTTATCTTTGACTAATAGTTAACGGTTTTTGATGAGCAGAAACATTTAATTGTGACAAACATGCAAAAGAATAAGAAATCAGGAAGGGGGCAAATAGTTTTTCACACCACTGTAGTTTTAAAAATTAATATACGCTACCATAATTAAAACTCATGTATTTTATTTGCCCATTTGTCCCGGTTATTACACCATTTAAATTATGTCCCTATCACAATTTATGGTGCCGATATTATATTTAGAAATAAAGGTGCATTTTTTCAATTTGCGTCCATCAATATTTACACGCTTATAATTTAAAATAATATAATAATATACTCTCTTGACATGCATATTTAAAAAGTTCAGACCCTTAGGTAACTATTTATGTTGTTTTTGTTTTTTTATTGTAATTTTTTTTAAACTTTTATTAAAAAATGTATTTAGGTAATTTTTGGTGTAGGAGGGAAACAGCTAATTTTAAATGTAAAATAATGTAATTGTTTAATACAAAATTTATGTGGGTGTAGTTCACTATTTGGCCACAAGATGGCCACAGTCAAAAAAGTCCTGGATGCGAACGATCTCGCATCCAGGAACTAGAAAGAGGATGGGATTTTTTTTTTTTTTGGGCAGAAAGACAGTGGTCTCTGATGAGAAATTGTCGTTTTTTTCTGCGGGGGAGTTAGATCGGTGAATGGGAACTATATTCCTATTCACTGATCGGGGGGGCCAGCGGCAGGCAGCGGGAGAGCACGCAGGAGCGTGTTTGATCGCGCACACCGCGCAGCAGCAGAGCCTATCTGGACGAACTCACTCGTACAGATAGGCTAAACTGGTTAAGTGAAAAAAGTTTGTGTAATGTACTTTTTTTTGCAAAAAAAAAGAGGAAAAAAAATACAATGTCACTTTTGGAAAAAAAAATTGCTGAAAATATGCAAATTTATGTGAAGGAGCCCTTACAAAGGAAGAACTCACCTTCTGTATCCATGTCAACAAACAGTGGTGATGTACAACTAAATCTCTGCAATCACAGAACTTCTGCAGTTCCTCTTGGCTTTTCTTCTTCACTTCTCGACAGATAAAACATTCTTTTTCTGGTTAAGGGAAAAGCAAAGAAAAACATTAAAATAAAAAATTGAATCTGTTTCCGATCAAAGATTAACCATTTGGTCCTCGTTAAAGTAATTAAAAAGTTATCTTCTCAAATTGGGAAATGCCACAAACTGGAATTAAAAACATACAGAGTGACATTCCTGATCTCCTTGTATTAAATAGGCACAGCTGAGTAAGCTAGTGTACACAAACGTGCTTGAAAGGGTATGTGAAAACAATCTACTGCAAAAATATGGTTTTAATTTGAAGATTAAAAAAAATTCACTCAGCATCTCTGCATGCAGTAAGTGGATTGTTCAGAAACCTATGTAAAATTATATATAGTCTTAAAACCATGCTCTTGAAGAACAGTTGTAAAGTTCTGCTACGATTAGCAGGTACCTGTTAATGTTAATATGTTAGGAAGCAACTCTACAACTACATTTTATATAAAGGGAACTGGGGGCATTTCAGTGCAGCGACTCCTGAAAAGAAAAAAAAGTCAGCGTTCTGTACTTGGATCAAATATTACTCTGCCTAACACCTGCTTCCTATTATGAGTTACTATTTTGCATTAACGGAAAACTAAATTTGAATTGATAGTCAAAAGACTGATCCAGGACATTATCCCTAAGGATGAGTGAGGACAGTTTTGCTAGAAGCAAAGCTGTACAGACTCATGTCCAAGAGGAAGGGCCACGGCATTGAGAAATAATTCACTTGTGTGATGTCCTCTTGCTATGGCAGTCCACGCTGCTTTCCACCTTGTAGTACTTCCTCCTTCACATCGGAAGTTCCTGCGGTGAAGCAGGAAGTGTCGGGGAAGGGCCGTAAACTTGGAGCACCACGGCAAAAGGACATCACACAGGTAAAATAACCCTCCCTGCTATGGCCCCCATCTTAGATGTTAGGTGGTACAGTTTCACTTCTCATGAAACTGTGCCTGCTCATGTATAATCCCGTTCCATAGACCTTCATTTATCCCATTTTTTTTAAAGCTCCTAAAATAAAAAAATAAAAACACTAACTACTGCAGCCAAGGATGCATATGAAAAACATAATGATGATATCCTGCACACCTAATTACCTCCTAATAAAATGTGTAATGGATACACCCATATCAAGAAGCAAAACATATAAATCTATCAGCAAGCACAAGTATATCAAGTGCACTTAAACCGTGATGCTTTAAAAAAAAATGCTCCAAAGGAATGATGTGTCAATATAATAAAATTATGCAATAAAAATACATCTCTCTCTCTCTCTCTCTCTCTCTCTCTCTCTCTCTCTCTCTCTCTCTCTCTCTCTCTCTCTCTCTCTCTCTATATATATATATATATATATATATATATATTACAAATAATAATTACAAACTATGTACAGTAATAGAAAAAGTAAGCAAGTCTATCCTGTGACAAAGACAATGTATATTACTTAGTGTCTAGTAAAGGAGGAGTGGGTGATAGCACAATGCCACTGCTGAGAGTGTGACCTGACGCATGTCACAGGGAAAACCTTGCTTCTTCAAATGCCACTTTTATTTATTGTATTGACACTTCATTTCATTACAGCACTTAATCCTAGTACAAAAATAATTTGCACAAAACATGTTTTTTGTTCACAATTTGAAGAGCACTTGCGCTTTTTAAAAATAGTTTTCAAGGCTTGTGTCCTTTATTATACACCGTACATACTCGAGTATAAGCCAAGTTTTTGAGCCCCCAAAATTGGCCAAACGTGGAGGTCTCGGCTTATACTTGCATCATGGTCTGAGCCAGGGTGCGGGGGTGACCGATGCTGTCCGTGCCCCCTCCCCGTCATTTGTACTGGTGATTCTGCAGTATATAAAATCTCTCCACTGCTCCTTGCTATAGCAGTATGCACCTGTGATAGTTTCCTCTCCCTCACCAGTGTCTCCTCTGCCCCCCTTCCCCCGCATGTGCGCACCAGTATACAGAAGTAACTGCGTTCCCGCACATGTCCCCCGGGCTAATTGCAGAGCGGCACCTTTACACAGGGAAGCATTCGCTTACCAATCCATGCCGATAGGATTCAGCTTCACGTCTCTATCACAGATGCATCTCTATGATCCAGGGACGTGTGTAATGTGAGGCGCCACTAGAGGGTGTCATATAGATGCGTCTGTGATAGAGGAGTGAAGCTGAATCCTGTCAGCAAGGATCCGTAAGTGAATGATTTCCTGTGTAAAGGTGCAGCTCTGCAATTAGCCCGGGGGACACGTGTGGGAATGCAATTACTTCTGTATACTGCACCAGGTGGTGCGCACATGTCGGAAGGGGAAGAGACACTGGTGAGGGGGAGGAAACTATCACAGGTGCATACCACCCAGCATGGAGCAGAGGAGAGATTTGTATACAGCAGCATCACCAGTACATATGACGCTACTTAACGGAGCGTGCTGTGCATCATTTTGCTTATGTCGGGGCCAATACTAGAACATATGCAAACCCGCACCTGGCATCACTGATGCCTGTATCTGAACTGATCCTTTTTTAGGACTGGGTAAATTGGGACAAATGGCCTCACAATGCCCATGATTAGTGGGGTAGGTTATATGTAACAGTAATATAGTATGTGGTCATGGCTACCTGCTATTTGTAAAGATGTCAGGTGTACTGTTGTACATGGTGGTGACTGTCATCTACTGTAGCGCTATCAGGTGTACTGTAATATGTGGCAGTCACTGACTCCACACTGTAGAGGGTGTACGTTAAAAAAGGGCATCGGGAAAAAAGGGCGCAGGGTTTTAAACGATAAGCATGAATAACGTTTAAAAAAAATTGTGCTATATTTCGTTTAAAAATAATGTTTTATAAAGTTATAAATCATTAAATAATGTGTATGAAATCGGCAATTGTAAAAACGTTAATCTTCCCTGTTTAAAAAGTGAAATGTATAATAACGTTTTATAAAAGATTAATAAGAATTTTACTAAAGCTATACCTAACCCTACTCTCATACAGAACCCTCCCTGTACCTACCCCTAACCCCTAGACCCCCCTGGTGGTGCCTAAACCTAAGACCCCACTGGTGGTGCCTAAACCTAAGACTCCCCTGGTGGTGCCTAAACCTAAGACCCCCCCTGGTGGTGCCTAACCCTAAGACCCCCCTGGTGGTGCCTAAACCTAAGACCCCCTGGTGATGCCTAAACCTAAGACCCCCCTGGTGGTGCCTAACCCTAAGACCCCCCTGGTGGTGCCTAAACCTAAGACCCCCTGGTGGTGCCTAAACCTAAGACCCCCCTGGTGGTGCCTAAACCTAAGACCCCCCTGAGATAAGCATTAATAACGTTTGAAAAAAATATTGTGCTGTTTTTCGATTAAAAATGATTTAAAAAATATTGTACTGTTTTTCGTTTAAAAATAATGTTTAAAAAATTATAAATAATTAAATAATGTGTAATCATGAGAAGCAGTTATAAAACATTAAAAGTCTCCGGGCGCCGCTTGTAAAACGTTATTTTTCTCCAGCGCCCTTTTTTCCTGTTGGGCGCCCATTAAACGATATTTATTATGGGAGTGAATAGCGGCGCCCTTTTTGTCCACTTGCCTCAGGCGCCCGAATTTACTGTTTCCCCGTAGAGGTGGCAGTTTATACAGGTAGAATTTATACTATGAGTAACTCCTTCCATCAGGTGAAAAATAAACTGTAATCTGCAGCAGTGTCAGTCTTCACACTAGAAAGGATGCTGCATTTTCTACCCTCGGCCTAGTTTTTTTAGGTCAAAGTTGGGGAGTCGGCTTATACTCGGGTCGGCTTATACTCAAGTATATACACATTTTTGCATTGTAGTTTAATTTATTATTTTGATCATTGATGTGAAAAAATATTATTTGTGGTTTTACATGGGGCAACTCATAGCAGTAATCTGGTTTCTCTCTTTGTTTTACATATTACTTTAGTTGGGCTTGCACATTTTAAGGTGATTGGACCCACAACTGTTGGGTTTTGCATAACAGTCTATAATTTTGAACTTAAAATGATCACCCCGTTTTCACAGGTGCGGAATTTGGAGCGTTTCCCCACATGAGATTTGGGTGAGGAAACACAGGCTGGTGTCCGAATCGCATGGGAAGGGGTGTTTGGGGATAAATGGACCACATGCTGCAATTTTTGGCATCACGCATGTGAATCCATATGGCACACATGGCATGGCTAGAGGGTTTTGGATGTATTCTCACATCACTTCATGCCAGCTCAGTGGAAACGGCACAGTTTATGTAAATAGTGTAGTTTTCAGTGGCCAATGATACATGAGGAACTGACATAAAAGGACATCTATGATTGGAGGATATCCATTAAGGAAGCAGGAGGATTCAGCCCACATGGTATGCAGAAGGGTAAGTTTTAACACATACTAGCCAAGTCATCAGCAGAGGTGCCTGATATGGATAATGTTAAAGCCAAAGTGAACCTTGGAATGTGAGCATTGGGATTAACAATTAGGATAAAGGGCCAATTGGGTTTTTCAGTGTTGGGAGATTGATTTGATCAATGAGATGCAAATCGTTATAAGTTGATACAGGATTATGCGGATCTTGCATGAAAATTTGTGCAGCTTGCAAATGTACCTTGGCAGTTGGCACCACCCTGGGAGAATTTGATTAGCTCATTGCACCTTTGACCCTATTTGCCCTATTGACAAATAAGCTGGGCTTCAGTATTGATGTAGGGTAGTCTTATAATTGCTGCCCTGTGCCTTGTAGGCATTTTTCATAACTCTGCCCTGCTCATTGATGTCACATAATGAGGCCAAGCGGGCTATCAATCACTGTGAATGTTTGCTGTTGCAGTATGCAAGCTAGTGAAGTGGGCAGAGCTTAATGCCAAACTGGAACTGTGTCTCTTTGCCGGGACATATAAAACAGCATCTTTCTCAGTTTATCAAAGTTTTGCAAAACAATTGTCAGGCTGTGCACACCCCATGCCCATGCCACATCTCTATCTCCGAGAGCCACCTATGTAGCTGCTATAATGTTGTGTTTCAATAATTAATTTACACACTTGGAGATTTTATACCCGTACGTCACTTTATATTAAGTGGAATAAATTACTAGTTTTGTTTTTTTGTCTAGATCTGCATAATCCTGTATAAACTCTGAACGATTTTGGCCACACTGATTGCAGTTAGCATTTCCCCAAGAAGGTTAGAGTGAAACATATGTGTTAAAATACTGGGTAAGGGGAGGGTGGTGATGGGGAGATAAGTAATACTGTAATGATGGAGGGCAAATGATGCAATAGATGGAGACAGCATTGCTGTCTAGAAACTAAACCAAAGCAGTCTGTGTTTCAAATTGGCAGTGCCCAAACTCCGGGCCCGGATGGTATCCCGGCCGAGTGGTACCTCAAGAGTAAGCTAATCTCCATTCCTCAACTGGCCAAGTTGTTCACTCACTCTTTCAATATTGGTAGATTTCCTGACTCTCTTTATGAAGCTTTGATTGTTCTATTACCTAAACCCAACAAAACCCTGATCTTTGCGAGTCGTATAGACCTATATCTTTGATAAACATTGACGCTAAAATCTTAGCCAAGGTTCTGGCTCAAAGGCTGAATCAATATATTCCCCAACTGATTCATGGGGACCAGACAGTTTTATTCCTGGTAGATCCACCAAAGCCAATATTAGACGTGTTTTTTCCAATATACAATTTCCTAATACCAACAAAGGATCCAGAGTCATTTTGTCCCTGGATACTCACAAGGCCTTTGACTCAGTCGAATGGCCATACATAAGGGCAGTGTTGGGTAAAATGGGCTTTGGTGAAGCATTCCGGAAGTGGTTTGATATCTTATATGCCTGTCCACACGCAAGAATCATGGTCAACTCATATATTTAAGAACCCTTCGAGATCCATAGGGGAACTAGATAGGGTTGCCTATTATCCCCATTATTATTCGCATTAGCAATGGAGCCTCTTGCTGAGTATATTGGGTCATCCTCAGTTATCCGTGGGCTTAAGGTTCACAAACTGGAAGAATGCATTTCATTGTATGCGGATGACGTCCTTTTATATTTGGCAGACCCCGGTCCATCGTTGGTCGAAGTATTTAAAATATACAAATTATTCGAAAAGGCATCAGGTCTAAAAGTGAACTGGTCTAAGTCGGTTCTATTCCCACTTGATCCTGCTGCAGTGGGGGCAATAGATTCCTCCTCTCAACTTATGGTGGTTGAGTCCTTTAGATACCTTGGGGTAAATATAACATGGGGGATAGAGGACTACATAAAATGTAATCTTATGCCTCTATTAGCTACACAGGAGAACAAATTTAAAACTTGGAGTAAGCTTCCACTCAATCTCGTGGGTAAAGCCACAATAATCAAAATGATTTTTACTCCAAAATTGTTATACGCATTACAGGCTTCTCCAATCTACATTCCTAAAATGCTTTTTAATAAAATAGACTCCATGGTAACTGGCTTCCTTTGGGGTAATTCCACCCCTCGTTTAGCATTATCCACCTTACGCCTTCCAACAGCTTTTGGTGGTCTGGCACTTCCAAACTATCGCTTACCTTGCCTCCCAACTAGGAGTCATTCAAAAATGGATGAGTGCTGATAGACTGGACATATCCATGAACCTGGAAGCTGATATTGCTACCTCATACGAGGCATTATCCAATATAATATACAGGGGTGTAACTCCAGGTAAAGTGGGAACTTCACTTCTTAACTCTTCATTAAAAATATACACCTCAGCAGAGAAGTTATTTACTAATGCAGAAAACATAATTTCCCCTAGCTCCCCACTATGGGCAAATCCTCGCCTACCTGAACTCATGAAAATGGAAGATAGTCAATTCTGGATTAAACTTGGGATCAAATACACTAATCATATATTTGCCGATGGGGAATTTTAAACTTTTGCTAGATTTAGATCTGAGTTTGGTCTTCCTCGACAGTCGTTGTTCCACTACTTTCCAGCTCAGAGATGCTATCAGGTCTCAGATGGGTACTTCTGGGGTATGTATTAGGCCTTCCGAACTGGAACTGCTGGTTCTCAACAAGGACACCTCTAAACAAATCTCTAGATTTTATTTAGCTCTGTCATTAAAACTAGGCTTTCACAGGTTTTAAATAGCTAAATCTAAATGGCAAACTGAGCACTGTGAATTTAGTGCAGCAGATTGGTCAGAATTAGAAAATTTCTATATGCCTAGTGTGATAAGCGCAAATGATAAACTAATCCAAATTAAGTGGCTTCATCAAATATATTATCCTCCACTCAAATTATCAAAAATGGGTCGTGGTATCAGTTCGGAATGCAACAAGTGTGGTCAACCTGACGCGGGGTTCATTCACTGCGTATGGGAATGTGCACCAGTTCAGGGCTTTTGGGGGCAAGTCACTCAGTTACTTGCCCAAATATTGCATAGACCAGTGGATCTCTCCTTTAAAGCCTCGATGCTAAGCATCATAGATAATATTTCCTGTGGCAAACATAAACAATTATTCCTTAGGCTAGCTTTTATCTATGGGAGGAAATGTCTATTATTCAAATGGAAATCTTCCAATGTACCAACTCTGAATGATTATAAAACATTAATTAATCAAAATCTACCTTTGTACTCCCTTACATACCAGACTTGTGGACTTCCCACTAAGTTTGATAAGGTGTGGGGGTCTTGGGTCGAAAACGCTAATTCTGTAATTCCTAATCTGGACATCACGGTCCATATTTCAGATTTACACCTGTAAATGTATTATATACTCTGGGTGATTTCAATGATCAGGTGATGTACTTAACCACTTGAGGACCTAGGGCTTTCTACCCCTTAAGGACCGGCCACTTTTTTTCCATTCAGACCACTGCAGCTTTCACGGTTTATTGCTCGCTCATACAACCTACCACCTAAATGAATTTTGGCTCCTTTTCTTGTCACGAACAAAGCTTTCTTTTGGTGCTATTTGATTGCTCCTGCGATTTTTACTTTTTATTATATTCATCAAAAAAGACATGAATTTTGGCAAAAAAATTATTTTTTTAACTTTCTGTGCTGACATTTTTCAAATAAAGTAAAATTTCTGTATACATGCAGCGCGAAAAATGTGGACAAACATGTTTTTGATTAAAAAAAACCCATTCAGTGTATATTTATTGGTTTGGGTAAAAGTTATAGCGTTTACAAACTATGGTGCAAAAAGTGAATTTTCCCATTTTCAAGCATCTCTGACTTTTCTGACCCCCTGTCATGTTTCATGAGGGGCTAGAATTCCAGGATAGTATAAATACCCCCCAAATGACCCCATTTTGGAAAGAAGACATTCCAAAGTATTCACTGAGAGGCATAGTGAGTTCATAGAAGATATTATTTTTTGTCACAAGTAAGCGGAAAATGACACTTTGTGAGAAAAAAAAAAAAGTTTCCATTTCTTCTAACTTGCGACAAAAAAAAATGAAATCTGCCACGGACTCACCATGCCCCTCTCTGAATACCTTGAAGGGTCTACTTTCCAAAATGGGATCATTTGTGGGGTGTGTTTACTGTCCTGACATTTTGGGGGGTGCTAAATTGTAAGCACCCCTGTAAAGCCTAAAGGTGCTCATTGGACTTTGGACCCCTTAGCGCAGTTAGGCTGCAAAAAAGTGCCACACGTGGTATTGCCGCCGTACTCAGGAGAAGTAGTATAATGTGTTTTGGGGTGTATTTTTACACATACCCATGCTGGGTGGGAGAAATATCTCTGTAAATGACAATTTGTTAATTTTTTTTACACACAATTGTCCATTTACAGAGATATTTCTCCCACTCAGCATGGGTATGTGTAAAAATACACCACAAAACACATTATACTACTTCTCCTGAGTACGGCGATACCACATGTGTGGCACTTTTTTGCACCCTAACTGCGCTAAAGGGCCCAAAGTCCAATGAGTACCTTTAGGATTTCACAGGTCATTTTGAGAAATTTCGTTTCAAGACTACTCCTCACGGTTTAGGGCCCCTAAAATGCCAGGGCAGTATAGGAACCCCACAAATGACCCCATTTTAGAAAGAAGACACCCCAAGGTATTCCGTTAGTAGTATGGCGAGTTCATAGAAGATTTTATTTTTTGTCACAAGTTAGCGGAAAATGACACTTTGTGAAAAAACACAATTAAAATCAATTTCCGCTAACTTTTGACAAAAAATAAAATCTTCTATGAACTCACCATACTCCTAACGGAATACCTTGGGGTGTCTTCTTTCTAAAATGGGGTCATTTGTGGGGTTCCTATACTGCCCTGGCATTTTAGGGGCCCTAAACCGTGAGGAGTAGTCTTGAAACGAAATTTCTCAAAATGACCTGTGAAATCCTAAAGGTACTCATTGGACTTTGGGCCCTTTAGCGCAGCTAGGGTGCAAAAAAGTGCCACACATGTGGTATCGCCATACTCGGGAGAAGTAGTACAATGTGTTTTGGGGTGTATTTTTACACATACCCATGCTGGGTGGGAGAAATACCTCTGTAAATGGACAATTGTGTGTAAAAAAATCAAAAGATTGTCATTTACAGAGGTATTTCTCCCACCCAGCATGGGTATGTGTAAAAATACACCCCAAAACACATTGTACTACTTCTCCCGAGTACGGCGATACCACATGTGTGGCACTTTTTTGCACCCTAACTGCACTAAGGGGCCCAAAGTCCAATGAGTACCTTTAGGATTTCACAGGTCATACTCCTCACGGTTTAGGGCCCCTAAAATGCCAGGGCAGTATAGGAACCCCACTAATGACCCCATTTTAGAAAGAAGACACCCCAAGGTATTCCGTTAGGAGTATGGTGAGTTCATAGAAGTTTTTATTTTTTTGTCACAAGTTAGCGGAAATTGATTTTAATAGTTTTTTTTCACAAAGTGTCATTTTCCGCTAACTTGTGACAAAAAATAAAATCTTCTATGAACTCACCATACTCTGTACGGAATACCTTTGGGTGTCTTCTTTCTAGAATGGGGTCATTTGTGGGGTTCTTATACTGCCCTGGCATTTTAGGGGCCCTAAACCGTGAGGAGTAGTCATGAAACCAAATGTCGCAAAATGACCTGTGAAATCCTAAAGGTACTCATTGGACTTTGGGCCCCTTAGCGTACTTAGGGTGTAAAAAAGTGCCACACATGTGGTACCGCTGTACTCAGGAGAAGTAGTATAATGCGTTTTGGGGTGTATTTTTACACATACCCATGCTAAGTGGGAGAAATATCTCTGTAAATGACAATTGTTTGATTTTTTTACACACAATTGTCCATTTACATAGAAATTTCTCCCACCCAGCATGGGTATGTGTAAAAATACACCCCAAAACACATTATACTACTTTTCCTGAGTACGGCGGTACCACATGTGTGACACTTTTTTGCAGCCTAGGTGCGCTTGTTTTCTAAAATGCCAGGGCAGTATAGGAACCCCACAAGTGACCCCATTTTAGAAAGAAGACACCCCAAGGTATTCCGTTAGGTGTATGGTGAGTTCATAGAAGATTTTATTTTTTGTCACAAGTTAGTGAAAAATGACACTTTGTGAAAAAAAACCAATAAAAATTAATTTCCGCTAACTTTTGACAAAAAATAAAATCTTCTATGAACTCGTCATACACCTAACAGAATACCTTGGGGTGTCTTTTTTTCTAAAATGGGGTCACTTGTGGGGTTCCTATACCGCCCTGGCATTTTACAGGCCCAAAACCGTGAGTAGTCTGGAAACCAAATGTCTCAAAATGACTGTTCAGGGGTATAAGCATCTGCAAATTTTGATGACAGGTGGTCTATGAGGGGGCGAATTTTGTGGAACCGGTCATAAGCAGGGTGGCCTTTTAGATGACAGGTTGTATTGGGCCTGATCTGATGGATAGGAGTGCTAGGGGGGTGACAGGAGGTGATTGATGGGTGTCTCAGGGGGTGGTTAGAGGGGAAAATAGATGCAATCAATGCACTGGGGAGGTGATCGGAAGGGGGTCTGAGGGTTTGGCCGAGTGATCAGGAGCCCACACGGGGCAAATTGGGGCCTGATCTGATGGGTAGGTGTGCTAGGGGATGACAGGAGGTGATTGATGGGTGTCTCAAGGTGTGATTAGAGGGGGGAATAGATGCAAGCAATGCACTGGCGAGGTGATCAGGGCTGGGGTCTGAGGGCATTCTGAGGGTGTGGGCGGGTGATTGAGTGCCCTAGGGGCAGATAGGGGTCTAATCTGATAGGTAGCAGTGACAGGGGGTGATTGATGGGTAATTAGTGGGTGTTTAGGGTAGAGAATAGATGGAAACACTGCGCTTGGGTGGCGATCTATTGGTGTGGGTGGGTGATCAGTTTGCCCGCAAGGGGCAGGTTAGGGGCTGATTGTTGGGTGGCAGTGACAGGGGGTGATTGATGGGTGATAGGTGATTGGCAGGTGATTGACAGGTGATCAGTGGGTTATTACAGGGAAGGACAGATGTAAATATTGCACTGGCGAATTGATAAGGGGGGGTCTGAGGGCAATCTGAGCGTGTAGGCGGGTGATTGGGTGCCCGCAAGGGGCAGATTAGGGTCTGATCTGATAGGTAACAGTGACAGGTGGTGATAGGGAGTGATTGATGGGTGATTGATGGGTAATTAGTGGGTGTTTAGAGGAGAGAATAGATGTAAACGCTGCGCTTGGGTGGTGATCTGATGTCGGATCTGCGGGCGATCTATTGGTGTGGGTGGGTGATCAGATTGCCCGCAAGGGGCAGGTTAGGGGCTGATTGTTGGGTGGCAGTGACAGGGGGTGATTGATGGGTGATAGGTGATTGGCAGGTGATTGACAGGTGATCAGTGGGTTATTACAGGGAAGGACAGATGTAATTAATGCACTGGCGAATTGATAAGGGGGGGGTCTGAGGGCAATCTGAGCGTGTGGGCGGGTGATTGGGTGCCCGCAAGGGGCAGATTAGGGTCTGATCTGATAGGTAACAGTGACAGGTGGTGATAGGGGGTGATTGATGGGTGATTGATGGGTAATTAGTGGGTGTTTAGAGAAGATAACAGATGTAAACGATACATTTGGGAGGTAATCTGACGGCGGGTTTGCGGGCGATCTAATGGTGTGGGTGGGTGATCAGATTGCCCGCAAGGGGCAGGTTAGGGGCTGATTGATGGGTGGCAGTGACAGGGGGTGACAGGGGGTGATTGATGGGTGATAGGTGATTGGCAGGTGATTGACAGGTGATCAGTGGGTTATTACAGGGAAGAACAGATGTAATTAATGCACTGGTGAATTGATAAGGGGGGGTCAGAGGGCAATCTGAGCGTGTGGGCGGGTGATTGGGTGCCCGCAAGGGGCAGATTAGGGTCTGATCTGATAGGTAAAAGTGACAGGTGGTGATAGGGGGTGATTGATGGGTGATTGATGGGTAATTAGTGGGTGTTTAGAGGAGAGAATAGATGTAAACAATGGATTTGGGAGGTGATCTGATGTCGGATCTGTGGGCGATCTATTGGTGTGGGGGGGTGATCAGATTGCCCGCAAGGGGCAGGTTAGGGGCTGATTGATGGGTGGCAGTGACAGGGGGTGATTGACGGGTGATTGACGGGTGATTGACAGGTGATTGACAGGTGATCAGGGGGATAGATGCATACAGTAAACAGGGGGGGGGGGGGTCTGGGGGGGGGGGGTCTGGGGAGAATCTGAGGGGTGGGGGGTGATCAGGAGGGGGCAGGGAGCAGGGGGGGGGGATAAAAAAAAAATAGCGTTGACAGATAGTGACAGGGAGTGATTGATGGGTGATTAGGGGGGTGATTGGGTGCAAACAGGGGTCTGGGGGGTGGGCAGGGGGGGTCTGATGGGTGCTGTGGGCGATCTGGGGCAGGGGGGGGAGAAATCAGTGTGCTTGGGTGCAGACTAGGGTGGCTGCAGCCTGCCCTGGTGGTCCCTCGGACACTGGGACCACCAGGGCAGGAGGCAGCCTGTATAATACACTTTGTAAACATTACAAAGTGTATTATACACTTTGTATGCGGCGATCGCGGGGTTAACATCCCGCCGGCGCTTCAGTATAGCCGGCGGGATGTTGCGGCGAGCAAACGGTGACAGGCGCCGGCGGAGGATCGCGTCACGGATGACGCGATCGCTCCGCCCATGCCCTTAAATGGACCGCCGCCTCTGTGGGTGAGACGGTCCTTAAGGGCTCCACTTCCCGGCCGCCTCTGTGCGTTAGGCAGTCGGGAAGTGGTTAAATTGTATGCTGGTGTTGTTTTGGTCTGTACTTAATAATTGGAAAATTGTAGTTGGTATCTTCACTGTCACTATCTGTCTATAGGGTCCTCAGGGGGTTTGGGACTATGGGTGATAGGGTGGGGGAAGGGGTTTGTTGGGATTGTTTGTATTTTTCTTGTATAAAATTTCAATAAAAATTCTCTTTAAAAAAAAAAAAATTGGCAGTGCCCAAACTACCAGTGCAAAATGAATAAGTACTACATTCAGTGCCTGAAAAAGGGGAAAAAAAATAAATCAATACGTTGCGAGAATTTAAAAAATAGAAGAGAGATCAAGAAATGCTTGAAGTTCAGCCATGTAATTTGTTCATGTTATTTGATCCACAATAAGCCTGAATGTCATCATCATTACTACTGGCAGTCAAGAAAAAAACAAATGGCACCAATTGCCATTATTTATAACCACACCCACTAACATTGCATTTTTTTTTTTTTAATAGATATACATATGCACAGAGGGAGATACTGGTTGCTTGGCAGTTGGAAACAGCTGTGATTTCCCACAATGCAACAAGGTTCACAGACAGGAAACTGTCAGGACCTAGGTCCTGACATCACACTGTGAGAGGGGTTTCACCACAATATCAGCGGTACAGACATCCCTGATGATCTATTTGAGAAAAGGTAAAGATTTCTCATGGGAAAGAGGTTATCATCAACTACTAATTGGGATGAAGTTCAATCCTTGGCTACAGTGGCTCTTTAACTTACAATCTTAATAGCAATGATTTAATCTTTAACTGCTAAGCACTACAATTCATATGGCATTTCTACATATCTGTTTACTGTCTTCATACCATTTTGTCTGCAGCATTGTGGAATTTTCAATTTAGAGCTTTCCCAGAAGCTACATGCGTATGTCTAATATGCTTTTAGTTTGCTATTTTTGCACTAAGTAGGAACAAAAATAAGTAATATTAACCATGTGTTTGAATAGTCAGTTGCTTAGCAGCCTCCCATTAAGAATACAAGCTTGACTAGTATTGTATTACATAAGTAAAAGATTGCATAAAATGTGAGATGAGAGGCATTTGACTATACTCAAACAATCTGCCATCACTATAGCATAATCACCAAGAATTTATAATGAGTTTGATGTATACAGTGCATTTCACTTAATGGCATAGATAAACCCTAGGAACCTTGTTTGGTGTTAGCAATTACATGGCCATTACACTAGCCATCAGTCTGTGCTTTTATAGAACCCGGTGGCTGATTTTTTTCCGCATAACTCTGGCAGCCAATTGTAGGACAGGAAACCAGGAAATATCAGTTAGAGGCAGACTTGGCTGATAGTTTTGTCAGGCTATGGCTGCAATAATGGGGTACACACAGGCATGGCGTGGCACAGAATGTACTTTGGCTGCATGAAGCAGAACTGCTATTTCATTTAGTTATGATTGGCAGATTAAAAGCACACATACTGTATATTTTAGACACACTAATGTATGGAAACAGGATTCCATTAACGGAAATAAATGGATCGAAGCTTAATTTAGCTTAAAGGTGAGAAAGGATTCGAGGTCTGAATACACCACGTTTTATCCTTGTGTTTGGCTGACAGTTCTCAAGCAGGAACAGATATGTTTATTTTCAAACAATATATATATAATAGCAGTCCATTTATGATTGCATATTGCAAGGCAGCAAAGCTAAATCAGTATTTCTTCAGTCAACCCAAATTGGTGTTACTTTAGTAGAAGCAGACACTCTGTGGAATAGCAGCCAAAACAAAACGATAAAGAATTGCACACCTATAGGCAGCGGTTGCTGGTGCTGGATCCTAAGGCAACTGTGATCCATACAATCAAATGAGGGATCTGCACACAGGCTTCAATCTGGAACAAATCAAGTTTATTGTTTCATCATACATGTAAAGACATCTGACCATACACCAATGATCATTTTGGGGCCATGTTGGTCCTTTTTCTCAAGGCAAGGGCAGAAAAAAAAACATACATACAACACTATAGGTGCACAGAGCTATATATTCCCTTGGTGCATATATACAGTATATACAGTATATATCTCTGTGCACCTGTGGTGTTTTATATATGTTTTTTCTGCCCTTGACTTGAAAAAGTGGACTGGATTTGCCCCAAAACGATTGTTGGTGTAGGGTGAGATGTCTTAACATTGAAGCGGATCCCTCCTGGAATAGAAGTCAGACATTTGACAAGAGAACAAGCATTTCTAAGAGATTAGTGGTCTGATTAAACTGGCTACAGGTTAACTTATCAACATGGATGCAAACCCCTATTTGCGTTTGCCTCTCTATTGTGGACATAATCTGCAGAGCACACCAAGCACTCTAACATGCATATACTGACTTTGAGTAAACTTAATCTTGAGCCCTCCCCCCTCCACCACTCCCCATAACACATAGTTGGTTAGAGGGGGTTCCAACAAAAGTTTAGCAAAAAGTCTAGTGGAGCAGGAAATGATACAGGATAAGGGGAAATTGCTTCCAGAAATTATCTCAGTTCTTGGCTTATAGGGCAGCTTGTAACTTATGCCATCCGTAGGTGCCATTTGGGCATCAGCTTGTCAATATTATAGTAAAAAATAAAAAAAAATCTGGAATGCATAAAAATGCAAAAAAATCAACAACGCAAAATCCCCACCTGATGGACTTTTTTGGAACTGTATTGTGATTGTGCTGCAAATTAATCGGACATAATTGAAGTCTACGGTAGCAAATGGTGTCCGTTCCCGCTAATCGCCACATGCAAAACCCAGACTCATCTGTCCTATTTGGTTTTGCCACCACTGACAGCTGCGGACTGGTCCATTGCAGGGGAGAAGCAGGTCGAAGCCCAGGAGAAGCATGGGGCACCCCATTGGTTTTCAAAAAGAAATAAGAATCCTGCTTCAATCAAGAAGGCAAATTCTCATTGGTTCATTGTGGACAAATGATAATCCTACCTGTTGCTAGGTAGAACTCCAGTTGATTTTTTACAATCTAGTAGGGAGCCCCATGTTTCTGCCAGGCTCTGATCTGTTTTGGGATGAGTGGAGGAGCGACAACAGTGGTAGATGTCTGCGGACGGTATGGCAGAGGAGGAGTGGCAACAAGAATGGAGAAGGTGCAAAATGGCAGGTATGTTGACGAAGCAGAATGGATGCCAGGGCATCCTGAGCAGATATGCCTACTGCACCATTTCTGCATATGCTGTGTTTGCATTGTAGTGTGAACAAAGTAGAGAAACACTTTTTTTTGTCTGTGAAAGGTCTTATTTACCCAGGTGATTGTATATGCCATGGTATAGCTAATACAATATAATATGAACTTCAAGAAGAGAGAATACATAAACACAGATGTCTAAAGGAAATATACCCACACAAACAGTAATAGTACATCCTTTTGACTCCCACCACCAACTGGAACAGGAGTTGGTGATCCTCGTCTTGTTCATAGCCATGCTTATGTATGACTGTAAGAAGTAGAAGTGGTAAAGGAGGCACCAATTCCATAAAAATTCCTTTTATTTGCAGCTAGCCAGAATGATATACAGTGGTTTCAGCAATATGGGTTACAGAAAGTAGCCTGTTTTGTGAGTTTTCTTGCTTCGTCAAAGGCAGTGCACATCAGCTGTTCCACCCCCTGCAAGCATCTGGTGCCTTCATCTCCTGACCATGTATGAGTGTGACCACTGCCCTGAGTATAGGCAGGGCATGCCCAGTTAAAGGAGGCCATTCACGCAGGTGCAGTACAGTTGTGCTCCTATGCAGAGGGTATCACAACCACGAGGAACATATTCAACAATTTTATTGATTATATTTAGAAGGACCTGGGGCCATATGCAATTCACTTTTTCACCTGAGTTTTCTCCTAGGTGATATTTTTAAACTTGTCAATAAAATGCCTTTTAAGCCCCCAGAAGGCAAGAAAATGCTCAAAATAATTTTGTTAGTACTTTTCCCCCAATGTTTTGCTACTTTTTTAGTTGAAAAGTACTGAAAAGTTATTTAAAATCAAAGATGAAAAATTATCTCCTAGGAGAAAACTCAGGTAAAAAAGAGAATTGCATATGGCCCCTGGTGTTGGAAAAGTGGAGAATAACAAGATCAGGGAAGCCTCTGGTCTATCAAACGTCTTCCCTCGACTGTGGTGTATATATATATATATATATATATATATATATATATATATATATATATATATATATAGTGTTTTGTGTCTTGAAAGACTTCAGTTACACCTTCAGCGGGAACTCTGATTACTCATTAGAAAATAATAACAAACAAAACAAAACAATATAAAAAAGTATTGAAACTGGATAACGTGTGATGCAATTGCAATACAATAAATCAAACATTTTTGAATAAAATAAATAAGAAAAATGATATACAGAGCAGCAGAAACATTTATTAGCTATCCAGTTACATTTGGAAGGGCTAAACCTTAAATAAGCAACAAAATTGTATCAACACAAAGAGAGATATTCATTTATAATCTGCGGGTTACGTGTAAAAATATCCAAATGCATCAAAATACATACTCCGGGTAAATGGGGTCTGATTTATTCACCTTGTCAGTAAAGAAATAGACTTGCTGGTATTATAGAGCACATTTTAGTTCCTTTATGCATATAAAGACATTTTATAATGTAAATGCAGCCGACAGCCAATGCAGCTATCTTGATGCAAATCTGAATTCGTCCTCAAGGTCACAAAATTGGATCATTGTTGCTCATGTCGAGAGCTATTTAATCTGGAATTTGTTCTTTTAATACACATTGTCTTTTCCATTACGTTTAACCTCTTTTCTTATATTGAGGATTTGTTTTTCAACAGAATGAAATAAAATACATCTTTCTATAGAAGCCAAAGAGGGGATGTTTGCTTTAGGAATTGACCACGCTTGATACCAAATATGCATACAGGCAGGTGTGCACTATTTGGCGTTTTTAAAATTATAAAAGTATTCAGGCAGTTTGGGTAGAGGAACTAAAGGAACCCCAAACATCCACTATGAAACTCACAGAGAAGTTCAACAGTGCCTTTTCAACTTAGTATTGATTTGATTGGCTCATTCAAAGCATACAATTTGACATAAAATTTATATGCAAGTCAGATTTCTTTGCATCTCATGGACCATCTCTGTCAAATGGTAGTACAAGACACTGCTGTGGATCTACTGTCAGTGCAAAAAACAAGCATGGTTCTACCACCAGTGCTACATATAGTTATGTCTCTACCAGGGCAGCCATCAGGGGGGGGGGGGGAACTGACACACACTGCAGTGAGGGGCCCAGGGCTTTTGGGGACCCTGGGCCCACCACCCCAAAGTGCTGGAAGGGCCACATGTGGCTGACTAACCAGCACACCACGTTCCAGCAGTGAGAGAAGAGTGACATCAGCACTTGAACGTGGGAAGCAGATGAGTGAGCCCACTACAGCAGATTTTCTATACTGGGGCACCACCTATATCTGGCTACAGGCCACCTATACTGGGCCATCACCTATACCTGGCTACCTATACTGGGGCTGGAACCACCTATACCTGGCTACCTATACTGGGCCACCACCTATACTGAGGGCACCATCTGTACCTGGCTACCTATACTGAGGCACCACCTATACCTGACTACCTTTACTGAGGGCACCACTTGTACCTGGCTATCTATACTGGGGCACCACCTATACTTGGCTACTTATACTGGGGTGCCTATCTGTACATGGCTAACCTATACTGGTGCACCCCCTATACCAGACTACCTATACTGGGGGCAACTATACCAGGCTACCTAAACCGGGGCACCACCTATAGTTGAATACCTATACTGGGGCACCTGTATCTTGCTGGCCTATACTGGGGCACCAGCTAGACCAGGCTACCTATACTGGGGGCATCCACACCAGGCTACATATACTGGGGCACCACCTATAGCTGGCTACTTATACTGGGGGCACCTATGCCTAGATACCTATACTGGGGGCACCTATACCTGGCTAGGGCCGGTGGACAAGCTGAGACAGAAGGGGACAAGAGGTAACACGGGGGAACAGAGGTGGACAAAAGAGGCACAGGGAGAAAAGAGATGAGACAGGAACATGAGGTCACACAGAGGGACACAAAAGAGGCACAAACTGAGGTGAGACACAGGGGGACAAAAGAGGCACAGGAAGAAAAGAAGGGGACAAAAGAAAATGGATAAAGGATAAAAACGGACAAACACTAAGGTGTTTTGAATTCACTAAGGTTATAAATCTATAACACCTTAGTGAATTCAAAATTAGATTTTACCCATGAGGAAAATTACCAAATGTTTGATAAAGTGTTTGATAAAGCTCTGTGAATTGAGGCCTATGTGGCCAGGCTGAAATCCAATAGTCTGTGTAACACAGAGGTGTAGAGGTAGTGGGTGCTTTTTGCCCTTTGAAACAGGCACTATGCAAATCAAGTCTGGAGACAGCCACTGTGATTTAACAACACCAGTCTTTATATTTGCTGTATTTACAGACCACTTACAGGGAAAACAAACAAACAAATAAACAAAATCCTTGTCACTAGATTGGTTTCTAACTATGACTTTGAGCGAATTTGGACTTAAGCACGGGTTCAGAAACAGATACTTAGCTAAGGAGAGGGAAGCCTCCCAATTCTATTAAGGCTTCCCTTGCTGTCCTCCAGTCCCCCGTTGCTCACCAGGATGCCCTTTAACATCAGGGCCACATTCCTCAACTGTCACAAGTGGCTCTAGCTTACTGCGCAGGCTAAGCCTTGCTTGCTCAATTGCAGAATGGCTGCCCTCAATGACATCCCTAATACAATTGCCGACAAGCCTTTGTTGGCAATCTTCTAAAGGGTCGACACTCAGCAATGGGAGACTGGAGGACAGCAAGGTAGGCAAGAGGCTTTTCTCTTTTTAGGCAAGTATCTGTTTTTATACCTAAGCTTTGGCTTGGGTACACTTTAAATGTGAGAGTCCTCTCTATTGGGAGCAAAGCTACTGTTTGTCACAAACCCGCAGAATAGAACAGGAAGTCCAGGGGCGCACCTTGACATCCTCGGGCCCCCCTGCAAAAAAAAAATCCAGCCCCCCTCCCATTCAGGGGCAGGAGGGGTCGCAGCATAAGAGGAGAATGTGGCAGATCGGTGAAGAGGGGGGAAATTCCCCCCCCCCTCCCTCACCTCGGGCTCTGCTCTCAGCGCTCCCCCTCCTGCAAACATTGGTGGCAGCGGGCAGGCAGCAGCAGCGGCGGTGGCGGCAGGATGAATACATTACCTCCTTCTCGCTGGAGGACTTCCGTTCTCTAAGAGAGCTTCTTGCAACTTCCTGTGTAAACAGTAGAGTTGGGCCGAACGGTTCACCTGCGAACGGTTCCATGCGAACTTCCGTGGTTCGCGTTCGCGTCCCGCAGGCGAACCTTTGCGGAAGTTCGGTTCGCCCCATAATGCACATGGAGGGTCAACTTTGACCCTCTACATCACAGTCAGCAGGCCCATTGTAGCCAATTAGGCTACACTAGCCCCTGGAGCCCCACCCCCCCTTATATAAGGCAGGCAGCGGCGGCCATTACGGTCACTCGTGTGCTGCCTGCGTTAGTGAGAGTAGGGCGAGCTGCTGCAGACTGTCTCTCAGGGAAAGATTAGTTAGGCTTAACTTGTTCCTGTCTGGCTGCATACCTGTTCTGTGAACCCACCACTGCATACCTGTGCTGTGAACCCACCACTGCATACCTGTGCTGTGAACCCACCACTGCATACCTGTGCTGTGAACCCACCACTGCATACCTGTGCTGTGAACCCACCACTGCATACCTGTGCTGTGAACCCACCACTGCATACCTGTGCTGTGAACCCACCACTGCATAACTGTTCAGTGAACCTGCCACTGCATACCTGTTCTGTTCAGTGGACCCGCCACTGTATACCTGTTCATTGAACCCACCACTGCATACCTGTGCTGTGAACTCACCACTGCATACCTGTTCTGTGAACCCACCACTGCATGCCTGTTCAGTGAACCCGCCACTGCATACCTGTTCTGTTCAGTGGACCCGCAACTGTATACCTGTTCAGTGAACCCGCCACTGCATACCTGTTCTGTTCAGTGGACCCGCCACTGTATACCTGTTCAGTGAACCCGCCACTGCATACCTGTTGTGTTCAGTGAACCTGCCACTGCATACCTGTTCTGTGAACCCGCCACTGTATACCTGTTCTGTTTAGTGAACCCGCCACTGTATACCTGTTCTGTTTAGTGAACCCGCCACTGCATACCTGTTCTGTTCAGTGAACCCGCCACTGCATACCTGTTGTGTTCAGTGAACCTGCCACTACATACCTGTTCTGTGCTAGCAGCGGCCGCTGTAATAATTTTTCTGGTGCGTGTACATGACTGCCTAATTTTTCTGGCTGCACTGCGGGCAGCTGCAACAACAAAAGAAAAGGCATGTACATGCGCCCATTCCCCTTCGTGATCATTACCTTGCCGTGGTGAAGGGGCTTGCGTATCACAATGAAGCAATGACCGGCGCCTAGATGAGTGTCTCGGGGGGCACACCCACGATAATAAGGTCGTTGCCTCATTGTGGTCAGACCAAATTTGATCAGCTGGACAGTCACTGTTCTGTCATTCAGCTACATCAGCCAGGCGACCATATGGGCTGTAAAGCCACCAAAACCTGCACTCTCGCCATGGTGCGCACCAGTCCAGCACGGCCGTCACTACACAAACAGCTGTTTGCGCTGCGTTACACAGTGAGTTTGGTGTGTCAGTGTGAAGCAGTACCTTAATTACACTACCTGATTGATGTATACACATGCAAGATGTTTGAAAGCACTTTAAGCCTGTCATTTAGCATTCAATGTGATTTCTGCCCTTAAAACGCTGCTTTGCGTCAAATCCAGATTTTTCCCGGGGACTTTTGGCATGTATCCCACTCCGCCATGCCCCCCTCCAGGTTTTAGACCCCTTGAAACATCTTTTCCATCACTTTTGTGGACAGCATAATTTTTTTTTCCAAAGTTCGCATCCCCATTGAAGTCTATTGCGGTTCGCGAACTTTAACGCGAACCGAACCTTCCGCGGAAGTTCGCGAACCAGGTTCGCGAACCTAAAATCGGAGGTTCGGCCCAACTCTACAGGAAGTTGCTCTTAGAGTACGGAAGTCCTCCAGCGAGAAGGAGGTAATGTATTCATCCTGTCGCCACCGCCGCTGCTGCTGCCTGCCCGCTGCCACCAATGTTTGCAGGAGGGGGAGCGCTGAGAGGAGAGCCTGAGGTGAGGGAGGGGCAGGGCCGGTTGAAGCAACAATGGGGCCCCAGGGCAAAATAAACCCCCCCCCCAACAGATACCCCAGAGCAAAAATTGGCATTAAGGGACCTTTTTTGCAGCTGGTATAGTCAGGGTTTGAAGCCCCAATCGGTTGGAGCTCCACATTCTGGCTACCCCAGCCTGCATGGGGGACAAGGGGTTAAAAAGTTTCAGGAAAGGGGACCCCACGTAATTTTTTTTTTTTAATTCCCACACTCTAAACATAAAAAAAAAATTGGGAAGATAGGAAAAAATGCCAGGGATCTTCATACAGCCATATTGCTGTATAGCGATCCCTGGCCAAAGCGCTGCAGCTGCGTATGGACCCCCTGGAAACTCCGTCAGGAAATGTATTGCTCTTTCTTTTGATACATGTAAAATTACACTACCGTTAGGTACTAAAAGTGACATTTATCGCATTTAAAAGTATACTTTTTTCCTTCGAAACTTTAACATCAATTTTCTCAAAAACTATAAGGTCTTTTTGAAAAATAGTTTTTTCCTCTTATTCCCAATGATCTCCTTAACATATCCTGCAAATTTAGGGTTTCTAGAATTTAAGGTGGATTTGCTATTAACCATTAAAGTCGGCAGGTTTTTAAATGTGTATTTTTTTTCCTTTGAAACTTTAAAATCGATTTTCTCAAAAACTATAAGGTCGATTTGAATTTTTTTCCTCTTGTAGCCACTGGACGCCCCTACAAGCTCTGGGGCCCTGGGGCAGCTGCCTCCTTTGCATCTATGGTAGCGCCGGCCCTGGGGAGGGGGGGGGAATTTCCCCCCTCCCCACCGATCTGCCACACTCTCCTCTTATGCTGCGACCCCTTCTGCCCCCAAAAGTCCCTGAGCGGGGCCCTAGGAGGGCCCCGGGCCCCCCCGCGATGGCTGGGGTCGCATCCCCTATTGGTGCGCCAGTGAGGAAGTCTGTTAACAGCATTTTTATTATTATTGATTTTTAAAACGCCAACATATTCCATGGCACTGTCCAGACATGGGGTACATAATACAATGGTATACACAAAATATGGATACTGGTACATAATGCATAATTGTTGGACAAAATAATTACAGGGACAAATTAACACGTTTAACAAAATGTATAGCAAACTACAAGACATAACTCTTTAAATGCTAAGGAATTTGTGGTGTATTATCCCAGGAAGGGGACATGATAAAACAGCCTTCTTGATGATCCTTTAAATCAAATTTAGTGTAGAATGGGAGGGTGAATAGACGCCCTAAAAGGAAAACACGGAGACAACGGGAGCCGCAATAGTGTAATATGTCTCACGAGTCAAACTTTTGGTGTTAGGAAGGTGGTACTCACAAAGGAAGGTTGCAAGAGGAGCAACCAACCTGGAGATGCATAAACCTGACTCCACTCGGGTGTCTAAGATAACTGAATGCGATCGCACTTCTCATGTACAAACAACCACTGGTCCTGATGGTGGTAGAGCCCCACAGGGTCAGGGTACACCTTTCCAAAGGAGGGTGAACAAGCACAAGAGGAAGGAGAAGAGGCACCCAAGGGTATAATAAAACTAAGTTAAAACCAATTAAATGAGAAAAGCATTTATTATGCACGGGCAACGCGTTTTGTGGGTCTATGCCAACTTCCTTAGGCCAATTGAAGTGCCAAAGGGTGCTTGTAGCCTGAAATGTAGTATAAATTAAGAGGTGCCGAAGAGGTGCTCTGATTGAGGCTACAAGCTATCTTTGGCACTTTGAGGAAGTGGGTACAGACCCACGAAATGCATTGCCAGTACATAATAAAGTTCATTATGTCTTCATTGAGGTAAGCCACCTCATACTTTTTTTATTTAATTGGTTTTAACTCAGTTTAACTCAGTTAACTCAATTGGTTTTAACTCAGTTTAACTCAGTTAACTCAATTGGTTTTAACTTAGTAACTCAGTTTTATCTCAGTGTTAACTCATTTGAATCTGATACATGCTGCACAATATTTTCAATAACAGTCAGCAATATTTCACAGCATATTACGTGCAAGAGAAAAAAGCAAATGAAAGGGAGAATACTTTTAATTAGCATATACCAGAGTTCTTAATTAATTACAGAGCTTCAAAGGTGGAGTTTCCACTACTAAAACATGTCAGGAATAAATAACTAAATACATAGACAAAATTAACAGGCAAAAAAATGGTCAACCTTAATATGACCTTTCATTCACGCTAGGTTCGATCTGTGAGAAATGCAGGTAAAAGCAATAGCCGACAAGTATATAGTTTTATTTTTTTTAAGAACAGTCCAAGCCCTTAACTTTCCAACTGGATAAAATGAATACACTTGGAAGAAAGCCAGTTTAAGCTCTTTAAAACCCACACACCGCCAGAATCCTAAAGTTACACAAGTGTTAAAAGCAAATATTGGAGTCGGCGGACTCCTATCTCAGCTTTTGTATTGGAAGGCTTTTACATTTATGAAAAGGGGGCTTTTAAATGAAGTGTATCTGATGTGCTTAAAACAAGGGTTGAGGAGATAAAGAGGAATTTGAGAAGGGAGAGCGAACCCTCCTAATATAGAGAAGATTTATGCCAATTAATTCACTGCTTACAAATTCAGGTAATTTTAACATCTGGAACAGACTTACTGTAAGCACTAAGTGAATAGCCCATTAGAACATTTGCAGATAGATTTGTCTTAAATTACTTTATTGGATTTTGCATGAGTATTTTTGTTACATGTTGGCGGCATTTGAATATGTGTTAAATTCTAAGTGCTTATATTAAAGAATAAACTTTGGCCAAAAAAGAAATGGTTGAGAGTTTGACAGAAATATTGCATGGAGATTGATTTAAAAGTGCTGTGGACGTGTTTGGCAAGCATTAAAAGTGTGTACGCATGTGAGCGAGGAATCAGCAATTTAACATCGTCCTTATATAAGCGGCTACAAACTTTTACTGAGGTCAGTCTACCTCCGTAATGTTAGTCCTGAAGTGAAACCACAGACTTATAGAAGCTGCAGCTTTTGACTTGGAACTGGTATATACTGTACTTGTTCTGATCATTAATTCACCAACCAATAAAGTTAGGGGTAGCACTGTAACAATAGAAATACAAAAGGGGAAAAGAGGCTCCCAGGGTATCAATAAAACTAGGTTAAAAACTCATGGTATAGAAAAAATGAGGTAGCTTATCTCAATGACAAAGTGATGTAGATAATACATTTTAATATGCACTGGCAACACATTTCGTAGGTCTATGCCCACTTCCTCGGGCCAAATAAAGTGCTAAAGGGTGCTAAGAGCAGAGTCTAAGGCACCTTAGACTCAGCAATGAATTACAGCAATGGTAGCTCCCACATCACTTCCAAAATATTTTTTTAAAATCCCAAGTCCTGCCAAACCTTTATCAATTTTTTAGTATCACAGATAGGGGCTATAATGTCAGGTACAGTAAGTTGTTGCAGCATGGTGGCATAGTGGGCAGCACTTTTGCTTTGCAGTGCTAAGGCCAAAGGTTCAAATCTAGGCCAGGGGAATAACTGCATGAAGTTTCTATACTAACTCTGGTTTCTTCTCACGTCCCCAAACCATAATGGCCTTGTCTTCAAAACTGTAGTTTCATTGGCTTTTCCCAAACAACTGGCCCTTGACTAAGACAACAATATCAGATTCAATTATAGCAGTTTACTAAAAAAAAAGCCTCAAATTCGCTGCTGTGCAGTTGCTTAGAGTCTTATATGGAAACACAATATACAGGTATTAGTTAACAGTTCCTGCTGTTTATACAACTCTATGGGTCTGTTCACATCTCTGCATTGTAACGGATAGCATTAGGCCACATTCAAACTAGGTATGAGTACCCCCAGTATAGGTAGCAAGGTATAGGTACCGACAGTAAAGGTTAGCCGAGTATGAGTGCCCCAGTATAGGTAGCCGCCCACTAGACAGGTATAGGTGCCTCCTGTATAGGTAGCCAGGTATGGGTGCTCCCCTCTGCAGCGGCACTCACTCACCAACTCCATGCATTACAATGCTGAGGTCACTCTCTTCATCAGTGTTTCAGCATCCTCTCCATGGTTACAGCTCTCACATGTAAAGTGAAGCAATGTACCCATGCAGAGGATGTTGGGGGCGCTGCTGAAGAGTGATGTCAGCCTGGAATTCATAGAGCTGGTGAGTGAGTGTCCTCTCACCGCTGCGTATGAGACACCACTGAAGGCCCCTGAGATCGGCCTTTGAAGGCTTTGATTTGCTGGTCATGATCATGTGTTAAACCAGGAAGTCATCACAGCAAATCAGAACCTTACAAATCTATCAGCTGATCAAATGCTTCTCCATGAGTTCTCCTAAGCATTGCCATCCCTATGCATGTTGTAATGTGAGCAGTGCCAATTGCATTTCACACACAATTTAATGCATGGATTTTTTTTTATGGGCACAGTGTGAATTTATCCTAATGAATTCTTAGTGGAATGACATATAAAGCAATGTATAAGATATTCAGAGCAATATAAAAACATAATAATAATAATAATAATAATAATAATAATAATAATAATAATAATAATAATAATAATAATAATAATGATAATAATAATAATTATTATTAATATTATTATTAATATTATTATTATTATTCTCCTCCAGTAAAATGCTATATAAAATGTGTATTATAGTGAGTGCATTATAATATCATGTGGATGTGCCTCCGTTTTAATTAGTGCACTTGAAACAAAAAGAAAAAGAAAAACCGAGAGCCCAATATAGTGCAGTAAGTCTAGCAATTGTTGGCAAAATAATTAACAGATGTGGACTGGATATACTCACAAACACGGGTTACCACATAAGCAACCACTTGAAATGCAGGTGGGGAGTATTAGAACCTGACCCCACTCAGGTTTAAGAAGTCGCTCTCTGTAGATAGAAAGAAGGGGAGAGTCCCCTCCACCCAAGGTGGACTATATACTGTGCCAATTTGGACAGAGACGCCAGGCAGGTTAAAATGATCTAAAAACAACTAAAAAGGAGTACAGGTGGACTTACCTCCTGAAATGATGGACAATCGAGATTGTTCAAATCTCAAATAACAATTTTGTTTTTAGATCATTTTAACCTGCCTGGCGCCTCTGTCCAAATTTGCACCGTTTTAATTAGGTTTCATAAGATTTAATATTGTACGTGAATTTAATCTATTACAAACATCTAATAATGTATGGTGGCTTCACTGGCTTGTAAGCCTGCTGATGCCATACAAGTGTAATAGAATAGCATGAATTTCCTCACTTAAATCCAGGGACACCACCTTTGTAATACAGTGAATGTTACCAATTCTGCAACATGCAGGAGGAAGAAGACAAGGCTTCCATTTCCTGTGTCAACTCTGATTTAATGAAACTGATATTTTACTAACTAACCTTAGTAAAGTAGGTTTTTGTAATTACCATAGTTTATTGAGGTTCATCTGGCTGAAGTTAATTATAAGAGATGTTCCTGTACACCTTTTCTGGAAAAATTCCTATCAAGCCAGCCTAGGCTCCTAGACCAGAGTTCCTTTCTGCGGGTCTATGTACTTCATGTCAGTCTTTTCAGTAGCTGTCATCATGATCTGATATGACCCAGACTAGGGTCCTATTGCAGTGGGTAGAAATAATGAATGAGATGCAAATAATAACAAACTGCATGTTCATTTATTGCAAGTTGTATGCAGCTTGTTGTTACACAGCAGGGTATGTGATTGACCCAATTCCAAGCTGCATGCAATTTGCATCACATTTTTCATTGACCATCTATAGCAGGGGTGTCAAACTCAAATACAAAGTGGGCCGAAATTAAACACTTGGACCTAGTCATGGGCCAACCTAAATGTCTACTGGTCACCTATCTCCCTTATAAAGTTCCCTGGTGTCTAATGGCTCTTCTCCAACTAGTGTTGGGCGAACAGTGTTCGCCACTGTTCGGGTTCTGCAGAACATCACCCTGTTCGGGTGATGTTCGGGTTCGGCCGAACACCTGATGGTGTTCGGCCAAACTGTTCGGCCATATGGCCGAACTAAGAGCGCATGGCCGAACGTTACCCGAACGTTCGGCTAGCGCTGTGATTGGCCGAACGGGTCACGTGTAGTGTTGGGCGAACATCTAGATGTTCGGGTTCGGGCCGAACATGGCCGAACTCCGAACATAATGGAAGTCAATGGGGACCCGAACTTTCGTGCTTTGTAGAGCCTCCTTATATGCTACATACCCCAAATTTACAGGGTATGTGCACCTTGGGAGTGGGTACAAGAGGAAAAAAAATTTAGCAAAAAGAGCTTATAGTTTTTGAGAAAATCGATTTTAAAGTTTCAAAGGGAAAACTGTCTTTTAAATGCGGGAAATGTCTGTTTTCTTTGCACAGGTAACATGCTTTTTGTCGGCATGCAGTCATAAATGTAATACATATAAGAGGTTCCAGGAAAAGGGACCGGTAACGCTAACCCAGCAGCAGCACACGTGATGGAACAGGAGGAGGGTGGCGCAGGAGGAGAAGGCCACGCTTTGAGACACAACACCCAGGCCTTGCATGAGGACAAGAAGCGTGCGGAGAGCAATTTGCATTTTGTCGCCATGCAGTCATAAATGTAATACAGATGAGAAGTTCAATAAACAGGGACCGGAAACGCTAACCCATCACAGATGTTCATTGTTCATGTTACTTGGTTGGGGTCCGGGAGTGTTGCGTAGTCGTTTCCAATCCAGGATTGATTCATTTTCATTTGAGTCAGACGGTCTGCATTTTCTGTGGAGAGGCGGATACGCCGCCGATCTGTGACGATGCCTCCGGCAGCACTGAAACAGCGTTCCGACATAACGGGCAAGCCAGCACCTCTATTGCGTACATTGCCAGTTTGTGCCAGGTGTCTAGCTTCGATACCCAATAGTTGAAGGGTGCAGATGGATTGTTCAACACAGCTACGCCATCTGACATGTAGTCCTTGACCATCTTCTCCAGGCGATCGGTGTTGGAGGTGGATCTGCACGCTTGCTGTTCTGTGTGCTGCTGCATGGGTGTCAGAAAATGTTCCCACTCCAAGGACACTGCCGATACCATTCCCTTTTGGGCACTAGCTGTGGCTTGTGTTGTTTGCTGCCCTCCTGGTCGTCCTGGATTTGTGGAAGTCAGTCTGTCGGCGTACAACTGGCTAGAGGAGGGGGAGGATGTCAATCTCCTCTCTAAAGTCTCCACAAGGGCCTGCTGGTATTCTTCCACTTTGACCTGTCTGGCTCTTTCTTCAAGCAGTTTTGGAACATTGTGTTTGTACCGTGGATCCAGAAGGGTATAAACCCAGTAATTGGTGTTGTCCAGAATGCGCACAATGCGTGGGTCGTGTTCAATGCAGTCCTAGGCCGAAGAGGTCATAGCCTAGGGTCACAAAACCTGTTTATTTGGGCAATTTCAATGGTGGCGAGTCTGACGTACATAAATCGCAGCAATGGCCGTTAGCAAAGTCTGAATCTCACGAAATGTCTCATGCAGGTAGAAGACATATTGTTAGACTTGGGCTCCAAAGATGGGTTCCCTACATCTCTGCAAACCAGAGTTACAGGGCTCCAAACTTGGTAAAATCCCCCATAGGCTTTCATTGGGCCTCCTATTTACAGTTCCAAAATCTCACATCTTTTCAAAGGGCAATTACTCAGCAGTGGCAAATTTTCTAGCATTGTAGGGACCCTTAGGGGGAACATGACTGGTGAGTTTCGGGCCCCTAGGCCAAAGAGGTCATAGCCTAGGGTCACAAAAACCTGTTTATTTGGGCTATTTCAATGGTAGTGATGGTGACGTACATAAATCGCAGCAATGGCCGTTAGCAAAGTCTGAATCTCACGAAATGTCTCATGCAGGTAGAAGACATATTGTTAGACTTGGATTCCAAAGATGGGGTCCCTACATCTCTGCAAACCAGAGTTACAGGGGTCCAAAATTGGTAAAATCCCCCATAGGATTTCATTGCCTCCCTATTTCACTTTCCAAAATCTCACATCTTTTCAAAGGGCAATGGCTCAGCAGTACCAAATTTTCTAGCATTGTAGGGACCCTTAGGGGGAACATGACTGGTGAGTTTCGGGCCCCTAGGCCGAAGAGGTCATAGCCTAGGGTCACAAAAACCTGTTTATTTGGGCTATTTCAATGGTAGTGATGGTGGCGTACATAAATCGCAGCAATGGCCGTTAGCAAAGTCTGAATCTCACGAAATGTCTCATGCAGGTAGAAGACATATTGTTAGACTTGGATTCCAAAGATGGGGTCCCTACATCTCTGCAAACCAGAGTTACAGGGGTCCAAAATTGGTAAAATCCCCCATAGGATTTCATTGCCTCCCTATTTCACTTTCCAAAATCTCACATCTTTTCAAAGGGCAATGGCTCAGCAGTACCAAATTTTCTAGCATTGTAGGGACCCTTAGGGGGAACATGACTGGTGAGTTTCGGGCCCCTAGGCCGAAGAGGTCATAGCCTAGGGTCACAAAAACCTGTTTATTTGGGCTATTTCAATGGTAGTGATGGTGGCGTACATAAATCTCAGCCATGGCCGTTAGCAACGTCTGAATTTCACGAAATGTCTCATGCAGGTAGAAGACATATTGTTAGACTTGGATTCCAAAGATGGTGTCCCTACATCTCTGCAAACCAGAGTTACAGGGGTCCAAAATTGGTAAAATCCCCCATAGGCTTTCATTGGGCCTCCTATTTACCGTTCCAAAATCTCACACCATTTCAAAGGGCAATGGCTCAGCAGTGGCAAAACTTACCAGTCATGATCCCCCTAAGGGTCCCTACAATGCTAGAAAATTTGGTACTGCTGAGCCATTGCCCTTTGAAAAGATGTGAGATTTTGGAAAGTGAAATAGGGAGGCAATGAAATCCTATGGGGGATTTTACCAATTTTGGACCCCTGTAACTCTGGTTTGCAGAGATGTAGGGACCCCATCTTTGGAATCCAAATCTAACAATATGTCTTCTACCTGCATGAGACATTTCGTGAGACTCAGACGTTGCTAACCGCCATGGCTGAGATTTATGTACGCCACCATCACTACCATTGAAATAGCCCAAATAAACAGGTTTTTGTGACCCTAGGCTATGACCTCTTCGGCCTAGGGGCCCGAAACTCACCAGTCATGTTCCCCCTAAGGGTCCCTACAATGCTAGAAAATTTGGTACTGCTGAGCCATTGCCCTTTGAAAAGATGTGAGATTTTGGAAAGTGAAATAGGGAGGCAATAAAATCCTATGGGGGATTTTACCAATTTTGGACCTCTGTAACTCTGGTTTGCAGAGATGTAGGGACCCCATCTTTGGAATCCAAGTCTAACAATATGTCTTCTACCTGCATGAGACATTTCGTGAGACTCAGACGTTGCTAACGGCCATGGCTGAGATTTATGTACGCCACCATCACTACCATTGAAATAGCCCAAATAAACAGGTTTTTGTGACCCTAGGCTATGACCTCTTCGGCCTAGGGGCCCGAAACTCACCAGTCATGTTCCCCCTAAGGGTCCCTACAATGCTAGAAAATTTGGTACTGCTGAGCCATTGCCCTTTGAAAAGATGTGAGATTTTGGAAAGTGAAATAGGGAGGCAATGAAATCCTATGGGGGATTTTACCAATTTTGGACCCCTGTAACTCTGGTTTGCAGAGATGTAGGGACCCCATCTTTGGAATCCAAGTCTAACAATATGTCTTCTACCTGCATGAGACATTTCGTGAGATTCAGACTTTGCTAACGGCCATTGCTGAGATTTATGTACGTCACCATCACTACCATTGAAATAGCCCAAATAAACAGGTTTTTGTGACCCTAGGCTATGACTTCTTCGGCCTAGGGGCCCGAAACTCACCAGTCATGTTCCCCCTAAGGGTCCCTACAATGCTAGAAAATTTGGTACTGCTGAGCCATTGCCCTTTGAAAAGATGTGAGATTTTGGAAAGTGAAATAGGGAGGCAATGAAATCCTATGGGGGATTTTACCAATTTTGGACCCCTGTAACTCTGGTTTGCAGAGATGTAGGGACCCCATCTTTGGAATCCAAGTCTAACAATATGTCTTCTACCTGCATGAGACATTTCGTGAGATTCAGACTTTGCTAACGGCCATTGCTGCGATTTATGTACGTCACCATCACTACCATTGAAATAGCCCAAATAAACAGGTTTTTGTGACCCTAGGCTATGACCTCTTTGGCCTAGGGGCCCGAAACTCACCAGTCATGTTCCCCCTAAGGGTCCCTACAATGCTAGAAAATTTGCCACTGCTGAGTAATTGCCCTTTGAAAAGATGTGAGATTTTGGAACTGTAAATAGGAGGCCCAATGAAAGCCTATGGGGGATTTTACCAAATTTGGAGCCCTGTAACTCTGGTTTGCAGAGATGTAGGGAACCCATCTTTGGAGCCCAAGTCTAACAATATGTCTTCTACCTGCATGAGACATTTCGTGAGATTCAGACGTTGCTAACGGCCATTGCTGCGATTTATGTACGTCAGACTCGCCACCATTGAAATTGCCCAAATAAACAGGTTTTGTGACCCTAGGCTATGACCTCTTTGGCCTAGGACTGCATTGAACGCGACCCACGCATTGTGCGCATTCTGGACAACACCAATTACTGGGTTTATACCCTTCTGGATCCACGGTACAAACACAATGTTCCAAAACTGCTTGAAGAAAGAGCCAGACAGGTCAAAATGGAAGAATACCAGCAGGCCCTTGTAGAGACTTTAGAGAGGAGATTGACATCCTCCCCCTCCTCTAGCCAATTGTACGCCGACAGACTGACTTCCGCAAACCCAGGACGACCAGGAGGGCAGTAAACAACACAAGCCACAGCTAGTGCCCAAAAGGGAATGGTATCGGCAGTGTCCTTGGAGTGGGAAAATTTTCTGACACCCATGCAGCAGCACACAGAACAGCAAGCGTGCAGATCCACCTCCAACACCGATCGCCTGGAGAAGATGGTCAAGGACTACATGTCAGATGGCGTAGCTGTGTTGAACAATCCATCTGCACCCTTCAACTATTGGGTATCGAAGCTAGACACCTGGCACAAACTGGCAATGTACGCAATAGAGGTGCTGGCTTGCCCGGCAGCCAGCGTTATGTCGGAACGCTGTTTCAGTGCTGCCGGAGGCATCGTCACAGATCGGCGGCGTGTCCGCCTCTCCACAGAAAATGCAGACCGTCTGACTCAAATTAAAATGAATCAATCCTGGATTGGAAACGACTACGCAACACTCCCGGACCCCAACCAAGTAACATGAACAATGAACATCTGTGATGGGTTAGCGTTTCCGGTCCCTGTTTATTGAACCTCTCATCTGTATTACATTTATGACTGCATGGCGACAAAATGCAAATTGCTATCCGCACGCTTCTTGTCCTCATGCAAGGCCTGGGTTGTTGTGTCTCAAAGCGTGGCCTTCTCCTCCTGCGCCACCCTCCTCCTGTTCCATCACGTGTGCTGCTGCTGGGTTAGCGTTACCAGTCCCTTTTCCTGGAACCTCTTATATGTATTACATTTATGACTGCATGCCGACAAAAAGCATGTTACCTGTGCAAAGAAAACAGACATTTCCCGCATTTAAAAGACAGTTTTCCCTTTGAAACTTTAAAATCGATTTTCTCAAAAACTATAAGCTCTTTTTGCTAATTTTTTTTCCTCTTGTACCCACTCCCAAGGTGCACATACCCTGTAAATTTGGGGTATGTAGCATGTAAGGAGGCTTTACAAAGCACAAAAGTTCGGGTCCCCATTGACTTCCATTATGTTCGGAGTTCAGGTCGAACCCCCGAACATCGCGGCCATGTTCGGCCTGTTCGACCCGAACCCGAACATCTAGATGTTCGCCCAACACTATCTTCAACCCATATAAAGTTTCCCAGCATCTAGTGGTCCTCCTCCTTCTATACAGTTCCCTGGTGTCTAGTGCCCCCTCCTTCCCCATACAGTTCCCTAGTGTTTAGTGCTTGGCCCCTACCTCTTCCAAATGTCTTTCCTGGTGCTCTAGGGCTTCAAATCTAATATAGCTTCCCTGGTGGTCTAGAATGTGCCAAACTTAATGCAAATTGGGAAACCACTTGAGGGCCAAATGTAATAGCTCTGAGGGCCAGATTTGGCCCTCGGGCCGGAGTTTGACATGTGTGATCTATAATAATAATGCTTGCAAATTTTCGCCAAAGTCATTTTTGCATCCAAAATGCTATTTTGGATTTCAAGAAAATGTTCACGAAAATAGCTTGTATTTAATGTTTTTTCGAAAACGTGGAAAATCTTTATTTTACCGTAAAAACACAATACTGTTGCAGTGAAAAAATTTTACCGTGAAAATGTGCGAAAAGCAAAAAATGCAAACAACATCAAAACGTATTTTTTTTTATGGCATGTTCACTTGAAAATTGAATGTAGCATTATTGTTGTGAAAATCAATGCAAAAAGAATATTGGCATTTTCGCTCATTACTGATCTATAGCAGTGAGTGCTCATAGTATTCCTACTTACAGTACCTTTTAGTTTAGAAAGGCATACTTGAACTTATAAAATCTTAGTGATGCACTATAATTTTTTTTTTACTTTGCAGTTGCTGTAAGCTACTCATAAAGGGATTCTGCAATGAGAGAAATATGGAGGTTGCCATATATATTTACTTTCAAACAATTCCAATTGCCTTGCAGTCGTGCTGATCCTTTTGGCTGCAGTAATGTCTGAATCAAACACCTGAAACAAGCATATGACTAATATGGCCATACATACTTTAATAAAAGTATTTAGGTTCATACACACACTAGATTAAACTTGGCAGAAGCAGCCACTAAAGACAACTTCTGACAAATGCAGTGTGTGTACAGCACCACCTGACTCTCCTCAATACGTTGGTGAGAGATCCAGCATGCTAGATCATCTCGCCCAGCTTTATTCATGTTTTGCTCTTCCCCTTCATTTGTGTGCTGCACATTGTCCTGCTGATGCCCTCCACAGAGACAGAACCTGCTGCTAGCCTGATGGCTAGGGACATGTCTGAACAGATTTGTTTGTGAACTGTCACCATTGGCCACATTCACCATAACCCTTGCATTCAGGGATAGTCATAGTCAGCCAACTTCGCTACACTGAAACTACGCGTAGTTTTACACAATTACGTGTAGTGTGAAGCGTAGTGTATGCGGACGCTTATGCCCTTTTGCGTAAAAATTTCCACATTAATTCCCCTTTAAATGCTTTTACCAGGAACTCTTCTATGCGTACATTCCCTTTTACAATGCGTAATTTTGTAAGCATACAATCTTACTCGGAAAAACAGACGTGAGTACCGCATTCGTAGTTTACTTGCAATACACATGTAAACTATGCATAGCAGGCGTAAACTACGCGTATCAATACTCGTAAGCGTAGTTTTGAAACTTCACCTACGAACTACGATGCGTAGATGCGAACTACAATGCGTAAATTCGCACTGGCGTAGTTTCTGCTCATCCCTGCTTGCATTGCATTCTGTGTAACAGCAGTAATGTGGGGATCGGGAAACTGGTGCTGCACGTTACCCACACTGTGTTGCATACAGTGAAGTTTACAGTGTAATGAAAAGTATGCTTTACTGTAATTTAACGGAAGTGTTTTGCAGTAATGCCCTGCAGTACAATGCAGCATCCTGTTATACCGCAAAGCTACAGCTGCACTGTGATGTCACATAGCTGGTGCACTGCAGTGGGCCATTACACTGCAACACACCACTTGGAAAGAGGCCCGAGGGATCGTGTCCCAATCCCTGTCAGGCAACATTAATCTCTTGTGTGTACCCATCTTTAGGCTGGGGGCCTACTAGAGCGCTTCCTGAAGTACATGCCAATCGCAGGCAATCGGCAAAGCGCTGAAACAGTGGGACCCCATAAGAGTGCAGCATTGTGATTATAGAGCAATCGTAAAATCACTGAATGCAGCATTTTTTTTATGATCCCGTAGAGTTCGCATTGAAGGAATGCAGAGGCCAATCCCATTCCTTTATGATTACTCTGAGAATTGAACACAAAATCGTGGTACTTTGCAATTGTGAACTCACAAGTGGTTGCAAAATTGAAAAAAATTGCTCATAGTGGGCCCAGGACTAAGGGTGTGTACACACACAGGGACGTAACTACAGGGGAGCAGCCCCTGAAACCACAGGGGGGCCCAGATCCGTGAGGGGGCACCAATTACTAACCTTCACTTCCTCCAAAAAAGGTTGTCCATCCATTAGATCAGGTGTTTTTGTGGCTACACTTGTTATGGATGTGAAGATCCTGATGGCCACACTTGTTTTATGACCCTTCCAAGATGGGCCCCCAGGCTCTGAGTGTCACCAACGGGAGGGAAGGGGGTGAACATTGGAGACCCCATCAAAGTTTTGCTGGAGGGCTCCTTGATTTGTAGTTATGCCACTTACACACATCCAATTTTGAATGGCCAATTATACCACTTGTTTGTAGTATGAGAGATTAGCTACTATGTTGATAGAATGCAAAACCTGTTGGCCCGCATACTACATGGAGATGGTAAAATTGGCAATCATTTTCCAGTCAAAATTGGATGTGTGTACACACCCTTGAATACACGGGATCAGCAGGACCACCAGAAGATTGGTATAGTTTTTTTTACATCCCTATCACTATAGTGTTTCTTTTAAGTGACATCTGACTCTAAACTTGGTACAAAGGCTTCTAGGTAATGGGTCAGTAGTACTGGCAAAACTTGAATGAATTGAGAAAATGGGTCTTAGAATTTTGGTGATATGCCCAACACACCTCTATGCCCCCACCCTGTAGAAGTACAAGCATTTTTTACATTGAAACTTATCTGTTCACTTGTTTCTCTCTTTGTTTTGTTTGATAGATTAGACATTTTTCTTATTTCTTTTCAATTTTTGCTCTAGCTGAACCTTGAGTAACCAAGCTGTCAGCCAATTAAATAGGTTGCCAGTCCTGATTACCCTTCTGCAAACTTTCATTTCATCTCTGCTATTCCTGTTTCTTGTGGAATAAAACACAGGCTCTAGTGTGGTTCAGGTGAGCCCACGAGAACGTCCATAGGGAAGTTCTGCTAACGTGATTGGTGCACAGCTCCCTCCTAAAGGGCTAGGTTGTAGTAATAATACACCCAAACCATTTAGCCAGTTAGAATGCTTCAAGTTGTAGACATTGCCATGATTGGATAACTATTCTACATGGGCTTTCATGCTGGTTCACTTCAACCATACTAGCTTTAACCACTTCACCACTGAGGGGTTTTACCCCTTGAGCACCAGAGCAATTTTCACCTTTCAGCGCTCCTTCCATTCATTCGTCTATAACTTTATCATTACTTATCACAATTAAATGAACTATATCTTGTTTTTTCCGCCACCAATTAAGCTTTCTTTAGGTGGGACATTATGCCAAGAATTATTTTATTCTAAATATGTTTTAATGGGAAAATAGGAAAAATGTGGGAAAAATTTCATTATTTTTCAGTTTTCAGCCATTATAGTTTTTAAATAATGCATGCTACTGTAATTAAAACCCATGAAATGTATTTGCCCATTTGTCCCGGTTATAAAACCGTTTAAATTATGTCCCTATCACAATGTTTGGCACCAATATTTTATTTGGAAATAAAGGTGCATTTTTTTCAGTTTTGCGTCCATCCCTAATTACAAGCCAATAGTTTATAAAGTAACAGTGTTGTACCCTCCTGACATAAATATTTAAAAAGTTCAGTCCCTAAGGTAACTATTTATGTATTTTTTTTAATTGTAAATTTTTTAATTTTTTTTTTCATTAAAAAAAAAAATGGGGAGTGTGGGAGGTAATTTTTTGTGTATAAGTAATGTATTTGTATGTGAAAAATGCTTTAGGGTGTAGTTTTACTATTTGGCCACAAGATGGAAACAGTAACTTTTTGCTTAATGCGACCTCCAAGCGTCCTCCCGGACGCTTGGAGGAAGTACTAGGAGGCTGGGAACGGGGTTTTTTTCACAATGATCGCGCTGCTTTGGGGAGAAGCAGCGGATCATTGCGGGGCTTAGATCAACGAACGGGAATAGATTTTCCCGTTCATTGATCTCCGGTCGAGCGGCCGGTGGCGTGTTTACGAGCGGGAGTGTGCGCTAGAGCGAGCGGGAGCGTGGGCAGCTGCGGGAGTGGGGAAAGTACTGATTTCTCCGTCCCTGGGGGCTAAAGGATGGAAAAAGGGACGGAGAAATTCGTACGGGTGGGGGTAAAGTGGTTAAAACACATTCGAAGTAAACCTTTAGAGTAACCCAGTAGGGAGAGGGATATGAAGAATGATATTTATTTTTAAACTATACCAGTTTCCTTGCTGTCTTGATGATCCTGTGTCTATCATACTTTTAGCCACTGACCCAGAATGAGCATAAACATCAGGTGCATGCCATATTAGCCACACCACATGCTTGTTTCAGGCGTGTGATTCTGGACACTATTGCAGCACAACTACTAGGCAACTGTCATTCTTTAAAAAGAAATAAACATAGCAACCTCCATAGTCTTATCACTACAGTTAAATAAGAAAACACCGAGAGCCCAATATAGTGTAGTATGTATTGGAAACCGTGGATAAATGTAAGTGTGAAATGAATATACTCACAAACATGGGTTACCTCTTAGGCAACCACTGTAGATGCAGGTGAGGAGATTAGACCTGTCCTCACTCAGGCCTAAGATGTCGCTCTCTGTAGAGCAGAAAAGTAGGGGTAGGTCACCCCTCCACCAGGGGTGGACACAGTATTATCATAAGAGAACTGAGGCGCCAGCAGGATAAAAGGTAATACAAATTTTAAAATTTGCTGGGAGGCAGTGGTAGACTTACCTCCAGAAAGCAGACTCAAAAATACTGTCTGAATTAAACAAATAAATTTATTATTGGTACCCCAAAAGATGCAACGCGTTTCGCAGGCACAGCCCGCCTAATCAGGCAATAAGATAGGGGACAAACAGTAGCTCGTCAGTAGCACGAATAGCGCCTCACACGGCATGTACTCAGCTGCTGCATGCTTGCAAACAAACAATTACAAATAATAGCCTAAACCCTCATACATCAAAACTGCACTTATGATGATAAAAACATATTAAAGAGTTTACCTGAGTCAGTAAAAGTTGATGTGTCTGAAGAGTTGGTTACATTAACCAAAACAAAACAATTGTCCATTTCCCTTTCAGACAGAGGTTAATTGTGCAAAGTTTTCTCTTCTGCAACTTCCTCAAAAACAAGCCAAAATGTGTGTGAGGTTTACGTTGTCATTCAGACTGCAGAAAAGTATATTGCAGGCAGGAAACTGTACTTAGTTTGGACTGTTGATTGCATTCTAATGCACCTTCCTATACAGGCAAACACCTCCTAAGTCTCCATCAGCTGCTTTTGTTTATGTAGGAAGTTTAAATAACTCTGTCCACTCAGCTGATTCGGTGGGATGGGCTTTGTGCGCAGCTGGGAGGAAACTGAAAGTAAAACATAAGCTCTCCTTATAAACAGATTCATCAGCTGACATTTCATGATAAAAAGTTTGCTTACACAATATTAAGCAGAATCAGCTGCATTTTTCCCCCTTGCAAGATATGAACTTCCGTTTGCATTTGCATCAACGGTTTTGAACTTACTGCACTTCACAGGACACTTATTTCAGGGTCTCATTAGGTAGAGTTTCATGTTGGTGGTTCAAGAGTGTAAACGTTCTTTACATTTGTCAGTCATAGTCTTAAATAATGCAATTTGTATGCTGTGATAGTGCAATCTGTATGCCATGTTAAAGTATTTATACCCTCATTAGTTTTGAATAAGTGTGTACTATTAAAATTAATGTAACTTTATAGCTTAGAAAAAACATAGTAAAAAGTCAATTAGACAAAAAGAAAAAGAGATTGTTTACAGGTAGTTCCCAGTTATCAAATGAGATAGAGACTGTAGGTTTGTTGTTAACCTGAATCTGTTCTTAAAGGGGAACTTCAGCCTAAACAAACAAACTGTCATTAAGTTACATTAGTTATGTTAATTAGAATAGATAGGTAATATAATCTCTTACTCACCCTGTTTTAAAAGAACAGGCAAATGTTTGTGATTCATGGGGGCTGCCATCTTTGTCATGGGGGCAGCCATCTTTTTGGTTGAAAGGAGGTGACAGAGAGCATGAGACACAGTTCCAACTGTCCTGTGTCCTGATCACCCCTCCCAGCTGCACGCACTAGGCTTCAAATGTCAAATTCAAAATGTAAGAGAAAAAAATTTGCACCAAAACAGAAGAACGAGAGCAACAACATCAGAAATCCATCATGCTTTGCACAGCATCAGGGGAAAAATGCCCGGGCAGTTTTCTTCTGTGCAGCTAAAAATGAGTCTTTTATAAGAGAAACAAAGTTCTGATGCTGTGAAACTGATAAAGAAACACCAAGCCTATCCAGTGCTGCTGAGTCGATTTTTAGTCTGGAGGTTCACTTTAAGTTAAAACAGTGTGCTGTCTCTATCCCCTGTACTTCCTGTGTGCCTCCTGCACCTCCAGTGTGCCCCCCCCCCCTGCGCTCCCCATCCCAGTGCAGAGTATATGCAGTGAAAGCAGATGCACTTATGGTAAAAAAAAAAAGGGGAAAAAAAGATATAGATATAAGTTGAGAGGAGCGCTGAAGTGTGAAAATTGCTCTCGTCCATAAGGACCTGTAGTGGTCACTGGTCAAGTGATTTAGCTAAATTCTTTGTCAGTTTGGACAGAAATCTAAAATGAGTACATACACTTTACTAGCTTTACTTGTCTGCCTAGATTGTCTGTCCCTACATTTATTTTGCTTCTGAGGGAACTTCTCTCCCTCAGTGTTGTGTTTTTCTCCAGTGTCCTCCACTCCTCTCCATAGCACAGTATATGCTGCTCACTCCTGAACTGAGCAGGATATTTGTGCAATGACTGTAAACACCCTAAACCAGGGGACTCAAACTCGCGGCCCGCGGGGCATTTGCGGCCCTCGATACAATATTTTGTGGCCCGCGCCTGCAAAAGTTTCCTTATAGTTCGCTTCAGTGCTCCCAAGTAATCTGCCGCATCCCCGCCGCTAAACGAGGGCTGCAGAGCCCCAAATCGCCCGGGGGGCAATCCGCCGGCATTTCCTGGAAGGGGCAGAGCTTTCAGCTTCAGCTCTGCCCCTCCTGATGTCAATCGTGGCGCATCAACGCCTCTGCCCGCCCCTCTCACTCTTTCTTCACAGAGAGGGGCGGGGAGAGGCGGCGATGCGCCGCGATTGACGTCAGGAGGGGCAGAGCTGAAGCTGAAAGCTCTACCCCTTCCAGGAAATGCCGGTGGATTGCCCCCCGGGCGATTTGGGGGCTCTGCAGCCCTCGTTTTGCGGCGGAGACACGGCGGATTACTTGTAATGGGAACACTGAAGCGAACTATGAAGTAAAATAGGCAAAATAGTTTGCTTCAGTGTGAATTTGATTTTGAAATAAAAATCAATGCAAGAGACCGGTGGGGGGGGGGGGGGGGGGGGGTGCTGGTTTGTTTGGGTGGTGGGAGCTGCTGATTGACTTTTTTGTGAAATCCCTTATGCGGCCCAGCCTCACCCTGACTTTGCCTCCTGCGGCCCCCAGGTAAATTGAGTTTGAGACCCCTGCCCTAAACAATTTATTTAGATAATTGTGATCAATTTTGCAAGTGTGTAGGTACTTTGAAGCGGGCCTGAACTCAGAACTTCCTCTCTCCTCTGAAAGATAAGCAACAGCATAATAACCTTTAAAGAAAAACATTTCTTTGTTACAGCTAATACAAATCCTGCAATAAATCTGCAGTGTGTCTACCTCCTGTTTTTATGGAAACAGACAGGGGATTAAAATTCTGCATTTACAAATGAGATACTCTGCCAAGGCAAGCAGCTGACACTGCTGAGAGATCAAATTACAACTTGTGATTAGTCACAGATGAGGGGGAAGTAGACAGGCTAACCTTTTGTAAGTCTTATATTTGTACAAGAGTAGGGAATCAGATTAATAAAAACATTTCCCATTTGATGTTTGTTTATGACAGGTATACTTGCCAGTTAAGATCAGCTCAACAGACTTCCTTATGAAATAGTTAGTTAGATAAATAAACAAATATACAGATTGGCGCAACTTTGCGTTTACATTTTTCAGAAGCAAAAAAATAGCAGCTAGTGTAATATTTTCTATAAGAACAATATTTCCCATCATTTGTTCTTAATTGTGTTGACAACTATAACTAAAATGTTATAGTTATGCCAAGTGACATAAATATAAGCATGTGTATTGCCATTTTGTGTTCTGGCCTTGGGCTTGCTAATTAAGATCTATTCTATGCCAATATCAGCCTTATGAAAAGTCAACATTCTCCTTGCAACATTACATTTTGTATTGACCTGAAGCACATTTGTAATACGTACATAACCTATGCTGCTTCCTTCACAGAGCCTTTTGCATTTTTGTTAAGAATTTTCCAAATTAAAAACTGTAACTGTGAAAACACTGTCATATGCCAAAATAATTTTTGAATTCTGGAGAAAATTGTTATCTAATTAGGCAATATGACCTGACAAAACAGTCACCACTTTCTGTTACCTGAGGCACAGACAAAATGGCTGCTGCAGACTAGTAAACTGTAAAATGTCAGCTGCATTGCAGACTGGTGAACATGCATGAAGGAATTAGAAAAGGTTTTACAGCTTATTCTTCCCTATTAAACTTCTTCTACAACTGCCTCTTAAATAGCTGAAGTATCTTAAATTAATCTACCACTCATACATGCATATGTAAAACAAATATGTGACTAAAACTAATAAAAAACAAAAGAGGATGTAAGAGTAATAGGATACAGACACTGTTATGTGTCTTAAGCACAGTTGTTCAGTGATGCTCATTCAGATTCCATGGAATTGAAATCTTTATTTCCAATCGACACTCAAAAATCGATTACTGGGGTAATTTTAGACTAATCATAAGGCTTGGCTACTACCGAGTATTTCTGAGTCTTGTGATTGGCCAAAAATGACCGTGGTATTGCAATTACCGCGGTAAAATTCTGCATCCTCTGATTGGTCCAATACTTCTGAGTCAACTCAGAAGTATTTGGCCACTTTAAAATGCAAAAAATGACAAAAAAAAGACTCTTCGGAACTCAGAAAATCAGAAATCTGCAGAATCTGTAATTGGCATTGACGGAAATCGTTATTTCAGTGGAACTGGAAATCAGCATTTCCAAAGATCCCTACAGTTGTCATTTCAACGGGGCAAAGCAGACCTCAACTGAGGCACATATGGGAGTGTCACCTGGTCTTTAGCAGACAACTTGATGGAGGACATGGATTTGGGCACTAGTGGTGATCGTACTCAACTAACTACGATTACGTAACATTTTGTGCAGATTTTCGCAAATATGCCTATACATAATTACTAATTGTTAATTTAACATTTTGTATAAGCATTTATAATTACGCATGAATTTACACGTAATTTACTATTCTTTTCTCCTTAACATTTGTAGCAATTTTAGTAGCAATAGCATATATGGGGGCTTTGCTATTGGTGAACACCAAAGTCGGCACAAAATTACATGTAAACTATGTGTAAATGAATACTTAATTACAAACAATTACATACGAAACGAATTAAATTTTTCCCCAAAATTTCACGTTACAATTACAATGCGTAAATGCGAATTATGATGCATAATTACGCATAGCCGTAATTTCTGCTCATCACTAATGGGCACAAGTTGGCACAAGGTTTTTTTTTCTCAGTTAAATTCTCAGGTGTTGCTTGAGTAGTAACTTATAATGTGATTCATATATGGAATCATGGAGAAAATTAGGACCCAGGAAAATCCAAGGACCAAAAAGAAAAAAAAACAAGAGAGAAAACACAGGAGCCAATGGTGCAAATTGTCACAGTATAGAAAAACTGATTTGATTAAGAAGAATTACTCTCACTTTTCTGGTTGCAAGGATTCTGGTTGCAACTACCAATATGGCATATGGTGGAATTACCACCCCCACTCAGCTATAGAGGATCCTCACCCGTCACACTTCTGGTTCTTAGAGAAGTCCCCTGAGGGAGCCTGAACTAAAACAACAAACTCAAGAGGAGTTGTGCATATTCATAGGTTGAAGGTGGAGGTTCCCAAAATGATAAAATAATTAGGAACAGCTTAAAGGGACCCCGAGCAGTAAAAATAAATTAAATTGGTACTCACCTGGGGCCTTCTCCAGCCCACCGTAGGTCGGGAGGTCCCCCGGCGTCCTCCTGGCTCCTCTCCCGGTCCCTCTGCCGCATACCACACCAGCGACACCCAGGCCAGATGTCGGGCTCCCACTTCCTTATCGGTGACGCTCTTCGTCATCACACCATACTGTGTGCTGCACAGCAGCCGGCGTGACAGTACTGCGCATGCGGTGGGCTGTAGAAAGCCCCAGGTAAGTACCAATTTTGTTTATTTTTACTGATCAGGGTCTCTTTAAGAAGGAGAGGCAGTGCCAAGACTTACCTCTTCTGAAAAACAATAGCCAGTGCGACTTTATACAATATGAAGATTTATTGACCAAAATAATGGTATGACAACTCGTTTTGCTTGCTTTTTCTGCTTCCTCGGGTCAGAAATACCCACAAAAAGTACTGTGTTTCTTAGGGTGAAACAATACCCTTTGCTCTATGCAGGGGCGTTTCTAGCCTTTTTGTCACTCCAGGCAACAAATCCTGTGTCACCCCCCCCCCAAAAAAAAACAACAACAACCACATGCTAAGGAATATGAACCATGCGGTGTAGAAGGGGACAGAGAGAGGAACGGGGACAGAGGGAGGCACAGGGGGACAGGAGAAGGCCTAAGGGGCCAGAAGAAGTCACCACAAAGAGGGACAGAACAAGGTATAAGGGGAAGGGTGTCAAAAGGAGGTAGAAAGCGGGACAGATGAAGTCACATAGAAGGACAGAAGGAGGCACAGGGGGCTAAAGGAGGCACACAGGGGGACAGAAGGAGACACAATGGTGGACAAAAGGAGGCACAGGGAAACTGAAGGAGGCACACAGGGGACAGAAGGAGGCACAATGGGGGGCAGAAGGAGGCCCAATGGGGCGAGAGAAAAAGGCACAAAGGGGGCAAAAGGAGGCACAGGGAGACAGACGGAGGCACAAAGGGCACAAGGAGGCACAAAAGGGACAGAAGGAGGCCCAAAGGGGAAAGAAAAGAAGGATGCAGGATAGAGGGATGCATGGGGGGAGTGGTGACAAAAAGGCAAACAGTGGCAGCTGCCTGCAACCTATACTAAACAGATGAAGCAGAAGCAGGTAATAGAACACCCATGGGGCCTGTAATGCCTATGCCTAAATACGTCCCTGGCTCTATGGCATATCTAATGTTTTAGTATTATAACGACAAGGTTCATTACCAAGGCCTTCTGTCTAAGCTCTGGGACCTACCTTAGTTATTCTTACAGCTACAAAAGCTTTAGTTGCAGGAATAAGAATTCTTATGAATGCATTCTATTCTTGATTGAAACCTTGACATCCCTAAATTGGTGAGACTTCTTCTTACTTTTAATAAACTGCTGCAAGCAGAAATTTATATAAATACAAGTATGTGGAGTACATTTTAACAGTGACATTCACTGAAACAGTATGTAAGTAATTATTTTCCTGTTGATTCTCTCTGCTTTGTACTGCATCTGTGGCATCCCTGTATAACATTGCTGAACTGGCACAGAAGGGCACATCTTAAGTCCATTATGTAGGGTGAACCATCAATCTTTTAGGAGTTAGGGCTGGTTCAGATGGACGTTTGGAGGTGTCGCATTCGTTGGAGTCGCGTTCGTGGGCTTTCAGCAGCGTTTGTGTTGTGTTTGGATGCGGTCACATTTTTTCTTCCCCTAGGGGGACATTAGCCGTTGCGGTTAACCGCCCCTGGAAGCTACATGTAGCTTCCAGGGGCTCCTTGAATGCCAGGGAAAATCGGGACCCGAACGCCGCGTTCGTGTAAACGCGCTTGAAAGCTTGGTACAAACGCTCCCATTCACTTGAATGGGAGCGTTTAACACCAAGCCCCGAACGCTGGCTGTAAACGCTCTGCAAGCGTCCGTCTAAACCAGCCCTTAAACTGTTAAAGGACCACTATTGCGAAAAAAGTAGGCAGTTAAAATCTGACAGAACTAGTGTTGGGCGAACAGTGTTCGCCACTGTTCGGGTTCTGCAGAACATCACCCTGTTCGGGTGATGTTTGAGTTCGGCCGAACACCTGATGGTGTTCGGCCTTTTAAGTTCGGGTTCGTCCCGAACTACTGAATGGCCGCCGAACAGGGCCGAACAGGGCCCCTGTTCGGCCGAACAGGGCCCTGTTGGCCCGAACATGCCGCAATACGGCCCCCCTATGGGGTCGCAGGCATAAGGGGGGAGCATGCCCCGATCGCGGGGGGGGGGTCGGAAATTCCCCCCACCCCCTCCGCTAGCGCTCCCCCCTCTGCCCGCTTCCCCATACAAAAGTTTAAGGCAAGTTAAATAGTACTTGGTGGCTGGCACTGGCAGTGGAGTGAGGAGGAGGAGGAGTCCGAGTAGCAGAGTGACGCGTTGAGGCCAGGCAGCGGGCGGTTCAGCGGTAGTACCCTTGTGGTACTTTCGCCCTTTCTCTGACCTCACGTCCTCTGCATACGAGGGTACGCGTCACGCATACCCTCGTATGCGTCATCACGTAGAGGACGTGAGGTCAGAGAAAGGGCGGAAGTACCACAAGGGTACTACCGCTGAACCGCCCGCTGCCCGGCCTCAACGCGTCACTCTGCTACTCGGACTCCTCCTCCTCCTTACTCCACTGCCAGTGCCAGGCCAGCCACCAAGTACTATTTAACTTGCCTCAAACTTTTTTTATGGGGAAGCGGGCAGAGGGGGGAGCGCTAGCAGAGGGGGTGGGGGGAATTTCCGACCCCCCCGCGATCGGGGCATGCTCCCCCCTTATGCCTGCGACCCCATAGGGCCCCCAAAATGGGCATGTTCGGGGGTCCCATTGACTTCCATTGAGTTCGGCGTTCGGGCCGAACATGCCGAACATCTGGCCCATGTTCGGCCTGTTCGGCCCGAACCCGAACATCCAGGTGTTCGCCCAACACTAGACAGAACCGACAGGTTTTGGGCCATTCCATCTCCTCATGGTGTATTCTCAGGGTTTTTTTTATTTTCAACAGCATTTCCTGAACAGCAGTTTAACTGCCAAAATAGTAAGATACCAGCCAGCCTCCCTACTCACTTGCACACTATTTTGTCACTTAGACTTTGCAACTGCTATTCAGGAAATGCTGTTGAAAACAAAGAAAACCCTGAGAATCCCCCGTGAGGAGATGGACTAGTCCAAAACCTGTCGGTTCTGTCAGATTTTAACTGCCTCCTTTCTTCGCGATAGTGGTCCTTTAACTACTTAAAGAAAACTTGAACTGAAAATTAAAAGTCAAAATAAGCATACACAAGTCATACTTACCTTCCATGTAGTCTACTTCTCAGTGTCTTTCTCCTCTCCCGCGTCCTGTTTGTTCACTGTGATCAAGGGAATTTTCCGTCCTCCATTTTGAAAATGGCCATTACCCCATAACAGCTTCCTGGTCAGCACACAGTTAAACTGTAACATCGCCCACTTGAGCCATAGGGAAACATGGACATTACCTGGTACATCAGTTTTCCTCTCAGCTATAACTGACAGCAACTGATATTTTACTGACAGCAACTGATATATTTCAGATCCTATTTCATTGGCCCCTTCCGTGTCTATCAATGTAAGCCGCTCCCATTGGCTTACATTGATAGACACGGTCAGGAGCCAATGAAAGCGGCTCCTGACCGGCTCACATGACTCTGCTGTCATAGAGACAGCAGAGTGGCTGTCAGCAGGATTCCTGCATGCAGCGGCGACGATGGTTGCAGCGGAAATGCGCGGCGATTCGTCGGGGTTCCGTCGTCTTTGTACCAGCAGTCTCTGGTCCTTAAGGGGACAGAGACCACTGGTACTTGAGTGGTTAAGCATTGAAAGAAGAAAAAGTCAGCCAGCAATCACTGATTTTCTTTGCAAGTCCGAAAAATAAGTATGTATGCAGGTATCCTGCGAGCGCAGGAGGCGAGATAACTCACCTGCAATCTGATGCAGTCCATGGTACGTTCCATCAGCTTACACTTCTGCATTCTGAGCAAAAAGTTCCAGTTTTGAATGCGGAATCAAATACCCCTTTTCAAAATTCGAGTTAGGTCGAATTCGAATAGTAAATTATTCGAGATCAGTCGAATATTCGAGTCGAATAATTTTTACTATTCGATTCGACCTCGGAATTCGAGCTCACTATTCGAGTCGGTATTCAAGCTCATTATTCGAGCTGACTATTCGAAATGGCCTTAAATAGCTTCCAACACTTGTTTTGAGGGTGAATGATGCAAGAAACCTCTTTTTTTCCAAGTAACAACAGCAAGTGATTATGTGGGGATGTTCCTTTAAAAAAAAAAAGTTGAAAAGAGAAGTTGTGTCCAGAAATTTGTTCAGTACTGTATATACTTCTTCTTCTTCTTCTTTATCTTCTATATCTTCTTCTTCTTCTTCTTCTTCTTCTTCTATATCTTCTTCTTCTATATCTTCTTCTTCTATATCTTCTTCTATATCTTCTTCTTCTTCTTTTATATTGTCTTCTTCTTCTTCTTCTTCTTCTTCATCTTCTTCATCATCATCTTCTTCTTCTTCATCTTCTTTTTCTTCATCTTCTTCATCTTCTTCTTCATCTTCTTCATCTTCTTCTTCATCTTCTTCATCTTCTTCATCTTCTTCTTCTTCTTCTTCTTCATCTTCTTCATCTTCAACTTCTTCTTCTTCTTCTTCATCTTCTTCATCTTCTTCATCTTCTTCTTCTTCTTCTTCTTCATCTTCTTCATCTTCAACTTCTTCATCTTCTTCTTCTTCTTCATCTTCTTCATCTTCTTCATCTTCTTCTTCTTCTTCATCATCTTCTTCTTCTTCATCTTCTTCGTCTTCTTCATCTTCTTCTTCTTCATCATCTTCATCTTCTTCTTCATCTTCTTCTTCTTCATCATCTTCATCTTCTTCTTCTTCATCTTCTTCATCATCTTCATCTTCTTCATCTTCTTCTTCTTCTTCTTCATCTTCTTCATCTTCTTCTTCATCTTCTTCTTCATCATCTTCTTCTTCTTCATCTTCTTCATCTTCTTCTTCTTCATCATCTTCATCTTCTTCTTCATCTTCTTCTTCTTCATCATCTTCATCTTCTTCTTCTTCATCTTCTTCTTCTTCATCTTCTTCTTCTTCATCTTCTTCATCTTCATCTTCTTCATCTTCTTCATCTTCTTCTTCTTCATCTTCTTCATCTTCATCTTCTTCTCCTTCTTCTTCTTCTTCTTCTTCTTCTTCTTCATCTTCTTCTTCTTCTTCTTCATCTTCTTCTTCTTCATCTTCTTCATCTTCTTCTATATCGTCTTCTTCTTCACCTATTTCTCTTTTCAAATTTTTTTTTTAAAGAAATGCAGCTATTTTTGAGCGTAACAAATAGCTGGTGGCGCACGCATGTTGGAAGCGCCATTGTATGTGCTCCCTGGCAGTGGAAACACACAGACAGCAGGAGGTAAATTCAGCAGCAGGAGGAGGAGGAGGAGTGTGTGGCAGCAGGCAGTCAATGAGGCAGGCAGCGTGACATAATAGCCCTGGTACCTAGCGGTGATACCAGGGCTGTAAATAAACACAGCAGGCAGGAGGCCCCAGACAGCGGTCGTGCAGCCCACATTGTGTCCAATACACAACTGGGACAACACAGTTTTCAACCCGGGCACCTCAGAAAAATTAAACCTTTTTTTTTTTATGGTTATGTAGTTTTGTTTTTACAACAAATTACACAGACAGATATAGCTATTTTTTGACGTAATAGCTGGTGGCAGAGTGGCAGCAGAAGGTAAATCTGTGTACCCTGGCGTTGGGAAACACAGACAGACAGACAGCAGCAGCAGCAGCAGGAGGAATGGAGGAGTAATGTGAGCAGCTATTGTTTGACGTAATAGCTGGTGGCAGAGTGGCAGCAGAAGGTAAATCTGTGTACCCTGGCGTTGGGAAACACAGACAGACAGCAGCATCAGCAGGAGGAATGGAGGAGTAGTGTGAGTGTGGCAGCAGGCAGGCAGCGTGACATAATAGCCCTGGTACCTAGCGGTGATACCAGGGCTGTAAATAAACACAGCAGGCAGGAGGTCCCAGACAGCGGTCGTGTAGCCCACATTGTGTCCAATACACAACTGGGACAACACAGTTTTCAACCCGGGCACCTCAGAAAAATTAAACCTTTTTTTTTTTTTTTTTTTATGGTTTTGTAGTTTTGGTTTTACAACCAATTACACAGATATAGCTATTTTTTGACGTAATAGCTGGTGGCAGAGTGGCAGCAGAAGGTAAATCTGTGTATCCTGGCGTTGGGAAACACAGACAGACAGCAGCATCAGCAGGAGGAATGGAGGAGTAGTGTGAGTGTGGCAGCAGGCAGGCAGCGTGACATAATAGCCCTGGTACCTAGCGGTGATACCAGGCCGTAAATGAACACAACAGGAGGTCCCAGACAGCGGTCGTGCAGCCCACATCGTGTCCAATACACAACTGGGACAACACAGTTTTCAACCCGGGCACCTCAGAAAAATTAAACCTTTTTTTTTTTTTTATGGTTTTTTGGTTTTGTTTGTAAAACAAATTACACAGATATATAGCTATTGTTTGACGTAATAGCTGGTGGCAGAGTGGCAGCAGAAGGTAAATCTGTGTACTCTGGCAGTGGGAAACACAGACAGACAGCAGAAGGGCAGTACGCAGCCCACTGTAGGTGTAAAATGTGTGGCTGCAGGCGACTTAATAGTCAAAGTGAACCAGGCTGGCTTAGTGAGCAGGAGCCAGGAGGTGGTAAAGGGTGGTAAGGCACATTAACGATGGTTCTTAGCCAGTTCATGTCCCCCTCTCGCCGACAACAGGGGCCAGGAACTCGCCTTCCACCCACGCCTGGTTCATCTTGAGAAACGTCAGTCTGTCCACAGACTTGTGAGACAGACGTGAGCGTTTCTCGGTGACCACACCACCAGCTGCACTGAAGCAGCGCTCGGACAGCACGCTGGAAGGGGGGCAGGACAGCACTTCCAGGGCGTACTGCGCCAGCTCGCTCCAGATCTCCAGGCGCTTGACCCAATACTCCATGGGATCAACAGGGGCATCGCTGTCAAGCCCGCTGTAGGACCCCATGTAGTCAGCCACCATGCGGGTCAGGCGCTGGCTGTGACCGGTGGAGGATGCTGCTGCATGCACCTCCTCTCTAGTCACTGCTGCCGGAGCCTCTACAGTCCTGTAGAGCTCGTGGCTGAGAGACAGCAGGTCTGTGGGGCGCTTGCTGCTGGATGCAGGCACCTGCTGCTGCCTCTGTGCTGGCTGCTGGACAGTGGGGGTGGAAGGCTGGGGGAAGGCTTCCTCCAAGCGCTCAACAAGGGCCTGCTGCAAGCTCCTTATTTGTTGCGCTGGGTCTCCTCCTGCAGGCGGCAGGAACTGGCTCAACTTCCCCTTGAGGCGTGGGTCCAACATCATGCTGATCCAGATGTCCTCCCTCTGCTTCATCTGGATCACCCTGGGGTCTCTGCGCAGGCACGTCAGCATGTGCGCTGCCATTGGGAAGAGGCGGGCCACGTCTGCTGGCACATCGACGGCAGTGCTGCTGTCCTCATCCTCCTCCTCTGCCTCGTCAGCCTCATCCTCTCTCCACCCCCGCACCAACTCAGCTGCACTGTGCTGCTCCCCCTCATCAGCAGCAAGGTCAGGGACCTCCACCAAGTCCTCCTCCTCCTCCCCCTCAGAGGTGGACTGTGCAGCTGCTTGCCGCTCCTGCTGGTCCAAGGCTGCCGCTCCCTGTTCCAGCAAAGCATCGAGGGCCCTGTTCAGCAGACAAACCAGGGGCACCCACTCGCAGACCATAGCATGGTCCCTGCTCACCATGTTAGTGGCCTGCAGAAAGGGAGCCAGCACTAAGCACACCTGCTGCATGTGCCTCCAGTCATCATCGGGGACGATGGACGGGATGTTGCTGGTCTTGTCCCTTCTCTGAGCGGCGGAAGCAGTGGCCAGGGCAAGGTACTGTTTGACAGCGCGCTTCTGTTCAACCAGACGCTCCAACATCGCCAGGGTGGAGTTCCAGCGAGTCGGAACGTCAAGGATCAGCCGATGGCGTGGCAGATTCAGCTCCTTTTGCACGTCTTCCAGGCTCGCACAGGCTGCAGCCGAGCGCCGGAAGTGACGCACAACGTTCCTTGCCGTTTCCAGCAGTTCGCCCATCCCCTGGTAGGTGCGCAAGAACTTCTGCACTACCAGGTTCAGCACGTGGGCAAGACAAGGGATGTGGGTCAGGTTTCCCCTGTCTATTGCGGCAACCAGATTGGCCCCATTGTCGGCCACCACCTCTCCGACTCTGAGGCCTCTGGGGGTCAGCCAAATCCTCTCCTGCTCCTGGAGTTTGGCCAACACATGGGTTGCCGTCAGCTTGGTCTTCCCAAGGCTGACCAAGTGCAGCAGCGCTTGGCAGTGGCGGGCCTTCACGCTGCTGCTGAGGCGGGGGGTTTGGCCAGGTGTGCCGGAGGATGGCAGAGGATCGGAGGAACCTGCTGCAGTTCCCCTGACCCTGCGGGGTGGCACCACCCACTGTGTTGCTGCTGCTGCTGTGCCCGCTGCTGCTCTCCCATCCTCACCCCCTTCCACCAAGCTGACCCAGTGGACAGTGAAGGACAGGTAGCGGCCTGTCCCGAAGCGGCTGCTCCAGGAGTCCATGGTGACGTGGACCCTTTCACCAACCGCGTGCTCCAGCCCTCGCTCCACATTGGCCATCACAAAGCGGTGCAGTGCAGGAATGGCCTTGCGGGAGAAAAAGTGTCTGCTGGGGAGCTGCCAGTCTGGGGCTGCGCAAGCAAGCAGCGCACGAATGTCGCTCCCCTCCTGCACGAGCGTGTACGGCAGGAGTTGGGAGCACATGGCCCGTGCCAGCAAGCCGTTCAGCTGCCGCACGCGACGGCTGCTGGGAGGCAGAGCCCTAACCACCCCCTGAAAGGACTCGCTCAAAAGGCTCTGGCGTGGCCTTTTGCTGGCACGGGAATCAGCAGACACAGCGGAGGAGGCCACTGAGGACTGGCTGCCAGAACAGGCCTCAGTGTCGGCGGCAGGAGTTGCAGAGGGGGGAGGAGCAGTGCGTTTCCGCACTCCTGCTGGTGCTGCTGGAGGAGCAGGAGGGCGGGTGGCTGCTGTTGCTGCTGCTGCTGAAGGCTGTGCAGTGATGGGTGTGGTGCCACTGCCAGCACCAGATGCCTTCAGCCTCTGGAACTCCTGATGCTGGTGGAAATGTTTCGCAGCAAGGTGGTTGATGAGCGAGCTGGTGCAGAACTTTAAGGGGTCTGCACCTCTGCTCAACTTCCGCTGACAGTGGTTGCAAGTGGCGTACTTGCTGTACACTGTGGGCATGGTGAAAAAGCGCCAGATTGGTGACAGAAACATCCCCCTACGGCATGGAAGCGCTGCTGCCTGTCTCCCTGTGGTGGTTGGGGGTGGGGCTTGGGGGGCTTGGGTGCGGCTGGTGGTGGTACTGGCAGATGCTGCTGCTGCTGCTGCTGAGCCTGAGACACCAGCAGGCTGTGGGACCTGCCTACTGCTGCTGCCAATGCTTGCAATGATGCGCCTCCTTGCAAGGCCCACAAGAGCATCCTCCTCCTCCTCCTCAGAGCTGCTGAGGACGACATCCCCTGGAGGTGGTGGCACCCAGTCTCTGTCTGTCACCGGGTCATCAACATCCTCCCCCTCCTGAAACATGTCCTGCTGGGATGAGGACCCCCCAAACTCCTCTCCTGATGCATGGATGGGCTGATTGACTGTCGCCACAGTCTTGCTGTCCAATCCCTCATCCCCCAAAGTGCCCATCAGCATCTCCTCCTCAAGATCGCCAACAACAGCAGACAATTTACTCATGATGCCTGGGGTCAAAAGACTGCTGAATGACAGGTCGGCGAGTGACGGTGAACTGGCCTCCTCCCCAGACCCTGCTGGGCGGCTGCTGCGAACAGGGGTGGTGGTGGTGGTGGTGAGGGTGGAGGCCTCAGATGCAGAGCTGATGGCGGGCTGCTCATCCTCCGTCATGAGTTGCACCACAGTGTCTGCATGCTTTTCCTCAATGGGACGTTTCCGACCCGGCTGGAGGAAAATCGGAGCAGGTGCTACACGCTGCTGCTGCTGTGTCTCTGCAGCGTGAGTTGCAGATGCTCCTGCTGGGCGGCGCCCAAGGCGTCCACGGCCAGTGGCTATGGGAGGAATGTTAGCCACTGACGCTGCTGCTGCGGAACTGTGCATGGTGGCGCGCCCGCGCCCGCGGCTTGCCACAATGCTGCTCCCTCTCCTCCTGATTCCCTTGCTGCCCTTCCCCTTGCCCAAACCGCGCTGGCTGCCACTTCCAGACATCTTCGATGTTTTGGGCGTATAGACAAAAGTTTTTTAAAAGGGCGGGTGAAAAGTGGGGTACTTTAATGGAGTGGGTTGGTGGGTGAGGTGACTGAGTGAGTGTCCCTAGTACAGTAAGTAAGTAGTAACAGTCAGGAAGTACAACTAGCAGTTACAATAATCAGTAGTAATCACAAGTAAATTTAGTGTGTGTACACTACAGACAGTGAGTGCACGCACGCGCAAACACGCGCAGGAGCTAGCCTATGAACAGTGACTGAGTGAGTGTCCCTAGTACAGTAAGTAAGTAAGTAGTAACAGTCAGTAAGTACAACTAACTAATTACAATAATCAATCAGTTATCAGAAGGAAATAGAGTGTGTGTAGTGTGTACACAGACAGTGAGTGCACACACGCAGGAGCTAGTAGCCTATGAACAGTGACTGAGTGTCCTAGACTCCTAGTACAGTAAGTAGTAACAGTAAGTACAACTAACTAATTACAATAATCAATCAGTTATCAGAAGGAAATAGAGTGTGTGTAGTGTGTACACAGACAGTGAGTGCACACACGCAGGAGCTAGTAGCCTATGAACAGTGACTGAGTGTCCTAGACTCCTAGTACAGTAAGTAGTAACAGTAAGTACAACTAACTAATTACAATAATCAATCAGTTATCAGAAGGAAATAGAGTGTGTGTAGTGTGTACACAGACAGTGAGTGCACACACGCAGGAGCTAGTAGCCTATGAACAGTGACTGAGTGTCCTAGACTCCTAGTACAGTAAGTAGTAACAGTAAGTACAACTAACTAATTACAATAATCAATCAGTTATCAGAAGGAAATAGAGTGTGTGTAGTGTGTACACAGACAGTGAGTGCACACACGCAGGAGCTAGTAGCCTATGAACAGTGACTGAGTGTCCTAGACTCCTAGTACAGTAAGTAGTAACAGTAAGTACAACTAACTAATTACAATAATCAATCAGTTATCAGAAGGAAATAGAGTGTGTGTAGTGTGTACACAGACAGTGAGTGCACACACGCAGGAGCTAGTAGCCTATGAACAGTGACTGAGTGTCCTAGACTCATAGTACAGTTAGTAGTAACAGTAAGTACAACTAACTAATTACAATAATCAATCAGTTATCAGAAGGAAATAGAGTGTGTGTAGTGTGTACACAGACAGTGAGTGCACACACGCAGGAGCTAGTAGCCTATGAACAGTGACTGAGTGTCCTAGACTCCTAGTACAGTAAGTAGTAACAGTAAGTACAACTAACTAATTACAATAATCAATCAGTTATCAGAAGGAAATAGAGTGTGTGTAGTGTGTACACAGACAGTGAGTGCACACACGCAGGAGCTAGTAGCCTATGAACAGTGACTGAGTGTCCTAGACTCCTAGTACAGTAAGTAGTAACAGTAAGTACAACTAACTAATTACAATAATCAATCAGTTATCAGAAGGAAATAGAGTGTGTGTAGTGTGTACACAGACAGTGAGTGCACACACGCAGGAGCTAGTAGCCTATGAACAGTGACTGAGTGTCCTAGACTCCTAGTACAGTAAGTAGTAACAGTGAGTACAACTAACTAATTACAATATTCAATTACAATAATCAGTTATCAGAACTTGGAAATAGAGTGTGTGTAGTGTGTACACAGACAGTGAGTGCACACACGCAGGAGCAGCTAGTAGCCTATGAACAGTGACAGTGAGTGTCCTAGTACAGTTACAGTATATAACTACAATACTAATACAATCAGTAGTAAAGGACAGCAGAAATACTGGTATAGAATAGAGAGAAATAAACAGAGGACAGGAGGACAGCTGCCCACACAGGCAGGCCCTGAGGCCTAAAGCTGTAAGCCTGCAGCAGCTGGCCTGTCTCTATGTAACACAAAAGCTACTAACTAAAATACAATGTCTAACTAACTAACAACAATATAGGTGTGTATAGGAGGTGTATGTGAGCAAAAACGCTAGGTAAATGACCACAATAAAGCTCTTGCTAAGCCAAAGCACAAAGGAGCAACTCTCTCTCTATGCAAGTCTCAGGCAAGGACGGAGAAACGTAACATGGCGGCCGCTATTTATAGGGTAGGGGCTGGCCAGGGTCCCCCTCTGTGATTGGCTGCCGTCAGAGGGCCTGGGAGCCCTCTGATTGGCTCTAAGGACATCAATCTGGGCTATGACGCTATTCGAGCTCGGTACCGAGCTCGAATAGCGCCGTTTGCTCGAATAGCTCGAATAGTGAATGGGCTATTCGAGTGTACGCGAATAGCCCATTCGAATAGCTACAGCTATTCGGAGCTCGAATACCGAGCTCGAATAGCTGGAAAAGAGCTCGAATATTCGAGCTACTCGAATATTCGAGCTCTGCTGAGCACCACTGTGCGGAAGTATAAGGTGGGAAGACACTTATCTTTCAGTTTTTTTGCATGTATTTTTTGTACATCACGTGTGTTTGTATGCAGAAAAACGCTCACGTTTCTTCACAGCAGCTAATGTATTTCACAGAGAAAACTGACAAAATGTGCAGTCATCCTGCAGGATGTCAGTTTTTTTCTATGCATGAAAAACGCATTAAGTGTAAACTAACCCATTGATTAACATGAATTCTTAGTTTTAATCATTTTTTCAGTGCAGAAAATGGCATGAAAACAGTCTAGTGTGTCCTCTGCCTAAGACGATGGCATGCACCATAGACTGCATCAATGGAGATGAGTTAACCCCCGAATATCTCACTTTCACCTTCGCCACTATCCCTAGTGGTATGTGCTCAAAAATACAAACCTTTTAATGCACACCCTGCACAATGAACACTACCTTGTCACTGTAAGTAATGGCAAAATTGCTATGTACTCCAGGGTCGGGCCGAGGCAGAGGCGAGAGAGGCTCCAGCCTCAGGGCGCAGTGTAGGAGAGGGTGCGCAACTCACTCAGCTATCATTCCCCTACTGTGTTTGAAGCAGAGAGAAATAAGAAGCGGGGATACATGGCAGTGACTACAAGCCAGAAAACTGGAGATTAAGGTGTTGAGGAGGCTGAGGACCCTGGGTCGCCTTTTAGTCCAACAGCAATTAGTGTGAGACGGCTGGGGTGGGAGGAATTGAGCGGCGCACTTTGGTGTCTCAGCCTTGGGTGCTGGAGGGCCTTGTCCTGGCTCTGGTGTGCTCCCTGTAAATGGTAACTTTACCATGCTTTTGTGAATATGGCCCAAAGTGTGTTCATCAGTGGCGTAGCTATGGAGCTCGGGGCCCCGGTGCGAGTTTAGCATTGGGCCCCCCTAGCAATCTATACGTAACAATTGATATGGCATAACAAAACCTGCCAAGGTCATGCACAGTGTCAGAGGTGTCAGAAGGGGGTGGGGACCAGCTTGTTAATGATTACTACCATTCAAAGCATCTATAGAAGTGATTATTACCAGCACCGGACCAATAAACAGCTTATACTTTGGTTTAGGAAGGGCCTCATGGGGCCCCTCTGGCCCAAGGGCCCCGATGCGGTTGCTACCTCTGCAACCCCTATTGCTACGCCCCTGGTGTTCATAGTTGGTGATGAGCAGAGATAGTACATTTTGCTATTTGTTATTCGAATGAGTGTATTTGGCAAATGGAACAATCAAATGCTGATAGCTGCTACAACATCAGCACCATGGAATATGTGAACATATGTTCACATATGCTAATATGTATGGCACTTTATAAATCAATAATAATAATGATTGGTTTAGTTTAAAGCTGCATATAATTATACATTTGCATACATTTAACAAAACAATTTACAACAACTCAAAATTATTTGCATCTTATGGACCATCCCTGGTAATAAGTAAACATGAGTGATGTAATTCCACGGACTTGGTTCTGCTGCAAAAAGAACATTTTCATATGAAGGAGGAATTTCCACTGAAGTCCCCATTAATGCCACCATGTTGTTGGTTATTTCCACAAGGTACGTCCAGCACACTTTCAGTTTCAGTTTCTACATTTAGTTCCATCAACCAGCTGAGTGTTCCCAGCTGTAATTGCAAAAGTTGACATCATATACAGACAGCCTTATCAGCCAGCCATTGCTTGTGTAGTACTGGCAGGCTGGATTGGGATCATTCTGTGCTTATTTTCAGAAAGAAGAGTTTAGATATTGTCAGTAAAAAGACTTAAAGAGGAACTTCAGCCTAAACAAACATACTATCATTAGAAATGGCTCACCGGTGAACGGTTCCAGGCGAACTTCCGGTGGTTCGCGTTCGCCATGTAAGGCGAACTTTTCCGGAAGTTCGGTTCGCCCCCATAGTGCACCATTAGAGTCAACTTTGACCCTCTACATCACAGTCAGCAGGCACATTGTAGCCAATTAGGCTACACTCTCTCCTGGAGCCACCCCCCCCCCCTTTATAAAAGGCAGGCAGCCCCGGGCTTTATACTCACTCGTGTGCCTGAATTAATTAGTGAAGGGACAGCTGCTGGCAGACTCTCATAGGGAAAGATTAGTTAGGCTCTTGTAGGCTTTTTAGCTTGCTCCTGGCTGATTGTTATTGCTAAAATAACACCCCTCAACAGCTCTTTTGAGAGCTAATGTTCTCCTGATGTTTTTTTTTTTTTTTTGCCCACTGACATTATACAGCCCTATCTGTTGCAGCTGGATTTTGGTAATTGCTATTACTGTGCCAGCCAGGCCCTGCCTAACTATCTATACTGGGACACCTACCTATGCCTACTTAACGACTGGGGCACCTACTTACCTATATGGGGACACCTACCTATGCCTACCTACCTATACTAGGGCACCTACCTATGCCTACCTACCTATACTAGGGCACCTACCTATGCCTACCTATACTGGGTCTCCTACCTATGCCTAGCTAACTACTGTGGCACATACCTATGCCTATCTACCTATACTGGGACACCTACCTATGCCTACCTACCTATACTGGGACTCCTACCTATGCCTAGCTAACTACTGGGAACCTACCTATGCCTATCTACCTATACTGGGACACCTACCTATGCCTACCTACCTATACTGGGACTCCTACCTATGCCTAGCTAACTACTGGGGCACCCACCTATACCTATCTACCTATACTGGGACACCTACCTATGCCTATCTACCTATACTGGGACACCTACCTATGCTTACCTACCTATACTGGGACTCCTACCTATGCCTAGCTAACTACTGGGACACCTACCTATGCCTACCTACCTATACTGGGGCACCTACTTATGCCAACCTACATACAAGAAGATAATAAGGTCATTGCTTCATTGTGGACAGACCAAATTCGATCAGCCGGACATTCAGTCACTGTTGTTCTGTCATTCAGCTACCTCAGCACGACCATATGGGCTTGAAAACCGCCATGGCCTGCACTCTCGCCATGGTGCACACCAGTCCAGCACGGCCATCACTACGCGAGCAGATGTTTGCGGTACATTACACAATGAGTTTGGTGTGTCAGTGTGAAGCAGAACTCTAATTACACTCCCTGATTGATGTATACACATGCAAGATGTTTTAAAGCACTTTAGGCCTGCAATTTAGCATTCAATGTGATTTCTGCCCTTAAAACGCTGCTTTGCATCAAATCCAGATTTTCCCCCGGGACTTTTGGCGTCTATCCCACTCATCCATGCAAAAACTCAGATGTTAGACCCCTTGAAACATCTTTTCCATCACTTTTGTGGCTAGCATAAGTGTTTCTATTTTTCAAAGTTCGCCTCCCCATTGAAGTCTATTGCAGTTCACGAAAGTTTGCGCAAACCGAACCTTTCGCGGAAGTTTGCGAACTGAAAATCGGAGGTTCGGGCCATCTCTAACTATCATTAAGTTACATTAGTTATGTTAGTTAAAATAGATACCTTGTTTTAAAAGAACAGGCAAATGTTTGATTTCATGAGGGCAGCCATCTTTTTGGTTGTAAGGAGGTGACAGGGAGCATGAGACACATTTCCAACTGTCCTGTGTGCTGATCACCCCTCCCAGTTTCTAGGCAATGTGAATGACAACATAGGAAATCCCATCATGCTTTGCACAGCATCAGGGAAAAAAGCCTGGGCAGTTTTCTTTCATGGGGCGGAGCTTAAGCTTTTGTGCAGCTAAAAATAAGGCTTATGTAAGAAAAATAAAGTTCTGATACTGTGAAACTGTTAAAGAAACACCAAGCCTTGTCAGTGCTGCTGAGTAGATTTTTAGTCTGGAGGTTCACTTTAACCTCCCTGGCGTTCTATTAAAATCGCCAGGGAGGCTGCGGGAGGGTTTTTTTAAATTAAAAAAAAACTATTTCATGCAGCCAACTCAAAGTTGGCTGCATGAAAGCCCACTAGAGGGCACTCCGGAAGCGTACTTTCGATCGCCTCCGGCAATCGAAAGTAACAAGATAGGCCGCAATGAGCGGCCTATCTTGTTTCGCTTTCCTCGTCGCCATGGCGACGAGCGGAGTGACGTCATGGACGTCAGTCGACGTCCTGACGTCAGAGCCGCCCGATCCAGCCCCTAGCGCCGGCCGGAACTGTTTGTTCCGGCTGCACTGGGCTCGGGCGGCTGGGGGGACCCTCTTTCGCCGCTGCACGCGGCGGATCGCCGCGGAGCGGCGGCGATCGGGCAGCACACGCGGCTGGCAAAGTGCCGGCTGCGTGTGCTGCTTTTTTCAGAATCCAAATCGGCCCAGCAGGGCCTGAGCGGCGACCTCCGGCGGCATACCCCGAGCTCAGCTCGGGATTACCTCCAAGGAGGTTAAGCACTGTAGCTAATACTGTTGTTGTCGACTGTTGCCCATTTTAGATTAGGCAAGAAGCAGATACAAGGGACAGACAGAAGAATTTTATGTTATTTCTTATTTTGCTTTGTCTGTTTGCCTTTTTGTCTTCTGGTACTCTGATAGACAGTTGTGACAACTTTTCTGTTGCTTTAACGCTTTAGCAGACAATTTATTCAGTGGCTTTCAAGTGCTTGAGGCCAATTTATTTTAGCCTATTTTATTTATTTCTTATTACATTTGCTTGCTACTGAATAGTACTGCTGTAATGGCTATTTGTCACTAGGAGGCAGTGAGAGAGGACTTCTGCTTTCAGTTTCTGTATTTTCTGCTAGCAGAGAGAGAGAGAGAGAGAGAGAGAGAGATCGAAGCATTCAAATAATTTACAGCACAATTCTGCCAACTGAGGTCAAAAGCAGTGCACTTATCTCAAGCGAGATAATGCTATTGAAGCTGCTAATGGGTTAAATAATTTTGACACACAGTTTTCCTCTCACTTGTGCAGTTCTCTTTATTTTTGTTTCATTCATATTGCGATTTCTATCCATAATTAATCCCTTCCACTTCCAAAGGTCCCCCTCCCCCCAAAACAGTTAAAAAAATAAAAACTGTAAAAAAAAAAATACAGAAATAGTTGCTTTAAAGACTTTTTTTGTTTAATTTGTATGTCATGAGGGTATATTACTGTTATTTTACTATATAAAGACTGGTAATTATGGCACAGAAAAATTACACCTATATTTCCAACTAAAATATTGTCGCCATACATTGTGATAGGGACACAATTTAAACGGTGTAATAACCGGGACAAATGGGCAAATAAAATAAAAATAAAGTAAAATTTCTGTATACATGCAGCGCGAAAAATGTGGACAAACATGTTTTTGATTAAAAAAAAAACCATTCAGCCTATATTTATTGGTTTGGGTAAAAGTTATAGCGTTTGCAAACTATGGTGCAAAAAGTGAATTTTCCCATTTTCAAGCATCTATGACTTTTCTGACCCCCTGTCATGTTTCATGAGGGGCTAGAATTCCAGGATAGTATAAATACCCCCCAAATGACCCCATTTTGGAAAGAAGACATCCCAAAGTATTCACTGAGAGGCATAGTGAGTTCATAGAAGATATTATTTTTTGTCACAAGTAAGCGGAAAATGACACTTTGTGACAAAAAAAAAAAATGTTTCCATTTCTTCTAACTTGCACCAAAAAAAAATTAAATCTGCCACGGACTCACCATGACCCTCTCTGAATACCTTGAAGTGTCTACTTTCCAAAATTGGGGCATTTGTGGGGTGTGTTTACTGTCCTCACATTTTGGGGGGTGCTAATTTGTAAGCACCCCTGTAAAGCCTAAAGGTGCTCATTGGACTTTGGGCCCCTTAGCGCAGTTAGGCTGCAAAAAAGTGCCACACATGTCGTATTGCCGTACTCAGGAGAAGTAGTATAATGTGTTTTGGGGTGTATTTTTACACATACCGATGCTGGGTGGGAGAAATATCTCTGTAAATGACAATTTTTTATTTTTTTTTACACACAATTGTCCATTTACAGAGATCTTTCTCCCACTCAGCATGGGTATGTGTAAAAATACACCCCAAAACACATTATACTACTTCTCCTGAGTACGGCGATACCACATGTGTGGCACTTTTTTGCACCCTAACTGCGCTAAGGGGCCCAAAGTCCAATGAGTACCTTTAGGATTTCACAGGTCATTTTCAGACATTTGTTTTCAAGACTACTCCTCACGGTTTAGGGCCCCTAAAATGCCAGGACAGTATAGGAACCCCACAAATGACCCCATTTTAGAAAGAAGACACCCCAAGGTATTCCGTTAAAAGTACGGTGAGTTCATAGAAGATTTTATTTTTTGTCACAAGTTAGCGGAAAATGACACTTTGTGAAAAAAAAACAATAAAAATCAATTTCTGCTAACTTGTGACAAAAAATAAAATCTTCTATGAACTCACCGTACTACTAACAGAATACCTTGGGGTGTCTTCTTTCTAAAATGGAGTCATTTGTGGAGTTCCTATACTGTCCTGGCATTTTAGGGGCCCTAAACCGTGAGGAGTAGTCTTGAAACAAAATTTCTCAAAATGACCTGTGAAATCCTAAAGGTACTCATTGGACTTTGGGCCCCTTAGCGCAGTTAGGGTGCAAAAAAGTGCCACACATGTGGTATCGCCGTACTCGGGAGAAGTAGTAAAATGTGTTTTGGTGTGTATTTTTACACATACCCATGCTGGGTGGGAGAAATAGCTCTGTAAATGGACAATTGTGTGTAAAAAAATCAAAAGATTGTCATTTACAGAGGTATTTTTCCCACCCAGCATGGGTATGTGTAAAAATACACCCCAAAACACATTATACTACTTCTCCCGAGTACGGCGATACCACATGTGTGGCACTTTTTTGCACCCTAACTGCGCTAAGGGGCCCAAAGTCCAATGAGTACCTTTAGGATTTCACAGGCCATTTTTGTTTCAAGACTACTCCTCACGGTTTAGGGCCCCTAAAATGCCAGGGCAGTATAGGAACCCCACAAATGACCCCATTTTAGAAAGAAGACACCCCAAGGTATTCCGTTAGGAGTATGGTGAGTTCATAGAAGTTTTTATTTTTTTGTCACAAGTTAGCAGAAATTGATTTTAATTGTTTTTTTTCACAAAGTGTCATTTTCCGCTAACTTGTGACAAAAAATAAAATCTTCTATGAACTCGTCATACACCTAACAGAATACCTAGGGGTGTCTTTTTTTCTAAAATGGGGTCACTTGTGGGGTTCCTATACCGCCCTGGCATTTTACGGGCCCAAAACCATGAGTAGTCTGGAAACCAAATGTCTCAAAATGACTGTTCAGGGGTATAAGCATCTGCCAATTTTTTTTTTTTTTTTTTTTTTTTACACTCAGATGCACACCACATGCGGAAAGCTTGTCAGCAGTGGTGCTCACCGCCAGGTCGTGATCACGCTTACGCGTGGATTCACTACCATTTTGACGCATTCCGCCTCGGACACGAAAATCCGTGAATAGATTTTCAACCACGAAAATCTACTTCGGCTTCGCGTGAATGCGGACAGAAATCCGCATTCACGCTCGTGAAACCCGGTGCTGAAGTCGTGGTTTGCGGAAATGTGTCAAACTATGCGGAAGTGACACATTGCAGGCCAATCAGAGTGCCCCAGCCAGGCCCTTGCAACCAATCACAGGAGGGGAGCTATGCCCTCCCCTCCTGAATATAAAGCGGCGGCCATGATGGAAAAGCTCTGTCCTTGCTAGACTGTGGTGCTGAGAGGATTATCTCCAGGCCATTGTTGTTTGAGCAAGTGCATTTATTGTGTTAAAAACAAAGCGGTTTTTTTTGCTAACACTGCTCTTATACTGTACACAGTTAGCTAGTCAGTGAGTGATTGCTGTTGTTAGTTGTAGTCAGTTTAGTGTAGTGGGAGTGTGGGAGTCTAGTGATTATTTAACTGTGTGTAGTGCTGTGCAGGCAGGTTCAGTGCTGCAGTGTAGTCAGTGTAGTGGGAGTGGGGTTATCTGTGTATAGAGTGCAGGCAGGCAGGTTAGTGCAGCTGCAGTGTTCACTTGTATATTCCAGTGACAGTTATACACTTGTACTATTTGCAGGCAGCCAGACACACCGCCGGCGCCGCCACTCTCTGCCAGCGCTGTTCATTCATTCTGCCAGTGCCCTAGTGCCATGCCCAGTGCCCACTGCTTGCTCGCTCGCTGGCATATGATCATCTCATTACACAGTGTGACATCCTTGTGTGCCCACTGCATCCTTCAGTGACCTAGTTGTATATCCAGTGCCCACTGCTGTGCCCACTGCATCCTTCAGTGACCTTGTACTGTGGCCACTGCATCCTTCAGTGACCTAGTTGTAAATCCAGTGGCCACTGCTGTGCCCACTGCATCCTTCAGTGACCTTGTACTGTGCCCACTGCATCCTTCAGTGACCTGTGAATCACTGGATCCTTCTGTGACCACTGCATCCAGTGATTCATTACTAGCAACATGTCTGGCAGGGTTTCGCGGGGTGAGAGGAAAGGGAGTTCAATTGCCTCAGCCACTTCTGGGACTGCTCCACGTCCAGGGAGAGGACGCCCAGCTGTACGTGGTCGTGATGCAGCAGTAAGGGGGGCAGCAAAGCCTGGGCCGAGTCAGCGGACGCCATTGTCCAAATATTTTAAAGTTTCTGGTCCCCGTGTGGTGGTAGAGCAAATGGAACCTGACGTACTCATGGACATCATGACTTCCTCCCAGACCTCTACTGTGAGCACCACTCCAAGCAGTAGCAGCAGCAGCCAACATCCCACGCTTGTTGTGACATCCACCCCAGCACCCACTGGTCAGCAGCCCTCCCAGGATGACAGCGTTCTGTCCCTCAGTCCGGCATCTGGGAACCTGCTGATGCAAGAAGCTCAGGACTTACTGGGGACTGATGTGGCAGAGATTGAGATCGGGCCACAATCACAAGCGTTGTTGAGTTCTGGTGATGAAGAAGAGGGGTCTGTGTCTGGGGATGTAGGGACAGAAGAGGATGCGGGGGAGTCAGAGGAAGAGCTGGATTATGATGATGCTGCTGATGATGACAACATTGTGGACCCTAACTATGTGCAGCCTGCTGAGTCCGTGGAAGAATGGTCAGAGGCAGAGCAGGATGACGAGTCACCTCGGCCTAGGCAAGGATATCGCCATATGTCAGGCAGGGGCAGGGGCATCGGCAGCAGTGGGCGTGGAGGAAGTAGACAGGACACTGCTTCAGCCGGCACCACCACCATGCAACCCCCGGCAACTACTACCACACATTGCTCCTCTGCACCCTCTGCTAGTGGGGGCCGCAGTAAATTAAAGTCACCAGTGTGGGATTGCTTTGAGGAATGTACTGATGACAAAAGGTATGCGGTGTGCAGGTTATGCAGCAAAAGATTGAGCCGTGGGAAAAGTCTGAGCAAGATGGGTACCTCATCCCTCCAGGGCCACCTGAGAAGCTGCCACTGCCGCGAGTATGTGGACTTTAAGAGGAAGCAGGCACTGCTGGCAGGGGTTCCTGAGAGCAGAAGGCCCACCAGCGCAGCAGCATCCTCCCTCCCTCAGAGTCGTGAATCCCCCACAGCAGCAGCAGTAGTAGCACGCAAGCGCTCTTCCACCTCGGCTGCTCAGGACACAGACATTGAGGCTGGCAGCCAGTGTTCGTCTCTCTCCTCTGTCTCCCCTGCATCCCAGCGTCGTCAGACCCTGCTGAGCGACACCTTTCAGGGTCTGACCAAGCCTCTGCCTCCAAGCCACAGGCGGATCCGCAAACTAAATGGCTTGCTGGCCCGGGCCATGGCATCACAGCTGCTTCCCTACTCCCTGGTGCAGGAGGGGAGCGCCATGCGGACGCTGCTCCAATTTGGCATCCCCGAGTGGCAAGTCCCCAGTCGCCACTATTTCAGCAGGAGTGCGATCCCAGCACTCCACAAGTTTGCGGTGTAAAACGTGGCCCGTTCCCTGGACTATTCTGTGGGCAAGCGGGTCCACGTGACCATGGACTCGTGGAGTAGCAGATTTGGGACAGGTCGCTACCTGTCCTTTACGGCCCACTGGGTGACACTGATGGAAGGGAGGGAGGACAAGAGCGCATCAGCCCAGATAGTGGTGCCACCACGCGGGATCAGGGGGGATGCAGAAGGGTCCTGTCACGACACTCCCTCAGCACCCGGAAAGCAAGCCCGCCTTGGCAGCAGCAGCGCCAAGCCTCGGCACTGCCAAGCCCTTTTACAATTGGTGACCCTGGGGAAGGAGAGGCTTACGGCCACCAACGTCCTGGCCGCCCTCAGGAAGCAGGAGCGGAGGTGGCTGACCCCCAGAGGCCTGGAAGTGGGGTATGTGGCAGCCGATAACAGGGCCAACCTGGTGGCAGCAGTGCAGCAGGGAAACCTCCAGCACATCCCCTGCTTGGCCCACGTGCTCAATCTTGTGGTGCAGCGCTTCTTGCGCACCTACCAGGGGATGAGCGAGCTGCTGCAGGATGCCCGGGCGGTGGTACGCTTTTTCCGCCTGTCAGCCACTGCCTCTGCACTCTTGTCCACCTTACAGCAGCAGTATGGAAGGCCACAACACCGGCTGATCATCGACATGCCAGTTCGCTGGAATTCGACTCTGGCCATGTTGGAGCGGCTGTGTCAGCACAGGCTGGCTCTTAGGGCCTACATGCTAGACCCAAGTGTCCCCAGCAACCAGCAAGTCCCCATGATTACTGCCACTCAGTGGACACTGATGCAGCAAGTATGCCTGGTGCTGAGTCCCTTCCTGGAGGCAACCAAGATGGTCAGTGAGGAGCGGGCCTCTGTGTGCCAGTGGGTGCCCTTGGTTTGTCTACTGGAGCAGGCAATGGACAATTTAATTGAGCGTGGGGATGAAGCCCTGAGGCAGTTGGAAGAACAGGAGCAGATGGCAGCACAGTCCAGCTCAGAGGAGGGCTCACAGCAGGTAGTGGAAGAGTTGGAGGTCCCTAACCTGAATGAGGAGGAGGAGCAGAGTGCAGCAGGCGTTGTACGTGGATGGCGGTTTGAGGAGGACAACGACATGGCACAGGAAGAGGACAGGCATGCGTTATGGGACAATGGCGAGGACGAGGAAGATCTTGCTGGCAGGGCCCACTTGTTTTCCATGGCTGTGCACATGTTGCGCTGCCTTCGCAGGGACCCCCGGGTGATCCAGATGCGTTAAAGGGAGGACATCTGGATTACCTTGATGCTTGATCCCCGTCTGAAGGGGAAGCTGGGAGACTTAATAACGCCATTCACCACCGAGCAACGCACAAGGGAGTTGAAGGAGGCCCTTGTGCGCAGACTACTGGAAGCATTCCCCCAGCCTTCCACCCCCACTGTAACTGCTCTGCCAAGCCAGCAAGAGGTGCCTGCCATTGCCACTAGCAGCACAACAACAACCAACAGCAGCAGCAGCAGCAACTGGCGCCCCGGAGACCTGAAGAGCCTAAGCAAGAGCCTGTATGCAGTGCAGCAGCCCAGAACAGAGGTGCCCGCCACAGCATCCACCACCAACCAGCACAAGCAACGACTGACCACCATGGTGTCTGACTATATGGGGTCATCCAGCGGGCTCAATGACACCGACAGCCCCGTGGACCCCTTGGAGTACTGGGTCAAGAGACTGGACATCTGGAGCGAGCTTTCCCAGTACGCCCTGGAACTCCTATCCTGCCTTCCTTCCAGTGTCCTCTCAGAGAGATGCTTTAGTGCGGCCGGTGGCGTGGTCACAGAGAAGCGCTCTCGGCTCTCCCACGCCTCTGTGGACAAACTCACCTTCCTGAAAATCAACCAGGCTTGGGTGGAAGGTGAGTTCCTGGCCCCTATTGTCGGACACAGGGGGACATGAAGTGGCTGCTGCATGTGCTGTTGTTAACTATGCCTGCCTTTATAAAGACATTTACTACCTGCCTAGTGCCTACCTTGGTTAATTTTTTGGTGTTATGGTACTACTACCAGTAAGTTGCCATGGTCCTCCTTCTGAGCTGCTGAACTGACCGCCCGCTTTGTCCTCCTGACTCAGTCGCTACTACACTCTGCGTTCACACTGCCCGGGTCGCCGGGTGCATTTAATTTTTTGGCCAGCACTATGACGCTGTACTACTACTACTGTGCTGCTGCTGCTGCTGAACTGACCGCCCGCTTTGTCCTCCTGACTCAGTCGCTACTACACTCTGCGTTCACACTGCCCGGGTCACCGGGTGCATTTAATTTTTTGGCCAGCACTATGATGCTGTGCTACTAGTACTGTGCTGCTGCTGCTGAACTGACCGCCCGCTTTGTCCTCCTGACTCAGTCGCTACTACACTCTGCGTTCACACTGCCCGGGTCACCGGGTGCATTTAATTTTTTGGCCAGCACTATGATGCTGTGCTACTACTACTGTGCTGCTGCTGCTGAACTGACCGCCCGCTTTGACCTCCTGACTCAGTCGCTACTACACTCTGCGTTCACACTGCCCGGGTCACCGGGTGCATTTAATTTTTTGGCCAGCACTATGACGCTGTGCTACTACTACTGTGCTGCTGCTGCTGAACTGACCGCCCGCTTTGTCCTCCTGACTCAGTCGCTACTACACTCTGCGTTCACACTGCCCGGGTCGCCGGGTGCATTTAATTTTTGGGCCAGCACTATGACGCTGTGCTACTACTACTGTGCTGCTGCTGCTGAACTGCCCGCCCGCTTTGTCCTCCTGACTCAGTTGCTACTACACTCTGCATTCACATTGCCCGGGTCGCCGGGTGCATTTAATTTTTTGGCCAGCACTATGACGCTGTGCTGCTACTACTACCACCAGTATGTTGCCGTGGTCCTTCTGTGCTGCTGAACTGACCGCCCGCATAGTCCTTCTCCTGACTCAGTCGCTACCACCACTGCACTCTGCGTTCACACTGCCCGTGTCCACTGACAACTCTGCTGCGATGTCATTGCTAATTGCTGCAAAAAAAACAAAAACAAAAAAATTACAAAAACCTCTCTGGAGCCTTTTTGCCGTCAGCCACTCATCCGCCTCCAGCGGTACCTTCGCCGCCAAGTGCCATTGGAACTCGCCTTCACCTCTTTGACTGCTTAACGCGTATATCCCTTTTTAAAACCACTTATTACCAATTAATAGCCCCATTTAAAGTGTTGATTTCACTTTAAAATCCATTTTCTCTAGAAAAAAAGAATTTTGGGGAATTTTTTATGTTGAAGTTATGTTGCCCCTTATCACCTCGATAATCCATGCTATTTGGGGGACTGTAGCATGTATGGGGGCTTTGTTATTAACGTTAAAAGAAAATCCGCCTCCGTGCGTGAATCCACGCGTGATTACGCCATTCACGGGAAAAAATCCGCGTGGTTGCGTGGACGCGACCGCAAATCCGCATGTGGCGGGGCCGAATGCGGATTTTTTTTTTCAACCATGCGGATTTCCGAATTCGTGGATGAGGCACATCCGAGCATCACTACTTGTCAGCTAAGGGCCTATCAGCCTTAAATGGCTGTATGCCATTGCTGGGTAGTGCTGTCATCATAGTGTTCATATTTCTTATATTGCTCATAGGTAACTTGATTATATACTCGCCCTTTCAGAGCCCGATCGTCCCCACACTGAAGACAGTCGCGCCACACCAACTGTTCCTTCTCACCAACCCTAAGACGATGGGCAGTAAATTCCGGCCACCGCATGTGAGCACACACACTCTACCCTCATCCAACCAACTCTTATTCCACAGTCTACCCATTCAAAATTCATAAATACCACACCCCTATCACCAGTCTCTACTACCGATTGCCCAACCGCCTCGATCCCCACCCGCCCTTATCCCTGACATGAATCTATGTTTTTTGAGTTGTTTAAATACCCTTCTGTGATTACTCGCCAGATTTTACTGCGCGGTCCTGCCCATTCACCACCTTCATCTGCATCTGCAAATTTTGATGACAGGTGGTCTATGAGGGGGCGAATTTTGTGGAACCGGTCATAAGCAGGGTGGCCTTTTAGATGACAGGTTGTATTGGGCCTGATCTGATGGATAGGAGTTCTAGGGGGGTGACAGGAGGTGATTGATGGGTGTCTCAGGGTGTGGTTAGAGGGGAAAATAGATGCAATCAATGCACTGGGGAGGTGATCGGAAAGGGGTCTGAGGGGGATCTGAGGGTTTGGCCGAGTGATCAGGAGCCCACACGGGGCAAATTAGGGCCTGATCTTATGGGTAGGTGTGCTAGGGGGTGACAGGAGGTGATTGATGGGTGTCTCAAGGTGTGATTATAGGGGGGAATAGATGCAAGCAATGCACTGGCGAGGTGATCAGGACTGGAGTCTGAGGGCTTTCTGAGGGTGTGGGCGGGTGATTGAGTGCCCTAGGGGCAGATAGGGGTCTAATCTGATAGGTAGCAGTAACAGGGGGTGATTGATAGTTAATTAGTGGGTGTTTAGGGTGGAGAACAGATGTAAACACTGCACTTGGGAGGTGATTGGACGTCGGATCTGCGGGTGATCTATTGGTGTGGGTGGGTGATCAGATTGCCCGCAAGGGGCAGGTTAGGGGCTGATTGATGGGTGGCAGTGACTGGGGGTGATTGATGGGTGGCAGTGACAGGGGGTGATTGATAGGTGATTGACAGGTGATTGACAGGTAATTAGTGGGTTATTACAGGGGAGAACAGATGTAAATATTGCACTGGCGAATTGATAAGGGGGGGGTCTGAGGGCAATCTGAGCGTGTAGGCGGGTGATTGGGTGCCCGCAAGAGGCAGATTAGGGTCTGATCTGATGGGTAACAGTGACAGGTGGTGATAGGGGGTGATTGATGGGTAATTAGTGGGTGTTTAGAGTAGAGAATAGATGTAAACACTGCACTTGGGAGGTGATCTGACTACGGATCTGCAGGCGATCTATTGGTGTGGGTGGGTGATGAGATTGCCCGCAAGGGGCAGGTTAGGGGCTGATTGATGGGTGGCAGTGACAGGGGGTGATTGATGGGTGGCAGTGACAGGGGGTGATTGATAGGTGATTGACAGGTGATTGACAGGTAATTAGTGGGTTATTACAGGGGAGAACAGATGTAAATATTGCACTGGCGAATTGATAAGGGGGGGGTCTGAGGGCAATCTGAGCGTGTAGGCGGGTGATTGGGTGCCCGCAAGAGGCAGATTAGGGTCTGATCTGATGGGTAACAGTGACAGGTGGTGATTGATGAGTAATTAGTGGGTGTTTAGGGTAGAGAATAGATGTAAACCCTGCACTTGGGAGGTGATCGGACGTCGGATCTGCAGGCGATCTATTGGTGTGGGTGGGTGATCAGATTGCCCGCAAGGGGCAGGTTAGGGGCTGATTGATGGGTGGCAGTGACAGGGGGTGATTGATGGGTGGCAGTGACAGGGGGTGATTGATAGGTGATTGACTGGTGATTGACAGGTAATTAGTGGGTTATTACAGGGGAGAACAGATGTAAATATTGCACTGGCGAATTGATAAGGGGGGGTCTAAGGGCAATCTGAGCATGTAGGCGGATGATTGGGTGCCCGCAAGAGGCAGATTAGGGTCTGATCTGATGGGTAACAGTGACAGGTGGTGATAGGGGGTGATTGATGGGTAATTAGTGGGTGTTTAGGGTAGAGAATAGATGTAAACACTGCACTTGGGAGGTGATCGGACGTCGGATCTGCGGGCGATCTATTGGTGTGGGTGGGTGATCAGATTGCCTGCAAGGGGCAGGTTAGGGGCTGATTGATGGGTGGCAGTGACAGGGGGTGATTGATGGGTGATTGACAGGTGATTGACAGGTGATCAGTGGGTTATTACAGGGAAGAACAGATGTAAGTAATGCGCTGGCGAATTGATAAGGGGGGGTCTGAGGGCAATCTGAGTGTGTGGGCGGGTGATTGGGTGCCCGCAAGGGGCAGATTAGGGTCTAATCTGATGGGTAACAGTGACAGGTGGTGATAGGGGGTGATTGATGGGTGATTGATGGGTAATTAGTGGGTGTTTAGGGTAGAGAATAGATGTAAACACTGCACTTGGGAGGTGATCTGACGTCGGATCTGTGGGCGATCTATTGGTGTGGGTGGGTGATCAGATTGCCCGCAAGGGGCAGGTTAGGGGCTAATTGATGGGTGGCAGTGACAGGGGGTGATTGATGGGTGATTGATGGGTGATTGACGGGTGATTGACAGGTGATCAGGGGGATAGATGCATACAGTACATAGGGGGGGGGGGGTCTGGGGAGAATCTGAGGGGTGGGGGGTGATCAGGAGGGGGCAGGGGGGAGGGGGGGATAAAAAAAAATAGCGTTGACAGATAGTGACAGGGAGTGATTGATGGGTGATTAGGGGGGTGATTAGGTGCAAACAGGGGTCTGGGGGGTGGGCAGGGGGGGTCCTGAGGGGTGCTGTGGGCGATCTGGGGCGGGGAGGGGGGAAATCAGTGTGCTTGGGTGCAGACTAGGGTGGCTGCAGCCTGCCCTGGTGGTCCCTCGGACACTGGGACAACCAGGGCAGGAGGCAGCCTGTATAATACACTTTGTAAACAATACAAAGTGTATTATACACTTTGTATGCGGCGATCGTATTTAACATCCCACCGGCGCTTCCGTATGGCCGGCGGGATGTTGCGGCGGGTGAGCGGTGACAGGCGGAGGCGGAGGATCGCGTCACGGATGACGTGATCGCTCTGCCCATGCCCCTACAAGGACCGTCTATACGGCGGTCCTTGCGGGGTCCACTTCCCGGCCGCCAATTGTCAATACGGCGGTCGGGAAGTGGTTAAATAGCTCTGCTACTGGCAAGAAAAGGAGGTAAAATTCTATTGGGTGGTCAGTTGTATGACCAAGCAATAAATCGTTAAAGCTGCGTAGTGCTGAATTGTAAAAAATCACCTGGTCACTGGAAGGTATAAACCTGTGGACCTCAAGAGGTTAATTATGGTAGTATGTTTTATTTTAAAACTATGATGGCCAAATACTGAGATATAATGCTTTTTTTTTAAATATTATTACTGTTAAAATGCATTTAAAATAAAATAACTCTTGGTAAAATATACTACCTAAAGAAAGCCTAATTGGTGGAGAAAAAAAACAAGGTATAGATCATTTTGTTGTGATTAGTAGTAATAAAGTTATTGGCGAATAAAAGAGAAGAGCACTGACATGTAAATATGTAGAAGCTTGCCAGAGGCGCCAATAGAATAAAAGTCACTTAAACGAGCTTAAAACCGATGGGACAGTGGTGGGCCTATCCCATCCATGCAGACAAAGCAAACAAAGGAAGGACTGTGGCATCAACAGTCAAACAACAATTTTATTTATACTCCACGGTAAAAATAGGCAACGCGTTTCACGGGCTCAATCCCGCTTCATCAGGCCAATCAAAAAGGAGCATACAGCTTAACAGCATCAAAACCACACTGAGCGCCTCTGTCTGGTGTGAACAATAAAAATAGTCTCGCTGTCCTACTGATCCTCTGACTATCTGCATGCTTGTTTCAGGTGTGTGATTCTGACATTTCTGATGCCAAAATGATAAGGAGGACTGTCAAGCAACTGGTAGTGTTTCAAAGGAAATAAATATGGCAGCCTCCATATACATTTTGCTTCAGGTTCCTTTTAAAGGCATGCTTTAAATGTGTATTCTGTACAAAGATTTCCTACAAATAGCAAATTCAACAGTGCCCCTATAAGGCGTCCGGGTGCAAGCATATTTTCTCTCTGTACAGTGCACACATTTTAATGGAAACTGTTCTACAGATAATTGTGGCTGTTGAACTTTACTTTCTTACAGGAACAGCTTGAATTCCTCTTTGATCTTGGACTGGAGGTTCATTTGCACATATTAGAAGATGACCCTGGATGCAAGTGTAAGTAAGTGCCTATCACTGCTAAGTCCTACAAATACCCTCAGAGTATCTGTACGAGCAACAATTATACTAGACCCATTAATGTGTTTAGCCGACTTTAATGCACTTTGTAGAGTGAAAACCACAGTCATGGTTCTCTGCAATGGCTGCCAGATGAACCAGATTAAATGATATTTGGCTTCTCTTGCTTTGGGATATCTATTCTTACACTTAGCTGAAAGGCTGGATCTCTAACCCCAAAAGATTAAATTGTCACTGCATATTGAAATGATTCAAATTTAGGAATCGTTTCCAAAGCCTCAAAGTGGTGTTGCTGAATTAAGTAAGTACATCAAATGCATTCCTTGCTTATTAAAAATTAATGTTTTAACCAAAATGCAATTTACATGTAGTGCTATTGTAGACAGGTCTCGGCTGCAGATGAAAGCAATGTTTTAGGGAAGACAATATTGAAGATGCGCTCCAAGCTTGGTGTCATAGGAGAGTGGTACAAATCACATTATGTCATCTACTGACTATCCTGCACTGAGGCAAATGGGTAATGTGTGAATTTAAGAGTTATTGGCTCAGTAAATACATTTTACATCATAGCTGTATATTTCCGTGTGGGAAGAATAATGTCAGTTAAATGGCAATTTCAAGTGCCCAGTTTTGTCAACTACTGTGCTTTATTATATTTTGCAATCTACTTTTTAGCATGTCCTTCTAACCATGTTTTAATAGAACTATAGGTACAAGCATATTTGTGCTATGAACACTGTATTCATTACTGATAAGAGAAAAAAAATAAAAAATACACCAATATATATACAGTATAAACATATTATATATATTTCTTTTATACTCACGTATAAGCCTAATTTTTCTGCACAAAAAATGTGCTGAAAAGTTACCCCCTCAGCTTATACTGTATGTGAGTCAGCGGTGCAGAACAGATGGTGGGGGAGGTTTTGTTATTGGCAGAGGAGTGTAATGATTGTGCACTAGTGATTCTGCTCTTACCAGCTCTTACCAGCTGGCGCCCCACTGTGTCCATGCCCTCCATCCCCTGCAACATGGTGTGCAGAGTGCGCTGGTCAAGACTACCTGTGTCCCTTTGCTTTTGGAGGGGGATAAACAAGCATGCAAGCAACATGTCAGCTGTGCAATGATCAGGGATTCTTCCTGTGTAGCAATCGCTGTGTCTCATATCTATGATGCTATCTAGTGGTGTCTTGAGACACAGCTGTATGATCCTGGGGCACATGTGGCTATGGGGAGGGGGCTGACTTGTACTGGGGGAACATCTGGCTACTGTGTAGGGGGATATACTAAGGAGGGGGCTTATATGTGAGTCAATCATTTTTTTCCTGGTTTCTGAGGAAAAAGTGGGCTTATACACGGGTTGACTTATATGCGAGTCTATATATATATATATATATATATATATATATATATATATATATATATATATATATATACATATATATATATATATTTGCAATAATGGGAAGGTGGAAACGGGATGCACTTCAACTACCCTGTGTTAATGGTCACTACAAAATAACGCTGGCTGTGGAAAGGCAGATGCATCTGTTGGTTCAGCTGCACTGAAGAATATCTTTGTTAACATACCTATAGCAGGGAAAGCTGACATCTCTTGCAAACTCTGGCCATGGATCAATCTTAGACAACAAGTTGTCTAGCGGGCCTTAACCTCCTTGCCGGTTTTCCCGACCTGAGCTCGGGGTAGAAAAAAGAAGATGCTAGCGGTGATCCCGAGCTCAGGTCAGGGTAGGCAGTGCAGTGCTTTACCTGTATTTTTGGAGTCCCGCGCGTGATCGCCAGCCACTCTCCCTGGCAGTTTGGGGTCTTTTCCTGGCCGCCGGGATCCCCATGTCCCCGCTATTCTTCCGGGGACCCGGCAGCCAATCGGAGCAGCGGAGCGGCGGTGGTGGTGTCACGTTGTCGGGGGCGGGGCTAATATTTAAAACGAACTTCTCTATATTAGATAAATATAAAGAAGTTCGTTTATATGTATATTAGCGCCATCTTGTGGTCAAAGTGAAAACTGCCGCGCTGGAGCCCAGGAAGGTAAATGTTTTATTCTGCTGCAGATCTCCCTGCCAGCATGATTTTTTTTTCAGGTTTTAGGGTCTGAAAGAGTGGAAAAAAATTGCACCTCTTTTAGACCCTAAAATCTGGAAAGAATCATAACGGCAAGGGGGTTAAATTTGGAGGCTGTCAGATCTCGAGCTCACATATTTAATAAAAAAAAGACAAAAAAAAACAATTTTATTGATTTTTCAACGAAGTTACAAATAACAGAACAACACAACCCCATGTTCTCCCCTGAGCCCGCACGCCCCCGACCCCCATCTAGCACAGTAGATAACATAAGCAGTGATACTGCCAGATAGTGCACAGTATAGGATGCGAAATTAGATTTCAAATATCCATGTGAACTGCAGATAGCCATTTTTTTCCAAACTTTGTAACATTTTTTAACTGAGCCTCTACTGTAGATATTCTTATAAATAGGAAGTCCATATTTACAGCTCAATTTTTTCTATATATATGGTTACCTTGACTGTGGACATTTTTAAATAGATCTCCTCCTGCAGAAGCCTTTAAAATGGGGAAGCCGGGGGCGGGGGGGGGGGACTGATCTGTAGCCCACCAGCTAAGGGCCCCTGCTTTCTTTTGCCGCAGAAATAATGAGACTGATAGGGCAATGTGCACTAGGGATGTAGGACACTAATATACTACATTAGTGTAATGTGTACTACATTTCCCAGCGTGCATTGCAGCAGCCCTTATTATTTGCATGAAAACAAGAGCAGAGGGAACATCATGGTGCTACAGATCAGCCCCCCCACAGGTAGTGATCACCTCCAATTGGTCCCTGGTAGTCTAAAGCCCTATACACATGCTAGATGAAACTCGCCAAGGCAGTCGCTAACAACCGCCTCTGCGTGAACCTAGTGTATGTACAGCAGCCCCCATATCCCCTCGGCCAGCGATCTGCCAGGTGAATTGAACTGGCAAAAATAATTGTTCTCTCCACCCACCCTGTTGCCATGTGATGTCACTGCCGTGCCGTACTGCTTCTCCCCACCCAGCAGGCTAGTGACACGTTTGTACAGTGTCAACCCTGCAATGTTTAAAATATATGCGATGCCATTCACTTGTGTTGGTGCACGTCACCGCAAATGCTTTCCGATTTATACGCTGTTGCCATCGCTTCAAATTGGATGCTTCCGGCGCTTTGTATCTGATTTAAAATGTCCCATAGATTTTCATTGCTTTAAAATGGGTAAAGATGGGTAAGACACTGCAATGAAAATGTCCTAGTGTGAAAGGGGCTTCAGGCTTATCTGCTGGCTGTGGGTGGGGTGGGTGATGGTGCTGCTGTCCTCTCTGGGTTTCAGCTCCCTGGCACTGCAGTGACACTGGTTTGGTGGGTGATGTGGCACAACGTGCTGCCATTGCTGCTATCCCCTCTGGTCCCTGGTGCAATGCCTGTCTCATCCTTCTGCAGGAGGTGAGGTGGGACACTGGGAGGCAGGTTAGGTTGGCAGGCAACAGTACAGGAGACTTGAGTGCCCATTAACAGTACAATCCTGTGGCCAATCGATTGTTTCTGATCGCTGGAGTAATTAAATGGAAATGATCAATCATTCCCATTAATGTCCAAGTTGCAGCTAACCAATTTGGTGAAATCATTAATTTCAATAATCCGATCAGATTGGCAAGCGACAATCTGGTTGTTAATGGGCACAACTGATCATTTCATACCGATTACCGCAGTGATCAGAAATAATCGATTGGCCTTGAGATTGTACCATTAATGGGGTTCTTAGTTTCCTCTGCTGCTCATTAAGTCCCATGTCCCTTACCTGGCTCCTCTGTCTATTCAGTTCTCTCTCTTTCTCTTTGTCTCCCCCTTTTTCTTTATGCCCCCCTTGTCCGGTCCTCTGTCCGGTAAAGTTTCTATGCAGGGGAAGGGAGGGGGCAGAGCCATGAGTAGTGCAGGATGGGGCGGAGCCACAAATAGTGCAGGAGTTGGCAGGGCCACGTCCAACATCATGTGGGGGCGGAACCACAATTAGGATCATACAAGCAGGGGCCAGAGCCACAAATGGTGCAGTGCAGGGAGGGAGCCATGACGAGCATCAGGAGGGGTGGAGCCACATCCAGCTCTGCTCCTCTCTTTACACTGGACCTGGCCGGAACTATAACTAAATTGTTGTGACTGTCAATTAGCAGAGAGGCAGCTTGTGAAAATAGTCCACTGTCACCTGCTCGCCTCTCTGCAATAAGCAGGGTTAGTAGCTTTGGGGTTGTTGTAGCCCACAATAAATACAGAACATGGAATTAAAAAATAGCAGGAGGCAGCAGGTTATAGCTGAGGCTAGTAAAATATTGGTATAATTGCCAATTCTCTACAGCATTTCCTTGTGCCTATTTTAATTAGAACGGCTTATTAACGGCTATATGCGACACCCTTGTACGGGTTGTTGTTTACATGTGTGCACAGGAATCTACCTAGCATAGATGCTAATCCATTTAATGGATTTCCATCTGTGAAAAAAAAATGTTCAGACTTTGATAAATATCACAAAAATGTGCTGACAGTTTTTATTCCAATAACAAAAGCTTTTTAAAACCTTTTTAAAAACAAGTCCCTGTAGACAGTCTGCTGCTTTTGGACTGTACCAGAGTTCTTCTTTACGTGTGATAGAATTATAGCACAACAAGTTTCCTTAATTCAACAGCTTCCAGTATTTGTAACACTTACCAATTCTCGGTTTTCTGCAATTTTCCTTAAATCGAAATCTCTCCTATTCTGTTCTTTTCATCCTATGTCATTATTCCTTTGAAAAAAAAGGTAAAAAAATCTACTTACCAAGTCAGAGCCTTTATAATCATCTTGCCTTCCATTTATATAATCATCTGCATTTATACTTTCTGCAAACAGCTGCTGCACATTAATGTCACCACTGCAAATATAGCAGAAGAACTAACTGTTCAAGCACAGGCCTTATAAATTGCTGAAAATCAAATATTCCACTTTCTGGGCTGTGAAATATGTCATGTTAAATTGAACCTGCTCAGGTTATATGTGGCTTTAACTTGTGTTGTATTTTCTTCTTTAAAAAAAAGAAAAAAGAAAAAAAAACCTTTTTCAATGTCATCTGCAACAAATTCTTTCATCTCTTAATTTTTAAACATCGCAGAGCCTTGGTTCATACAGTGTGTTGTGTGCTGGTGGTATGTCTGCCCCAGAAAAACAGCCTAGCCTTCTAATAGAGAAGACATCTTCCCAAGAAATGTGGTATCTGCTAGTTATAATGGTAGAAGGTTGTCCAATTTTGTTGTTTTGTTTCTAAATTATTTAAAACCTATAGAAATATTTTGCATGGTTTCTACATTGTCTTCATTGCATTCCCAGGATTAAAAACTCTTCGTCTTTTTGCTGGTGGGAAGACAGAGGAGAGAGCTTGGGCACTCAGCTCCTAGTGCTATAACCTTGTTAGAGCTTCCTATAAGTGCGTGTAACCACTCAGCATGACAATCTTTTCCATTTCCCTTTATGAATAATTTTGTTATACCTCATCCATTTTCAAGTGCTCTTTATTACAACATGCTCCTACTGCGTTTATTAGAATTCCCAGCAGAGAATCTGTATCCTTGTTATCTGCAATAGTGCCATGTACTGGCCTCTTTTGACTGTAAACCTGGCACCGATCAAAGTATGTTATTAGTTTATAGTCTTTTTCTCCATCTCCTATGCCAGGAACTTTGCTCCTTCAAATGCCACCTGTTTCATAACCTGATCTTCAAGAAATTAAGCACATTCGATAAAGGATTCCTGGGCTTTAAAAGAAAACACCTTTCTTTTTAATGAACACCCAACCCCGAGTGTGGGAGTCCAGCATCCAGGGGGCTATTTTGAGCTGCAATGAGAATCCTTTATTTTCCTGTTGGTGGCTGTTGCACGTGGTCCAGATGGGAGGAGCCTTGTTCACCCACATTTTTCCCATGGAAGTTTTTTTTTTTTTTGTATTATTTAATTTTCAACTTCCCAGAAGTAACATCTGTCATGCTGCAAAAAAGATGTACTTTAATGGGCTCACAAGACCAAAGGCTATGTATCTCAAACTCACGTCTAAAAAATTAGGAGACTGCATAACATATAAATAAAAACAGCATGTAATGAATGATTTACAAATTGTGTAAATCCTGTACGGTCCTGTCCTTTGACTTACGAATACCTGACGTAAGAATGGCCTGCTGACCCGTCGCAACATTATTCCCCCAATCACAGTCCCTTGTACTTTACTCCCCAGCCCCGTTCATTTCACAGAGTGGCCCATATGCAATTCACCTTTTCTCCTAATGTTTCTCCTAGATTATATTTTCACCCTCATCAATAAAATGCATTTTAAGCCACCAGCAAGCAAAAACAATAATAAAAAAGAAAATATTTGACAGTACTTTTTCACCTACGTTTTAGTACTTTTTCAATCGCAGAGTGCTATTAAGTTATTGTAAACTGAAGATGAAAAATTATCTCCCAGAGAAAACTTGGGAGAAAAAGTGAATTGTATATGGGCCAGTATGTGCAGTGAAAGCAAAAGCACTTCTCTCTCCTGCACCAGGGGCACATCTAGCAATGAGGGACCTCCTCTCACCTTTACTTTTCCCCCTAGTGCCAGCTTCTCCTGCATGTCACATATAATTACGTGATCAGGAGCAACAGAAACTCGGGGAAATGGTCAGGGTGAGAAGAGGTCACATATCCCTGCAAGCGCTCGAAGCAGGTGGGAGAAGCATCTGGGAGGTGGGAGAAGCACAGAGAGACACAATAGATGCACAAGAGGGCAGAGCTGACATAGAGGGGGACACTGAGAGTGCAGAGGGATGGGAAGAGGCACAGGGAGACAGTGGGTGACACAGTGGGGGCAGTGTCACAGAGCAGGACACTGAAGGCACAGGGAAACTGAGATGACAAAGAGGGAGACACTGGAGACACATGGGAGACACACTGGCACTGAGCCACACCTGTGTCCTCTTATAGTGATATTGAATTATGTGCCACATTAAAGCACAAACACAGTTTTTCCACTACTACTCCAGGGCCTCTGTAATGATCACTAAATTGTGTTTTAACTGTTGCAGCATATTCTCAGTGTCAGTGATATTATTTAATTGTGTGCCACACATTTGGTCTGTCAGTGTGAAGCGGGCATAACCCTTATATTACCACTGTGGACATTTAAAAGCAGGCCTTTATTCCTCAAATGTAGTAATGTACTGTGATTTCTGCCCTTTAAGGATTAAAAACTGATCCTGCGTCAACTCCGTAATTTTTGGTGGGACGTCGTTTGCCATAGATCCCCCTCCAGCATGCCCCTATCCATCCGTTTTATACAAGTTTTCCCTCACTTTTGTGGCCAGAAACAGGTTTCTAAAGTCGCCTGCCCATTGAAGTCTATGGAGATTCACCAGATTTGCCTGTTCGCAAACATTTGTGGAGGTTCGCATTCACCATTCGCAAACAGAAAATTCGATGTTTGCAATATTTCTACTCTACAGCTGACACTGCATTCAGCACTGAATGCACAGACAAAAAGGTATATGATAAGTACAGTCTCCTTTGCTGTATGACTTCAGAAGATCCATTGGATTAATGAATAGCCCAACATGAGCATTGCCCAAACCAGAACAATAATGCATTGCTACTTCAAGTTGGGTTTTATAGATTTAGTGAAGTCCCTAAAGTAAGTTCGCACTAAGTAATCAATCAATCAATCAATCAATCACTCAATCAATCAATCAATCAATCCAGAATCAATAAGTAACATAAAGGAGTTTAAAGGATTAAAACATCCACTTGTCACTTCACACTACAGCAGATAAGTTCTCCTGCCACAGTGAATGTGTCCTCATGCTATGCTACCACTGATTTTTCTGGAATGGTGGAGTAATGCTGGGAATACACGGTTCGGATCTGAGTCATTTAGATGGATCGATAGATTATTTCCGACACGTCCGATCTCCCACCCGATCGTCTTGCTGCTACGCTACATTTTTCTAACCAGGTAATTTGGGCGCTGGTAGCTGCCTGGTAAAATGGGTGCACCATAGACAGAAATGTTAATTGCAGTTACGCTGGCACGCAGGATATAATTTGGGCACCAGGGGTACCTGATAATAATCATAATTAGGCGGTGTGAATGTTAGCGGAGGGAGTTTATAGCGTTGAAGGCGGCACTTACATCGACAGAGATTGTGGCACAGTGGGTAGGTTAGAGATAGGCCTCATAAGAGGGAGGGTTCGAATTAGAATATGGTCAGGTTAGGTCATAGCAAATATCAGCAAATAATAACCAATATTTTACTATTGGAATAAGCTAGAGTACAATACAGGGGTCGAGTCCTGCGTGAATATTTACTTTTTCCTCAGCGTGGACGGCTAAAGTGGGCGGACTTACCGTCGTGCTTCCAGCCGCAACTCGCAGGGGACGCTCTGCTCTGTGCGCGGCTAGAGCTAGTCTGGTCTTGAGTAGACCAGACTAGCCGCGCACAGAGCAGAGCGTCCCCTGTGAGTTGCGGCTGGAAGCATGGCGGTAAGTCTCTGCCCACTTTAGCCGCCGAACTTTAAAAATACTGGAAGGGAGAGCCAGGAAGGAGAGCCCCTAGGTGAGGGAAAGGGAGGGAGACGTCCGCCCTTCCCCACAGCTCTCCTTCTCTGTGCTGCTCCCCTCTTGCTGGGGGGGGGGGACACCTGGCTACCTGGGGACATATGCCCCTGCCTAAATATACTGGGCACATATCCCCCTGGCTATATATACTGGGCACATATACCCCTGACTACATATACTGGGCACATATCCCTCTGGCTACATAAACTGGGGACATATACCCTGGATACATCATCTGGGCACACATCACCTTGGCTACATACACTGGGCACATATACCTCTGGCTACATATACTGGGGACATATACCCCTGACTACATATACAATACAATAATACAATACAATACCATTTGTAAAGCGCTTTTCTCCCATAGGACTCAAAGCGCATAGCTGTGTCTCAGATTAATACAGGGTTTCAGGCTGGGTTGTGTTACAGAGGAGATAGTCAGATGTTCATGAATGCCAGACTGAAAAGGTAGGTTTTCAGTTTAGACTTAAATGCTTCCAGGGATGGGGCTGTCCTGATTGGGTGTGGCAGGGAGTTCCAAAGTGTAGGGGCAGCATGACAAAAGGCTCTGTCTCCAAAGGTTTTGAGGTGGACTCTGGGGGTGACCAAGGTGTTACGACCTTTTGATCTAAGATTGTAGGGGGTGTGATGTAGTTGCAACAAGTCCTTCAGGTATCCAGGGCCCAGATTGTGCAAGGATTTGAATGCCAGTAAGCCAATCTTAAACAGAATTCTACATTTTATCGGTAGCCAGTGGAGTGAGCTCAGGGTTGGTGTTATGTGGCAATGGCGGGGTTGGCTCGTGGCATTCTGCGGCGGCATTCTGTACTAATTGCAGGCGGCGTAAGTCTTTCTTATGCAGGCCTGTGTAGAGGACGTTGCAGTAGTCTAACCTTGATGTGACGAAGGCATAAACTAGGGTTGGAAGATCCTCTGAAGGAATTAGGTGTTTAATCCTTGCAATATTCCTTAGGTGAAAGAAGGAATGTTTCACAACAGCTGAGATTTGATTCCTGAAGCTTAATTTCCCATCAATCAGTACTCCCAGGCTGCGCACACAGTCTGAGTTGTTCAGGTCTGAGCTCCCTATCCTTAGCGGTGTTGGTTGAGACTTGAGCTGCTTTGCTGTTGAGCCCTGGCCCTCGATAACAAGAACCTCAGTTTTGTCAGCATTAAGTTTTAGCCAATTATTATTCATCCACTCCTGAAGCTCAGCTAAGCATGCGTTTATTTGTGGAGTAGGGTCTGTGACATCAGGTTTGAATGACAAATATAGCTGGGTGTCATCAGCATAGCAATGATATGTCAGGCCATGTTTTTGTATGATTTCTCCAAGTGGCAGCATGTATATGGTGAACAGTAAAGGGGATAATATTGCGCCCTGAGGTACACCGTATTTTAGTGGTACAGGGTTGGAGAGGAAGGGCCCTAAGGCTACCCTTTGTGTTCTGCCAGCCAGGAAGGAGTTGAACCACCGGAGAACAATGCCATCTATGCCACAGTACTCTTGTAGCCTGTTGAGTAAGATTTCATGATCGACTGTGTCAAAAGCCGCTGAGAGGTCGAGCAAAATCAGGATGGAACATTGACCCTTGTCTCTTGCAATGAGCAGATCATTGCAAATCTGGGTGAGGGCTGTTTCACAGCTGTGATATTTCCTGAAACCAGATTGAAGAGGGTCAAGGATGTTGTTTCTGGAGAGCCTGGCTTCAAGTTGGAGGTAGACAGCCTTTTCTGGGCACGTATAACCCTGACTACATATACTGGGCACATATCCCCCTGGCTACATATACTGGGCACATATACCCCTGACTACATATACTGGCACATATACCCCTGACTACATATACTGGCACATTTACCCCTGCCTACATATACTGGGCACATATACCACTGACTACATATACTGGGCACATATACCCCTGACTACATATACTGGGCACATATACCCCTGACTACATATACTAGCACATATCCCCCTGGCTACATATACTGGGTACATATCCCCCTGGCTATATATACTGAGGACATATACCCCTGCCTATATATACTGGGCACATATACCCCCTGGCTACATATACTGGGGACAGCTATACACCTGGCTACATATACTGGGGACTACTACACACCTGGCTACTTATGGAACATATCCACCTGGCCACCTATTCTGTGGACATCTATACACCTGGCTACCTATTCTGGGGGCATTATACACCTGGCTACCTATTTTGGGGACAACTATACTCATGGCTTCTTATGCTGGGGACACCTGTAGACCTGGCTACCTATGCTGGGGGTACCTATTTTGGGGGAACTGCTGTCAGATTATCTGCATTTTTGGGGAACCGCTGTTAACAGATTAAGTTTATTTTGGGGAACCGCTGCCAGATTATGTGTATGTTAGGGGAACGGCTGCTGCCAGATTTCGCGTATTTTAGAGAACTGCTGCCAGATTGTGTATGTTTGGGGGACCACTGCTGCCAGATTACTTGTATTTTGGGTGTTACGTGTATTTTGGGTGATCCTCTGTTAGGTTTCGCGTATGTTGGGGAACTGCTTCCAGATTATGTGTACTGCCACATTGTCTATTTTGGGGGAACCACTACCATATTATCTGTATTTTGGAGGAACTTCTACCAGATTACGTGTCTTTTTGGTGAAATGCTGTCAGATTACATCTATTTTTGGGGGATACACTACGGCAGAGCTCAAACTTCCCTGGCAGACCTTTTACATCACTGCTATGGTGTATATTTTGCCCCACCCATTACCACGCCCATGTTATTCTTGACCACACCCATTTTTTGGCAAAGGTTTTCGGAGTGGGTCCACTCACTTCTTTTCCTAGGACTAGATTCCTGGTACAATATTATTATTACTGATATAGCGCCGACATCTTCTGCAGTGATGCATAGAGGATATTGTCTTGTTACTTAACTATCCCGCAGAAGGGCTCACAATCTAGTCCCTACCATAGTCATATGTCTATGTATGTATTGTGCAGTGTATGTATCATAGTCTAGGGCCAATTAAGGGGGAAGCCAATTAACTTATCTGTATGTTTTTGGGATGTGGGCAGGAACCAGAGTGCCCAGATGAATCCTGTGCAGACACGGGAAGAACATACAAACTCCTTAGTTGGCATGCGAACCAGGAACCCAGCACTGCAAGACGTCGAAGACGAGAGTACTAACCACTACGCCACTGTGCATCTGTCAGTAGCAATATTCTAGTAGAGTCGTTGCCCGCACCCAAATTACCATGGCACCCTTTTTTTGATGTACACAAATGTATTTGGTGGATCATTGTTTAAAATTATGACTGATGAATTTACATTGCCTTCGTGACAGACCTGGTTTTATTTTTTTTCTAAAGTATATCTTCACATAACCCTGTCCCTGATACTTATTTCATATTATTTAAGTAATAATATTTGCTTGCATTGATACAAATGCTAACTGCTTTTTATAAACAACTACTACTAAAAAAAATCCACAGAAAGCACTTAAAATGCACAATTTATATTGAAAATGTTTTTTACATGCTGCAAAGCTATGCATTCATCTCTCAGTGTGTGAATTCATGTTTCATTAAGTTCTTGATCTCTCGGGTCTTATGGCTAATGAGGGAAAGTGCAGGCTACATAAGTCAAGAAGGAGAACATTCACTAAATGACTTTGATATTTTCTGTGTTTGTTATATTTCTACTTTAGAGAACTGAATAGATTTCGGAAGGGTCTATTGATAGAAAATATAGAAGAGTTTAAAGACTCCAGGGTTCATGTCTGTTGGCTCATGACCATCACTATGTACAAACTGAAAGGAACCCCACTCTAAATTCTATCCCGTTATGATTACAAATATCATTAAAAAAATAAAATAATTTGGGTATTTAAAGTCATTAAAAATGTACTCTAAATCTCTGGTCAAGTATTTGAAAAGTACATGTGATGAAAAATAATGATACTCTTCTAAATACCTGGGTGCTGATTCACAAAGCTTTTCTCTTGAATTATCTCACCCTACTTATTAACTTAACCATTTATCACTCCTTAAAGATACTCTGTAACAAAATTGTCAGCCTTATTTCTTCTATCCTATAAGTTCCTATACCTGTTCTAATGTGGGCTTGCTTTCTGCAGCCTTTTCTAGTTGCACTGTCTCTGTAATATATCTAATCTTCTTTTCTTTGTCAAGCTTTGTTGAGCCAGAGAGGAATGCACTGCCTCTGCTGTGATAGGAAGAAGTTATGCATGCCCCCTCCACACCCCCTGCAGGCTCTGTGTGTGTGCTTTGTTTATTAGTCACAGACAGTTCTTTGCTCTCAATTTTAGCTTGTCTGAGGGGGAAGGGAGCTTCCCATGCTGAGAAACTGAGAATCCCTGACTGGAGTTCACTATGTAATAAAAACTTGTAGTATACTGTAACATGATATATACCGTATTTTTCAGAATATAAGACACACTTTTTCTTCCCCAAACATGAGGGGAAAAAGTGGGTGCATCTTATATTCCAAAGATGCGGTAAATGTGGCCCCGGAATATACTTACCGGATCCTGTCGCCGCGATCCTCTCCTCCTCGTCTGGCTCTCTTCATCCCAGGACGTCTTGTCAGTCACTGTGAAGGTCTTCAGAGCCCCAGCTGCCTGCGCTCCTCTTCGCTGCAGTCTTCGTATAGACTGCAGCCTTGCGGTATACATGTGCTGCCGTCGCCATCCTTCCTAGTTACGGCGTCCTCCTCCGATGTCCTCCCTAGTTACAGCGTCCTCCGCGGTGTCCTCCCTAGTTACAGCATCCTCCCGACGTCCTCCCTAGTTACAGCGTCCTCCCCCAACGTCCTGCCTAGTTACAGTGCCTCTGACGTCACGCGCACATGTGCGCCGCTGATCAACCAGCAGAGGGCACTGTAACTAGAAAGTACATCAGAGGAAGATGCTGTAACTAGGGAGGATGTCGGGGGAGGACGCTGTAACTAGGGAGGACGTCGGGGAGGACGCTGTAACTAGGGAGGACGTCAGGGGAGGACGCCGTAACTAGGAAGGATGGCGGCAGCAGCACATGTATACAGCAAAGCTGCAGTCTATATGAAGACTGCTGAGAAGAGGAGAGCGGGGAGCTGGGGCTCTGAAGACCTTCAAAAAAGATGACAGGACGTCCTGGGATGAAGAGACAAGGAGACTGCAGCTGAAGAGGAGCGCAGCAGCTGGGAACCTGAAGACCTGCATCCTGAATGACGGACACCCTCTGATGAAGAAAGCCAGATGGGGAGGAGAGGATCGTGGCGACAGGATCAGGTGAGATGTTTAATCAGGGTTTAGCCAGTGTAGTGTATTTGGTAGTGGCAGAAGGGGTTGGTTAGTGTACTGTAGTGTAGTAGGTGGTTACAGCAGCAGGGGTTAGTTAGTAAAGTGTAGTGTAGTGGGGGCAGCAGGGGTAAGTGAAGTGTAGTGTGGTGTAGATGGGCAGTTTAGCTTAGATAGTGACAGTTTAGGGAGAAAGGGTCCATAAGACGCCCCTGCACCATAGACGCACCTAGGATTAGTTTATTTATTTTTTCTCTGATTTTTGCCCCCTTAACCTAGGTGCGTCTTATATGCCGGAGCGTCTTATATTCCGAAAAATACGGTATATACACAAACATCACTTCCTGGTTAGCGGCCATGTTTTTGTTTGTAAACACTGCCTAAAACTGGCAATTAAAAGCCAGGATCATGGTGGGAGCAGCAGAAATGGCAAAGAGGAATCCAGGAGATCACAGTGACTCGATTGGTATGTTTTTTATTGTATAAATCGGACAGTACAGATTATCTTTAACCACTTGCCGACGGCTACACGCCGGCAGGCGTGGCCGCGGCGGCAGCCCCAGGACCGCCTAACGCCGATTGGCGGAAAGTCCTGGGGCTTGCATTTGCAGGAGATCGCGCGCAGGATGCGCGCGCATCTCCTGCTTGGTGGGCGGAGCAGAGCTCCGCCTTCAGTCTCCGAGCGGCGATCGCCGCTCTGGAGACTGTAACGGCGAAACCGCCACTTAATTGTATTGTACAGCGCTGCGATCTGGGATTTAAAGGAAGAGGGTTTTTTTTTTAAAAATTGGCAACACAAATATTTATTAAAAAAAAATAAACATGGGGGGAGCGATCAGACCCCACCAACAGAGAGCTCTGTTGGTGGGGAGAAAAGGGGGGGGGGATCACTCGTGTGCTATGTTGTGCGGCCCTGCAGCTTGGCCTTAAAGCTGCAGTGGCCTTTTAAACTAAAAATTGCCTGGTCACTAGGGGGGTTTAGCCCTGCAGTCCTCAAGAGGTTAAAGGACTTCACTGATGATTGATCTCTCCTTATCTAACTTTACTCATAATCTATCTCTCCTTAACTGACTTAAAGCAGACCTGAACTCAGAACTTTCTCTCTGCTCTAAAAGGTACGCAACAGCATAATAACCTTTAACCACTTCCCCTCCCCCAGGACGAGTAACTATGTCCCTGCAAAATGCCATAACGCTGTGCAGGGACGTAGTTACTACGTCCCTCCCCGCCTCGCTTTCCCACTTGTCCTCACACGCCTCTCCACGCTCGTTACTGCCGCCGATCATTAGCCGCTATATCAATAAATGGGAACACATTTCTCATTCATTGATCTAAGTCCACCTTTGGGAATGACCGCAGCCATCTATAAGATGGCACCATCATGCACAAAAGCCGTCCACACATTGCTTCCTGTTTGCATAGTAATACTACGCATAAGGAAGTCAGCAATGTCCTCATCTTGTGGCCAAATAGTAAAATTACATCTACGTTTTATTTATTTTTTTCAATAAAAGCCCTATTTTGACCTTTTTTTTACATTTTATATTAACCCCTGACCTCCTCCCACTTTGAAAAAAAAATTACAAAAATAGTTACCTTAGAGACTGAACTTTTTTAATATGTATGTCAAGAGGGTATATTACTGTTACGTTATAGATTACGGGCTTTTAATTAGGGGTGGATACAAAACTGAAAAAGTACACATTTATTTACAAATAAAATATTGGCGCCATACATTTTACTAGGGAAAATGTTTCAATGTTGCAATAACCGGGACAAATGGGCAAATAAAATGTGATGGTTTTATTTATAGTAGCATGTATTATTTTAAAACTATAAGGGCCAAAAACTGAGAAATAATAATTTTTTTCCAATTTTTCTTATTTTTCCTGTTAAAACACTTGTAGAATAAAATCATTCTTAGCAAAAAAAGTAGAAGCGCTGACAGGTTAAAATTGCTCTGTTTTTTTAGGGGATAAACCCTTTAAGGTGAAGGGGTTAAAGAAAAATATTTGTATGTTACAGCTGATACAAATACTGCAATATCTCTTCAGTGTGTCTACTTCCTACTTTCATGGAAGCAGACATAGAATTAACATCTTACAAATTATCAGCTCTGCCATGGCAGAGGATATTCCTGAGCTGACACTAGTGTTGGGCAAACACCTGGATGTTCGGGTTCGCGAACGTTCGCCGAACATGGCCGCGATGTTCGGGTGTTCGCGCCGAACTCCGAAGATAATGGAAGTCAATGGGGACCCGAACTTTCATGTTTTTTAAAGCCTCCTTACATGCTACATACCCCAAATTTACAGGGTATGTGCACCTTGGGAGTGGGTACAAGAGGAAAAAAAATTAGCAAAAAGAGCTTATAGTTTTTGAGAAAATCGATTTTAAAGTTTCAAAGGGAAAACTGTCTTTTAAATGCGGGAAATGTCTGTTTTCTTTGAACAGGTAACATGCTTTTTGTCGGCATGCAGTCATAAATGTAATACAGATGAGAGGTTCCAGGAAAAGGGACCGGTAACGCTAACCCAGCAACAGCACACGTGATGGAACAGGAGGAGGGCGGTGCAGGAGGCGAAGGCCACGCTTTGAGACACAACAACCCAGGCCTTGCATGAGGACAAGAAGCGTGCGGATAGCAATTTGCTTTTTGTCGGCATGCAGTCATAAATGTAATACAGATGAGAGGTTCCAGGAAAAGGGACCGGTAACGCTAACCCAGCAGCAGCACACGTGATGGAACAGGAGGAGGGCAGCGCAGGAGGAGAAGGCCACGCTTTGAGACACAACAACCCAGGCTTTGCATGAGGACAAGAAGCGTGCGGATAGCAATTTGCTTTTTGTCGGCATGCAGTCATAAATGTAATACAGATGAGAGGTTCCAGGAAAAGGGACCGGTAACGCTAACCCAGCAGCAGCACACGTGATGGAACAGTAGGAGGGCGGTGCAGGAGGAGAAGGCCACGCTTTGAGACACAACAACCCAGGCCTTGCATGAGGACAAGAAGCGTGCGGATAGCAATTTGCTTTTTGTCGGCATGCAGTCATAAATGTAATACAGATGAGAGGTTCCAGGAAAAGGGACCGGTAACGCTAACCCATCACAGATGTTCATTGTTCATGTTACTTGGTTGAGGTCCGAGAGTGTTGCGTAGTCGTTTCCAATCCAGGATTGATTCATTTTAATTTGAGTCAGACGGTCTGCATTTTCTGTGGAGAGGCGGATACGCCGATCTGTGACGATGCCTCCGGCAGCACTGAAACAGCGTTCCGACATAACGCTGGCTGCCGGGCAAGCCAGCACCTCTATTGCGTACATTGCCAGTTCATGCCAGGTGTCTAGCTTCGATACCCAATAGTTGAAGGGGACACAGAGCACAATGCTATACAGTGGCGGGTGAGCGGTGTACTACTGTTCCCAGCAGAGACACAGAGTGGCAGTAAACACAATGCTATATAGTGTGGGTGAGCAGTGTACTACTGTTCCCAGCAGCGACACAGAGCACAATGCTATACAGTGGTGGGTGAGTGGTGTACTACTGTTCCCAGCAGCGACACAGAGCACAATGCTATACAGTGGTGGGTGAGCGGTGTACTACTGTTCCCAGCAGCGACACAGAGCACAATGCTATACAGTGGTGGGTGAGCGGTGTACTACTATTCCCAGCAGTGACACAGAGCACAATGCTATACAGTGGTGGGTGGGTGAGCGGTGTACTACTGTTCCCAGCAGCGACACAGAGCTCAATGCTATACAGTGGTGGGAGAGCGGTGTACTACTGTTCCCAGCAGCGACACAGAGCACAATGCTATACAGTGGTGGGAGAGCGGTGTACTACTGTTCCCAGCAGCGACACAGAGCACAATGCTATACAGTGGTGGGAGAGCGGTGTACTACTGTTCCCAGCAGAGACACAGAGTGGCAGTAAACACAATGCTATACAGTGGTGGGTGAGCGGTGTACTACTATTCCCAGCAGCGACACAGAGCACAATGCTATACAGGGTGAGCGGTGTACTACTGTTCCCAGCAGCGACACAATTACTGGGGGGACCCTGGCTAGCCTGGCTGGAGAGAGAACTACCCTGCCTGCCTACCCAAAGCTAAACCCACAGACAAATGGCGGAGAAATGATGTGGATCGGGTATTTATTTACCCGAACCACGTGACCCGTTCGGCCAATCAGAGGGCGTTCGGGTCCGAACCACGTGACCCGTTCGGCCAATCACAGGTGTTTGGCCGAACTCGAACATCACCCGAACAGGGTGATGTTCTGCAGAACCCGAACAGTGGCGAACACTGTTCGCCCAACACTAGCTGACACAGCTGACGAGATCAAATTAAAGTGGTGATTAGTCACAGATGAGGAGTAAATAGACAGGCTAAACTCTCTAAATATATTCAGGGTGCATTTCTCTATGTCCTGTGTAATGCTGGGAATACACGTTTCGTTTTTGCCTTCGTTTTAGCCTTCGATTCGTTCAGTAAACGAATCGAGTGTTGAAAACGTATGTGAAAATAGTCATAATCTCATTATAGTTTCGATTAATAGACCCCAAAAACGAACGACTAGTGATCGAACATGTTTGATATTATCTCTCTTTATCCATCTAATCGAGCCATTGGTAGGCTTGATGGCTGTTCAGATCGATTATATGTTCGTTTATGTTAGTCCGTCCCTGTAAAAAGGGATTTTCGTTTCGTTTCTTTGCAGCCTTCGATCATTGGAAAAACAAAACCATCAGAATCAAAAAAAAAAACGAAACCGTGGGTGGTGATATTTACCGTACGTTCGATTATTTCGGGAACGAAAAGGACAAAAGGCACAATCGAAACGAAGGCTAAAACGAAGGCAAAAACGAAACGTGTATTCCCAGCATAAGAGTTTAGGTCAACTTTAAGTAATTGTTTATCTCTACTTATTTGGCTTAACTCATGATTTGTCTCTCCTATCTGTTTATCTCATGCATTAGCTCTCCTTACAGTTAAAGTGAAAAAATAAGTAGGCTTTGTGCATCAGCCCTCTTGGCCCTTATTCAATTCACCTTTTCTCCTAAGTGTTTTCCTAGATGATCATTTTTCATGCTCTGTTTAAAATAACTTTTCAGCACTCTGCAATTGAAAAGGTACTAAAAAGTAGGTGGAAAAGAACTATTACAATTATTCTGACTATTGCCTTGCTTGCTGGTGGCTTAAATTTGATTGATAAGGTGTGACAATATGACCTAGGAGAAAACTTAGGAGAAAAAGTGAATTGAATAAGGGCCAAGCAGCTTAAGAATTAGAATTTTTTGATTTAGTTCCCTCCTAAATACACATATTTATAAATGGTTCTCAAGCCTATTTATTACTATCATTATTTTGGATTCATATATAAATTCAGTATCGTCTGTGATTCTGATTATGTATTTATGTATTATTTATGCAATAACATTGTTCAAAGGAGCAGGGTATTTATTAACCCTAAATATCCAATCAGATATCAGTCTGCCATTCTAGCATAAAAGGATAGAATCGCAGGGAATGTCACTGTTTGTGCGTTGTTCACTTTCTTTTTGCTTATTATTACATACAGTCAAAGCACTTGCATAGAGTTTTGTTGTTACATTAAACATATAAAAAACAGAAACAACCATAATGCAATGAAGAATATAACTGCAGAAATTAGAGCCAAAGGCAAAACTCAGGTCAACAAAACTTTGCGTTATCTTAAACTGAATTCCTTTCTTCTACAACTTTGCTTTATAGATTTATTATATCTTCTATGTCTATTTTCATTAGGAAGTTACTGAGGGAGAAACATAGGATGTATAGTGTATCATCAAAACAGCAGATGTTTATCGGTAAAAAAAAAGTTTGCTACCTCAAATAAAAAAGCCTTCTGCTTTTAGCATTCTGCCATTATATACAACATTGACAAAACTGTGTTTTAATTCATAACTTAATTTAAAGAAAAACGACAACAAAAAATAAAACAGTTATGTAAGTTTCCTTTTCCTTGATGGCACCTTCAAAAAATATTTCTTGGTGAAGACATTACACAAATAAAGGGCAGAACCATAAATAACACAGTCTGAATCTCTGCTTAATGTCCAGGCTGATTGGAACAGATTGTATCATGAACTTCTCTCCCTTTGGCTAATTAAATAGCAGTCTCGCTTAGCATAAAGCATATTCTTATTAAAACAAGTATGTATAGTCACTCTGCCGGATAAATTACTCTCCAGTAAGTGCCATGAAGCCTATTACACTGCTTATTTTAAAAGTGGATCTGATCCAAACAGACAATCAAAGAATTTCTCCGGTATTATTCTAGATTAGAAAAGCAAAAGAGAAAAAGAGCATAAAGCAACAGTGACAAGATCATAACAGATACAGTATATTAGCAAACTGACTTTCAGAAGAAGAAAATACATAAAAGACAGACATAGAAAAACATGTATAGAGAGAGAGAGCGGCTAATATTAACCTATCAAAATCGCACATGTAAGTCTGCAGCTGTCAAACTTGACAAGCCAAATGGGGCAATGCGGGTTCATTTCTTTATTTTGCATGCTGCATGGTGTAGTCATTCAGAGCACAAAACATTTACATATTCAGAATCAGGACTAATGCATCATGGGAAACTAAAGTTGCCCACTTAAAGCTGAAATATCCCAAATACCTTCTGTTTTAAGAAGACAACATTACATTTAGCATTGCCATGTAATAGAGGGCTTTCTGGTCTCTTTTAGCCCTCTATAATTTCCTACTTCCCTAGTGGTTCTGGGTTGAGCTATTTGGGCATTTCTAAAAACTCTATAGAAGGATGGATTTTGTCCAAGAGAAATGCTGGACATCTGGAGACTGACTTATCCTTTCCTGCAGCTGACTGACAAAACCTATGTGCTTTTCCTCCTCACACTCACTGTCACCATGCAGGGTCCGCTAAGCTTCATTTATCATAAATATGCCCCAAACCACCCACCCCTTCCCTACTGTAACCTACTAATACCCTCCTCACTCATAAAAGGAGTTGGTCCTGGTGGGGTTTGTCAGTATACACTAGGTGTTTGAAATTAGAGTTTTTGAGGCTTACAGATGTGGGTCTGGTTGCTGATTCTCAGGCAACCACTGTATGTGTTTCATGGATTTTTTGAATAATAGGAAGCCTCCCAGATTGTAGATTGATAAGTGAGTTGCCATTAGAATTCACACCTGGAGATACAGATCAGAAAGGGAGCAAATATAATGGGTGGTTTAATTTTAAAAAAGCAGAAATCAGGTAATCAATAAATGAACTTGAAAATATGGTTTTGGATGGAAAAGTACCCCCTAAAGCAATTTCTTGACTGACCAAACGGCTCGAGCCCCTATTCACAACAAATGGGAGCAAGCCCTGGGGACGTTAATTAATGAATCAGCCTGGAAGAAATGTTCAAGTAACATCTGGTCCTTCCTGGCCTGCGTCACACCCCCGGAATCCTGCGCTCGTAAGCGCACAAAGTTTGCAGCCGCTCCACCACCTCTGATGCTACTTTGCTGGAGACCCGGGTCGATGTTCCGGCTGGAGACCCGGGCCTGCAGGGCTGATGAGTGTCATGCCCCCGGAATCCTGCTCTCGCTGGCGCTGAAGCTGCTCCATGCCCGCCAAAGACTCGGACCATTATTTCTGCTGGGCTGCCTCTTACCCACATACTTTCGGAGGGTTGATGAGCAGCACTCATGCTCCCATCTGTGAACAGGGTGCACACCACGTGGGGACCTCCAGCTCCTGGCTCCTATACCGATGCTGATGAGAGACCCTGCCACTGCAGAGGACCCACAGCAGCTGTGATCCTGTGTCCCTGGAAGCCCCCTCCGCAAGTATTGGAAATGTTGGATGACTAATGTATTAGTATTTAGTGTAGGTTGTGGGGACAGTGTAGATTAGTGTAGGTTGTGGGGGCAGTGTAGCTTAGTGTAGGTTATAGGGTCTGTGTAGCTTAGTGTAGGTGGTGGGGTCTGTGTAGCTTAGTGTAAGTTATGTGGTCTGTGTAGGTTCTGAGGACAGTAGTGTAGCTTAGTGTGGGTTGTGGAGACAGTGTAGCTTAGTGTAGGTAATGGGGGAAGTAGGGATTAGTTTCGCTGGGCAGTGTAGTTTGAAGACAGGAAGAGGGAGAAAGGACCCCTGCACTATAGATGCACCAGGTTTTATTTTTTTTCACATGGTTTTTGTCCTCTGAAACTAGGTGCATCTTATAGTCCAGAGCGTCTTATAGTCCGAAAAATACGGTATATACATATATACACTATACATATATGTACTATTTAATTTCTAGCTATGCCATCCCACATCATGGTCCATGGAATCTTCATTCATTTTGAAAAAGGCTGTCTCCTTCATCTAGCCGTAGCATGACCACTGAGGATCAAGGGAAATTTTTAGTAGTAGTAGGACCCTTATGCAGTATTATTGAGGCTGTACAGAGGATCAAAAGTGTCCTAGCAACAAAAACCAGAATTCACAGAATCTATGCTTTCATGGTCATAAAAACTGTTAATATTCACAATATACCACATAATGCACACTTTAGTTGGTGCAGTGAAGCATACTTTGTATATAAGGCATGCTTAATTGTATGTGTCGCACCACACATATAGGCCCATATGCAATTAACTTTTTCTTCTGAGTTTTCTCCTAGGTGATATTTTTGCATCCTGTCAATAAAATGCAGAAACCACTGGCAGGCATGAAAATACTCAAAATAATTTTAACAGTACTATTTCTTCTAGTTTTTGGTACTTTTCAACTACAAAGTGCTGAAAAGTTATTTGAAATAGAAGATGAAAAACTATTTCCAAGGAGAAAAAATAATTGAATATGGGTTTTAGTGCTTCAAATTTCAAGGACATTATTTAGAGCACCATCACATTGTCTGAACAAAAATGGTTTCTTAGAAGGAGTAGAATAAAAGAAAGAAAAAAATGCAGATAGATTTGTAAGCATCTCTTGACTGGGGGCATTATTAATGAATATATTACAGGGATTCCACTGAACCATAACTGACCTTGATTGGACCAGTTTGAATAAAGACAGGAGTTTTTTTAACAATTGACAATTCATCAAGAAATTTAGAGCAAGTCAAACAACACTTCTTACAAGACCCAACATATGGAGATCTGCAGAACTCTATACGACTGCACATCTCCTGGATATTATTGATAGTCACTATTAATATGAAAGTGATTTTAATGAACTGGATTTTGCTTAAAACTGACTTTTTTAATGAAATTATTTTTACAATTACATTTGCCATTGTGACAAAAAGTGACTGTGAGAACAGGGCTGTGTCAAACCTCTCTTTTAGGGATAACAAAATAATCTAAAACACGTTTTTCCAGCCCCTTTACATGGGTTCAATATTACCAATTTGATGTTCATCTTTTCTTTTTGTCTCAATAACTCTTCAGAAAGATAAGCAATCAATACAAAGTACAAGTATACAGTACATAAGAATTGAATAACAAATCACTATTACCTATACCAATGTTAAGCATAAGAATGCCTGATAAATATCTCATCGATAAGAATAGGCAGATCAGAAACATGAGCTGCAAATTGCATATACATATTGTAACCAAAAATTATTGAACAGGTGTAGTATCAGCTCAGTAGCAAACATCACTATATCATTATAGTAGCATTGTAAAAGTCAGCCTTAGAAACTGGAGGAAGTATCGTTTTATGAAAAATTGCCGTAGTTCAGTTAGTATCCTTGCCAATCCCTGCTCTGCATCTTAAAGAGGAAATTAACCATGGATTGAACTTCATCCCAATCAGTAGCTAATACCCCCTTTCCCAAGAGAAATCATTACCTTTTCTCAAACGGATCATCAGGAACATCTGTATGGCTGATATTGTGATGAAACTTCTCCCACGGTGTGATGTCAGGACCATGGTCATGACAGTTTGCTGTCTGTGAACCTTGTTACATTGTGGGAGATAACAGTTGTTTCCAGCAGCCAAGCATACAGTATCTCCCTTTGCGGAATGTTCATGTAATGATCCGCTCAGCTGGCTGCACAGGCAGACAGCTGTTTGACCATTCCTCTAGTCTGTGGGCTGCAGGTCTCTGGAAGAGAGACTTGTCTTTTCTTTGCAAGTTTCTGACCTGCTCTGCTGCTGAGGAATTTGCATACATTTGTTATGCAAATCGCCTAGCTGCCTCCTTTGAAGGCTGGCAGTATAAAAGCCATGTTCTCCCAGAATCCTTTGCTGGTCATCCTTCATGGTTTGTTTCTGATGAACTCTCCTAGAGTATCAGCCCTGTTAGTTTTCTAAAGTTTATCTTAGAGTAATTCTTGGGACTGCACTAGGCAGCTCCCCTAGTGCAGTCAGGTTGCTTATCTGTTTTGTCTGTGTTGCCTCTCTGCTGCGATTGTCCTGTCGTCAGCGGTGGTCGACAGGAAATTGTTCCGTCTGTCTGGGGGTGCTAACCAGAGCAGCGGTTGCTACTGGTAGACCCTTCTGTTCATCTGTCTGGATCACACTAGCCTCTAGAGGTAGCGGCTGTGGATCCTTCTGATCGGTGTTCCTGGAGTGTAAGCTTGAGCAGCGGTTGCTACTGGCTAACTCATCTGTCTGTTTCTTTGGATCGCACTAGCCTCTAGCGGTAGCGGCTGTGGATCCTTCTGATCGGTGTTTCTGGAGCGTAAGCTGGAGCAGCGGCTGCTACTGGCTACCTCATCTGTCTGTCTTGTCTGTTTGTGCTCCTTTGTGTTATTTGTGGCTAGTTAGGGTGGCGTGCTTGTCTCTGTTTCGCTTTTCGTGCGGAGCTGTTGCGAATGAGTGCGGAGTCCGCGTTAAGCTAGCGTTTGTTATTTTCGTTATCTTTTATTGTTGTTTGCTGTGCCTTTGCTACTCTCGTGTTCTGTTCTGATCAGCCTTGTGTCACTTCTGGCAATCGTCTCTTTCTTGCGATTGCGTTCTCGCTTTGTTTCTGTTGATGTGTGTTCACCGTCGCTGGGTGGCGACTAGATTGGTGGACACACATTCATCCTGTCTCTGTGCTCCTTCTCTTTAAGGGCTGTTCAGCCCTGCATTGCTTTAGATCTGTACAATTCCCAGCTGGCATCTGTGGCTGTGCAGAGGCTGTGCTCATCTGCACTCCACAGCGCCATCTGCCGGTGGGAATTGCCCTCTGCTGGTGCATAGCACCTAGCCTGGGTTCACCTAATTATACGCTTGTGGAGGGTTTCCACTGTGTCAGTGCGCATCTTGTGCGCTGACCACGAAAACGATTCCGCAAACGTTACAGTTCGTTTACTGAGAGTTCTACGCACAGGCATCAAATGGCAGAACTAAAAATGTCACCTTCAGTGATACATTTCAGAATGTGAATCAGGATGAGGAAAAATGTTATAATGGGCAAACACCGACTAAATGAATAGTGGGAAAAAATTAAGCAATGTTATTCATTACATTATTTTCCCCACAATTCCTCTTTAAGGATTACTGCTGTTTATAAACATTTGAACTTGACATAACACTAATAAAAACATCCTCTGATCCTCTAAATAGGATTGTTGCAGGGGTATCTATACAAAGGGAGTAGGTTGAAAGATAGGTCAACCACAGAAAGTTTTGGGTGGGGAGGAATGGAAAGGGGAGATTTAGCTGTAAGCTGTACATTACATTGGGCTAGGATATGTCGAGCTGGGGCGTTCAATCACTTAGTGTGTGACACCCCAGAGCAGCTCCTTATGTCAGGAGAGTAGATGGACAGCCAACAAGGCTTACCTGTGTCAGATGCTGGCCAGAGAGAAGAGAGGGCCCTCATGAAGGTAGCAGGAGTACCACAGTTTCCAGGCCAATTTAACATTGCATACTGTATATTATCTAGGATAGCTTTGAGTTTGTCAAAAAACACCATGGGCTTGATTCACAAAGCGGTGCTAACTGTTAGCACGCCTGTGAAAACCCCCTTAGCACGTCTAAACGAGCTTTTCGCGCGCAAAACTTTACTCGTGCAAAACTTTATGCGCGTAAGTGCCCATTAAAGCCTATGGGACTTAGCACGCGCATAGGACTTTGCGCACGGTACTTAGAACGCGATCTGATTGAGAAAACCGGTGCTAACCTACTTAGCACCCTGGTTAGAACGCCTAAAGACTTTAGACATGCTAAGTAGGTTAGCACCGCTTTGTGAATCAAGCCCCATGTAGCCTATCTTTCATTTGATCGCATCAAAGGTGAATTTTACATCGAAGTGTGTGGTTATGAGCTTTGTGGTTAAACAGGGGCGTTGCTAGGATCCTAAGAGATCCGGGCACTTTTGTGCACTCCACACGCAAAATAGGTGTGACCATGCACTGGAATGTGGGTGTGGCCATGGGTGGAGCCAAATTTACATGACCTTAAATGTTGGATAAACCCCCCTTATCCATTAATTTAAAAAATGCAGCATATCACATAAATAGGAAGTGTCACTTAAACATGACTAGACAGAGTTACCTGGTTTCTGTTCTGGCTGGTCTGGCTTTCTGCTAGGCAGACTGGCCTAATGCCAGGTTGTCTGTCAATCCCCCCCCATAGCTTTCCCTGACCTTCTACTGCCTCCCCTTCCATACTCTCACAGGCCTCCCATTGAGGTACCACAGCTCTCTGTATGCCCCCAAAAGGCACCACAGCACCCAGCATACCCCCAACTGATGCACCACAGCTCCCAGCATGCCTGCCACTAATGCACCATAGCTTCCAGCATGCCCCCAGTAGAGGCTCCACGGCTCTATGAGGGTAATTTGAGGTAAGTGGTACCTCTGTGGCGATATCCTGGGAGCTGTGGTGCCTCAATAGGGGCATGCTGGGGGCTGTGGTACATCAATGGGGGGCATGCTGTGTTCTGTGGTGCCTTTATGGAGGCATGCTGGGTGCTTGGGTTCCTGTATGGGGGCATTCAGAGGCATGTTGGATGCATGGTGCCATGTTGGGTGCTGTGGTGCCTCTATGGGGCATGCTGAGTGTTGTGGTGCCATGCTGGGTGCTATGGTGTCATGCTGGGTGCTATGGTGCCTCTATAGGACATTTTGGGTGCTGAGTGCTTTGGTGCCATGCTGGTTGCTGTTGTGCCAAGCTGGTTTCTGTGGTGCTGCATGGGGCATGCCAGGTGTTGTGTGGTGCCATACTGGGTGCAGTGGTGCCATGCTGAGTGCTGTGGTGCCTCTATAGGGCATGCTGGGTGTTGTGGTGACATGCAGGAAGCTGTGGTGCCTGGAGCCTCCATAGTGAGAAATGCAACATTGTGTGTGTCCTCACTGTTCCTCCCCCCAACTCCCCCCCTCCTTCCCAGCAGAGTAGCACAGTGGCAGGAACTACTCATCTCCTCCATACGCTTTCCAAGTCTGGAGGAATCCTCTGTAGCTGCCTATTCTCCCTCTATCATATGAGAGTCAGACACTAGGAGCTCTGACTCATTCTCAGACACTAGGGGGGAGAATCCTAGATGAGAAGATGTCTGCAGACTCTGGAGACCACGTGGCCAGAGGTGAGTAATAATGGCAGTATTTGTATAGCGCCTTTCTCCTGTCGGACTCAAAGCGATTGCGAGGCAGCCACTAGAGCGCACTCAGTAGGCAGTAGCAGTGTTAGGGAGTCTTGCCCAATGAACTCCTTACTGAATTACTGGCTTACTGAACAGGCAGAGCCGAGATTCGAACCCAGGTCTCCCATGTCAGAGGCAGAGCCCTTAACCAGTACACCATCCAGCCACTGCTGGAGTACTACCGCCTGCTGCCTGGCTCTGCCTAAGGGACATCCGGAGCACCCCAGAATAGATCTGGGGCATGTGGCACTGATCTTTGGGTCTAGCAACACCCCTATGGTTAAAGCAGACCTCAACAGGAGACAAGAAGAACACAGAGCAATGCACCTTGTCTCCACCCTCTGTGTGTGTTTATAGAGCACAGCCAGTCTAATTGACCCTTTTCAGCAAGTAATGACCTAGTGTAATTTGAGCTATCAACTGTCTGCCGACATTGCAGAGTTGCAAACTAATATGTAAACACAGGAAGTTAACCCTTTCTGTACTCCCAGGCTACCAGGAAGTAATCTATGCCGGATCTCTGTAGGAGCTCTAAAAGCTGTAAGAAGGAAATGTTTTTCTTTAAAGGTTACTACACTGTTGCTTATCTTTTAGAGCAGAGAGGAAGTTCTGAGTTCATAAATTTTATACTCCTGACACTAATAGAAACAATACTAATTTGTTTCTCATACCCTAACTCAGCGTGCGTGCGTGTATACAGAATACCCAGATAGCTCATGGCCACCACAACCACTAGGAAGCTGTATGGGGCATAAAAGAGATGGATAAGTTTTCCTACTACAAGCAACACTGAGTATAATTTCCCCTTCTAAAACAGAAGGTATTTATTATAGTTCTGCGTTAAGTGAACAACTTTTGTTTCCCATGATCCATTACTCCTGATTATGCAAATTATCTCTTTATGCTCCTGAAGCCAGGCTCATGTTTATGGTGAACAGTGAGCCTAAAGCTTATAATTTTACAGAGCTACATCAACCCAACATGCAGACAGCCTTTTTCAGACTTTCTGGTCCTCATCAGTGCATGGCAGGGATTGATACGGCTCTATGTGTGTGTGTGTGTGTGTACTTATATGTCTTATATGTTCAATTTACGTTGCTTAGGTTTACTATGACTTTGCCCAAAGAGATTGTGACCACTACTCCTCACAGACAGGACACTCGTGGAGTCACAGGTGGAGTCACATGATCATAAATTTAGACCCGTATGTAGGTGTTTAAGTTACAATCCAATCTCAGGCCTCAGTTGCTAAACTTTCACTTAGCTGAAGGTCAGTTCTTAAGCTGAAATAGGATTGCTGTGGGTTTGTAAGTCAGAAGTTGGTGAAAGCAGCCTCTCTGTGATGAAGTACTAAGAAAATAAAGTAGGAGTTACATCATCCAAAATGGAGCACCTTGTTGAAGTCAAAATGCTCTCACATCAATGTCAAAATGTTATTTAAAAATGGTTGTAGGTGTGAGCTTGATATAAAGAAAAACATCAATCACTGGGAAGTAAACATGTCATTGCTCTTGGTTCACTTTGGTTCTAGATGGGAATTCACCATTAAACTAATGCATAGACATAACTACTTGTTGTCATGGGTACTAAAATCACCCTTCACTGGAGTAAAAGAACCATATAAAGCTGCCAGAGTTATAAATTGACTTCAACAAATTGAAAGTGTTTGTGAATTGTGTGAAGTGATGATGAAGAGCCTTTAAAAACCACAGTGCATAGATTTTAGCGGGGAGAAAACAGTAGCCAGAAAATCCACAAGGTATGAATTAAAAGTGCCCACAAACTCTCTGTATCACCCTCCTCTGCTGGACTAAAGTTTCCCTGCTTTAATAAAATTAAGAGACACGAACAAAAAAAGAAATTCTTAACTCAGAACTTCCGCACTGCTCTAAAAGATAAGCAACAGAATAATAACAATTAAAGAAAAAAGCTTTTATTATTTACAGCTGATACAAATCTTGCAACAAATCTACTTCCTGCTTTCATGGAAGCAGACACAGGGTTAACATCTTGTGTTTACAAATTAGCTTCTCTGCCATGTCAGCCAGCTGATACAGCCGAGAGATCAAATTACACTTGTGATTAGTCACAGATGAGGGGGGATTAGATATGCTAAATTCGCACACAGGGTGCATTTCTGTCTGTTTTCTTTTGTCCTGTGCAAGAATTCAGATCCACTTTTAACACTTTTTGTTCACATGAGAGAATATACTGCTTTATGTGAATGTGGACATCATAAAAACAAATGCTGTATATTAAAACCAACAGGCTGATTTACCAAGACAGAAGAAGTTGCCCACAGCAGTCAAAATCCTTGCTTTCTGGAATAGCTGAAACGTGATTGGTTACTGCATGATCCAGTACCCATTCAGCCATTCACTAGTTTGATAAATCAGTCCCAGTCATTTTTTTCCCTTTTACCCATGCCACATAATAAAGTACTAATGTGGGAACGTCACAAAGTGATACATATTTATTTTACGATTCATTTCAAAAAAGCAATTAAAAAACATAAGCACTTAATTAAAGGGAAACAATGAACTTATAGCATAAATACAGTGGCATTATAACTATGAAGCAGTGGGTGTGGTCAACCCACGGTGTCAATCATAGAAGGGGTGCTTCACTTCCCAATCATCACGCTGCGATCCTTGCTCAGGTCTTGAATCCTGGGTACTGTCCTCACCTCCCTGATCCCCCCATACATAATTGTTAGGTGGCCTTGCCAGTCATGTGCTGTGTGTTCTGCTTCCCTTTTCCAATTAGCAAATTGCAAAAGATTCAGGCATCATTATTAATTGGATGTGGGTTGGGGCACAGCACACTAGGAGGAGCATGGCATGGTTGATGCAAGTCTGGACTGGCAAAGCAACAAAGTATTGTGGACTTTGGACTATCCATCTTCTGTCCAGCCGCTGTCTTCTTCCATAAAAGAGGAACACTGCGGTGACAATCTAACATTAATGGGGAACACTAATAGACTACGGTCAACTAGGGGAAGCTCCATCCCTATTGGCCCCATTGGCCATTCCAACCCAGCTGACCTTACAGGAGTTCCGAGGTAAAACAAACAAAACTATTTTTGACTCACCTTGTGCTTTTTTCAGCCCATGGAAGTGTATGTGGTTCCTTGCGGTCCTCCTGGTCCCATGGAGGGTCCCACTGTCGCTTTTAGAAGCCCACCGACCTAGGCCCACATCCTGTGCTTCTGCTTACCTACCACAATCCTGCTCATGTCACCTGTTCAGTGGTACTGCATGTGCGCAGAAGCTCAGGACCTGGGCCTTCTAAAAGTGACAGTGGGAACCTGAAGGGGTCGGGAGGACAGAAAGGGACCCCACATAATTATAGGGGCTGAAAGACATGCCAGGTAAATTCCATCAAGTTAAAGGTCATGCTGGACATAATGGAATTTTCTGCCTGTCTTTTTGTAATGTTTTGATGCTTGGAGTCAACAAAGAAATTGGATATTGGGCCTGATCCAATTCACTTTTTTTCTCCTTAGCTTTCTCTAAAATGGAAGAATATATATTATATATATATATATATATATATATATATATATATATATATATATATATATATATATATATACTAGCTGGTTGCCCGGCATGGCCCGGGAATGTATTTGGCTAGTGTTGGCTCTGCCCACTTTTTCTAATCCTAACACACAATTACTAAATTACTCAATGACCTAGTTTGTGAGCTTTGTGGTCTTTGGCATCAATGATTTGCTTTGAAATGACATAAATCTAATTGGTTGTGGCTCCACCCCCTTTTCTAAATTTGAACCCCAGTCACCAAAAGGCCAACTGTACCAGGTTTGAGGCTTGTGCCATTAACAGTGCAAGAATGAAAGCAATGAAATATTTCCCCTTAAAAATCAATAGGTGAATTTTGATTGGCTTTTGTAGGCTCCACCCACTTTTCTGAATATGAATCCCAGTCACCCAGTGACCAACTGTGCAAAGATTGAGAATTCTATCGTTGACAGTGTAAGAATGGCTGCAGTTTACATTCTGCCAGTGAAATTTGTATTTTTATCCGCCCACTGATGTCCTGACGTTTCCCAGGTATGTATTTGGCTGGTGTTGGCTGTGGCCACTTTTTCTAACTCTAGCACACAATTACTCAATGACCAAGTTTGCATTCATGCGTTTCAAAATACGTAGGGAAGAACTTACAGGTGTGGAGTGGTTGGCGTGGAGCAACTTGTCACTGTATGCTTATGTATACTGGGATCATGTGAGTGTGTAACGATTGATGTCAGCACACAGAGAGAATCTGATTATTGATGATCTGCAGAATCATCAATAATAAAGATGTATACCTGATTATGGATGATCTGCAGAATCACCAATAATACAAGTATGACTAACCTCTGGACACCTAATGAAGTGTAAGTGTTTGGTGTAACTGTAGGCTATCTCCCGTGAGGCGGGAGACACAGGCAGCTCGGCCAGGAACCACCTGAGGGACAGGTGGCCCTCGGCTGTGCAGGAACTATCTCCTTGAGAGAGGGAATAGAGAGAACCTGGCAACCAGTGATACTTGGTGATCAGATAATAGACTGTACTGCAGCCAGGGGACTCCAGAGGAGTAGAGGCCACTGGCTGCTAGCAGGCCGGACTCTCTGAGGAGCAGGAGTCCTAACAGCTAACTGACACTTGGTGGAATAGTGTCACAGCTAGTACAGATAGACTGAGCACTCAAGGGATGAGTGACAGCCTGGAAGGTCGGGAAGGCCAGGTCAACAACACACGAGCAGATAAGGTACAGAGACAGAAGGCTGATTCGGTAACCGGGTACAGGCAGGGTTTGGCAACAGGTAGGCAGATATGCAGAGGTACCGAATCAGAAAGCAAGAGAGAGGTCGACAGAGCAAATAGTCATAACAGATATAAAGCACAGTCCTAGTCTGAGGTGTGAGGTCATTTCTCGACACCCAGGAACTAGTCTAGAGAATAACTCAGCAATGACACAGTAATCCTAAGCTTGGGTGTGAGGTCCTTGGTCTCAACACCCCGGAACTGGTCTAAATTATAACACAGCAATGACACAGTGATCCTAGGCTTGGGTGTGAGGTCCTTGGTCTCAACACCCCAGAACTGGTCTAAAGTATAACACAGCAGTAATCTGGCTAAGTGTGAATTCCCAGGTCCACCTGGTTCTAACACACTGTGGGATCTGACTGAGGTCTGAGTGCTCACACGTAAGTATTCGCAACGGCAGACAACCGGAGACTGCCCAGCAAGGTCTATATATACTGCAGCGCTCCTCCACGCCGCCCTGCGCCACTCAGCCAATCAGTAAGCGCGCTGGGATCAGCTGATCGACCTGATCAGCTGATCGCTCTCCTACTGGCATAAAGGGCTTGCCTTCTAGCGCGCGCGCGCGTAGCTCTCCATCTGTGTGCACTAGAAGGCCCAGGCAAACCAGACGCACGCTGCTGTGCGGAAACCGCCGGTGTGAACGCGGAGGCAGCCACCCCGCTGACAGACCGCGCGGTGGCATCTCCGCAATCCATTACAGAGTGTAATTGTTTTTAACATCTTTTAATAAACATACAGTTTTATGCTATGAGAAGCTTTTTAGTTGCTAGATTTAGTCTGCTGCTTCTTGGATGATCCGTTTTGCTGAGCCCGTTGCCTTGGAAGTTTTCAGACTGGGAGCAATAAGCGCATGAGCTGTCTTATAATGTGGATGGCGTATTAATAAGGTGAGAGTCCACGTGTGATATTAAGAAGCACTTGCACGCTGAGGGAGAGAGTGGGAGTCTCCAGAGTCACAAATGTTTTATTGCTGTCTGTGGCTTGACAGCTGCACTATTTAGTGAGAACCTGTGGTACCTATATGGTGGTGATATTAAGCACAGATAATTCGTTTGGAGCACTGGTGTGATGTAAAGAACAATTTAATGTTGATACAGAGTCACGCTATGATTTTTTTTTCATTTTCTTTATTTTGAGCACTATATTGAAGAGGGACCTCTTCTGGAGTACATGAGTGCGCAGCGTCTGGATGAAGTGAAAGGAGTGCATCATATGCTTGATGAATTAATGCTGCGACCCATGGATATATAGATACTTTTTTGGACTTGGGTTCAGGGACTTTTGAGTAGTCCGCACTTTTTGATTTTCTGATGTTGCATTTTTATGTTTTTCTTCCAGGTTGTACATTGGTGTTGAGTGCACATATACAACAATTTATTTTTAGGAATTTTTAGGGACTTTTGAGCAGTCCGCACTTTCTGATTACTTATTTTGCACTTACTTTTTTCTTCCAGTTTGTACATTGGTGTTGAGCGCACATATACAATGATTATTTTAAATTTGTATTTGTCTATGCCCACTTTTTGATTTTAGGAATAAAAAATATCCTATGTGTTATTCCAGGTAATGTACTATGTGTGTGCCAAATTTCATTCAAATCCGTTCAGCCATTTTGCGTGACAACAAACATCCAAACATCCGAACTTTCCCATTTATAATATTAGTAGGGTATATATATATATATATATATATATATATATATATATATATATATATATATATATACATACATATATGCTCTGATCATTTCAAATTGGTTTCTTGAACATGACAATGAGTTCACTGTGCTAAAATGGCCCCCACAGTCACCAGATCTTAACTCAAAAGAGCATCTTTGGGATGTGATGGAACGGGAGCTTCGTGCCCTGGATGTGCATCCCACAAATCTCTTTTAACTGCAAGATGCCATCCTATCAATATGGGAAACATTTCTAAAGAATGCTCTTAGCACCTTGTTGAATCAATGCCACGCAGAATTAAGGCATATTCCCATAGCCCTTTTACTGGACTGCTGATGAGACATCGCAACTGTGCCAGACACCTCACCTATAAACCTGGGGGCAAGATCCACCATTTTATCTGTGGCTACTGAGCGACCCCCTGACAGGTGCTAATGTACCCCCAGGGGTCCGCAGACCCCAGATTGTGAACCACTAACCTAGGAGAAAGCACAGGAGAAAAAGTAAATTGGATCTGGCCCATTATGTCCTATGTGTCAATTTTAAGGCAGTTTATGCATAGATCACAATGATCTGTGGACTTATCTCTGTTGTAGCTTCTTTTGTATTGGAAGGCCTTTTATTTCCCACTTTGAGGAGTAGTTAGTTTCAAGGCAATACTTTATTTTGTCTGGTTAGCTGCAATCTCATCCAAAGTTTATGCTAACGCCCAGTTCCTTCTAGGGATGGTCAGAAATGCCAATTTCCATTTCCACCAAAAATCTGGATTCTGCCATTGCCAATTACCGCTACGGCTACCGATTCAGCTTTCCGCTAACGATTTCCACATTCCGATGTGGATTTTTGCGGTAATTTCCGCCGACTTTAACATCGATTTTCTCAAAAACTACAAAGTCTTTTTTAAATACGTTATTTCTTCTTGTTTCCATTTGTCTGCTTAACATTCCCTGAAAAGGTGGTGTTTCTAGCTCTTATGGCTTTGCTATTAACCTCTAAAGTCGGCATAATACCGCATATCGGTATTGCAAATGTTCTGCATTTTACATTATCGTCAACAGCGGCCAACCAAGAGAACCAGAGACAAAAAACATAAGAGATTTATACATACCTGGGGCTTCCTCCAGCTCCATCAGCCTGGATCGCTCCCACGCCGCCTTTCTCCGCTGCCTCTGTCCATCGGTACCGTGTCCCGTCATTTCGGGCAGTCGAGCCAGTCGACGCAAGCGCAGTGCGCTCCCTCCATACTGTGCAGGCGCATGCATAAAGAGCAGGAGGGAGCCCCTGCACATACGGAAAACTGGTTGCGTCCCTGTACCTGCGATAGAGGCAGTGGAGGATGGCGGCCTGGGAGCGATCCAGGGGGATAGGGCTGGAGGAAGCCCCAGGTATGTATAAAATCTTTTTTCATTTTTTTAATCTCTGGTTCCCTTTAATAGCAAAGCCCCCATAGGTTCTACAAACACCACATTTTTAGGGTATGTTAAGCAGAAAATTGGAAACAAGAAGAAAAAGTATTTCAAAAAGACCTTGTAGTTTTTGATAAAATCAATGTTAAAGTTGGCAGAAATTACCATGAAAATCCGCATTGGGACCGCTATGCGGTATGATGCCGACTTTAGAGGTTAATAGCAAATCCCCCATAGGTGCTAGAGACACCAAATTTTCAGGGAATGTTAAGCAGAAGGGTAGGAACAATAGGAAAAATAAATCTTTCAAAAAGACCTTGTAGTTTTTGAGGACATTTATGTTAAATTTGGTGGGAATTTCTGCGATTTCCGCAAAAATTTCCGTGAAAATCCGCCTACTGCACTTCCATTACCGATTTCTGAATTTCGATGCGGAAATGCAATTTCTGATCGAAAATTCAGAAGTTTTATTTCCACGCAATCCGAACGAGCATATCTCACTTGTAGATGTCCCTTAAAGGAAACTTAAAGCAAACAAAAGAAAAAGAGTTTCACTTATCTGGGGCTTCTACCAGCATCCTGCACAGATGCAGTAAGAGAAAACTAACAAAACTCATCCACGATGGGAGAAGGGAAAATTGTTCAGGACCAGTGCGGGCACAGGACGGCTGCAGGGGGCTTGTAGAAGCCCCAGGCAAGTGAAACTCTTCTTCTTTTGTTATTTTAGTTTACCTTTAAAGTGCACCTGTAGGGAGAAAAAGTGTAAAAAGTAGGGTGTACTTAACTCCACTTTAGGATCCAGAGGCTTCCCCCGTTCGATCGTCCTCCTCACCAGAGGGGATCCAGCACTGGAACCCCTGAAGATTTGCTTGTTGCCACTCGTTGATGGTATGCGCAGACGCCATAGCGGCATTCTGCTTGGCTCCGGCAGACATAGCAGAGCCTGATCGTGTCCATTCTGCTGCACAGGCCTGAGCCATCTGTGACTGCGCAGTAGAGCTGACCCTATCAGGCTGGGCTATATCCGCTGGAGCTCACCTCAGTTGGGAGAGGCCACAAGCTTAGTGGCTTTTTTCTACAGGCCAGTAGCCACCAAACCCTGTTTCAATTTTAAGGCTTTACATATGAGGACACAATGAAAACCATCTAGTCTTTGGCAGGTTTTACAATTATTTAAATTGAACCTCAGATTTCAAATAACATATAACAGGTCTTATTATGTCCCTTATTTTAGAAAAAAAAAGTCAAGATAGAAAAGCTATTTGTGAAATTTGCCCACGCTCTTTACAACATTACTTTATTTCATTGAGGTTTTTAGACATTCATTTATGCACAGCATTTGCAGCATTTTTTTCATAAATGCAACAATCAGTATTTTTATCTCAACATGAGCTGCCTCCTTGTAACATAGTTGTTGTACTTAGTTGCCCTAGTAGTTACCCTGTTTGTACTGTAGTTGTCCTAGTCTTCTTTTTGATGTTATACTCTCTTAGCATTAGTGACTAGGGGGGAGCCAGGTGAATTTCGTAAAAGTAAAACTGTCCGTGCTTAAGGGCTAATTCACCTGGGCTGCTGCCTCTTGCTAATGCGCTCCACTCTGCTCTCCATCTTTCCCACACTTCCACCTTGCAGAAGTGTGGGAAAGATAGAAAGTGACATGGAGCACAATGGCAAGTGGTAGAAGCTTAGATGAATTAACCACCTCTGCTCATGCTCCAGGACAATTTTGCTTTTTGTAAAAATTGATCTTGCTCATCTTTACTGACAGTGACAGTCAACTCTCATAGCTTTATGTGTAGTTACATGTACTGTATCTTTAACTAACTTTATCTTTGGCAAATCGTAGGCATACGTTTTTGGCAAATCGTAGGCATACGTTTTCTTTCTTTCTTCATGTGATGAAAATAAAAAGTAACATATGTTAAACTAAAAGTCAAAAGTTATAGTAAAGCTTAGTCCCAAAAACTGTAGTGGTAGGTGTGTATGGAGGAACATTCTACGGGGTAGAAAAAGGAAAGTGGTGTTTAACTATTCTCTGGTGAGTTTACTTATAATAAGTAGTGATATACCACTCCCCTGCCATCAGAAGTATATGTCCACTGTCTGTGTCTGTTCTTCATTGTACTTAATGGGCTTGATTCACTAACCGGTGCTAAGGTGGTTAGTGAGCCTTAACACTTTGTGCGTGCAATCCAGGGCGCTAGGGGCTTGATTCACTAAGACAAATTCACTAAGACAAATAGCTTGCCTTATCAGAGATAAGAGGCCTTATCAGAGTTAAGGGGCCTTATCAGAGCTAGCGTGCCTTATCAGGATAGCAAAGTGAGCACTACGAACTTATGCCTGATAATTGACGATGAGTAGAGCACTCAGCATTGTCAATTATCAGGCAAAAGTTCATAGCGCTCGCTATGCTATTCTGATAAGGCGCGCTAAATCTGATAAGGCCCCATAACTCTGATAAGGCACCAATAAGGCCCCTTAACTCTGATAAGGCACAGTATGGCTCACTAACCCAGTATTAAGGCTCACTTAGTGCCGATTAGTAAATCAAGGCCAATGTGTACCTGATGCAAAACAAAAAAGTAAAAAAAAAATAGATACTTACCTAAGTGTTGGAAGCCTCTGGATAGTCCAAAGGCCTCCTAGATCCTCCTGGTTCCCATTGTTCCAGCACTGGTTTCCTCTGAACATATGCTCTCGTTTCCGCACTCCCATCCATTTACAAGCTTCTCCATATTGGGTATGCGCAAGTAAGGTCTGCAAATGCCCCGTAGAATGAAGTCACTTGTGCTTTTTTTCTCCATGTGCAAGCACCTTCATTCCACTGGGCATATGCAGAGCTTACCGATGATGCTCCGTACAGAGAGAATGGCCATGTCACTGGAGCCCTTGTGGCTGACCGCACTTAGCCTTCTAAACGGTGCCAGCGCACAGATCGTGCGAACTCTGGTCGCAGTCAATGCGCAGGAACCGTTAAGAATTAGCCGCAGACAACTCAGAAGGGAGCCTGTGAGACACGGGTAATTACAACGTCACCTACTGGTTCAGAGTAAACTGCCACCACCGCGGTTACCATGGGACCGTGGGGCCCACTAACTGACTGACTAATCCTGCGGATAAAACGGTTAAACACACGATATTCTGTCTAGCCAACAACAAACAAACAGTAGCATATCTTCAGAGACCCGGGATCAGTTCTGTGTGTGCTGATAAGCAGGGTAGCAGAAAGTGAATGACTTGGAGAAAGTCGTTTATTCACGCAATATAAATAATTAATATATACAGACAATTATTAAAATCAACAATTATTAAAACAGTAATAGCCAGTATGAAAAATAAAAGAAGGGAGAAAAATACTTAGTTCCTGGAAAGATGTCCTTTTTGTGGGAAAAATCAGTTCTGGATTTCAATCAAAGTTCAGAGTTCAGACCAGGTGGATGCCAGCATATCCTCAAGCTGGCATCTGATGAATTCAAGATGTTTCAGTGTGGAGGACACTGAGTTTGGGTCCTCTGCCATTCTTATGCCCCTGCTTCAGTAGGAGGGAGTGAGGGCGGGGAGCCATACACCCCCTTAGAAGATGAGATGAGCCCTCCCCTTGTACTGGGGGCTAGAAATCATATCTACCCATATATGGGCTCTATCTCACAGAACCGTACAGGTCAGGGCAGATTTATTAACATTTTCAGGTCTGTCTCGATTTACCCAGCGCCCTGATACCAGACAGGAGGGGTGGGACCCCTGTGGTATCATCAGGCACTTTCAAACTGCCTAACTGGCAGTCCTTACCTCAGAATGTTCTGAAACTTCCTCAGAACCAGCACCGGGGCTCATGCTACACTTCCCCCACGTTTGGCGAAGCTGCCATCTCAGGAACCCCAGAAATATGACAGATCTGGGAAGTTATGGATTTGCTATGAGACTCAGGTTATTCCCAGGCAAAGGCTCTTTGAAGTTTGGAGCAGCCAGCGAGGTGTCGCCTCCCCTGCTGGGAATGAGCCAGTGGGTCTGGCTTTTAGCCCAACTAGATTGCTTCTGCCATGGTGCTTGTCACCTTATACCTGATGGATGGGCCATCAGCACAGCTTGAAGCCAGGGACTCTCTGGGGCAGATTAGGCTCAGGCTCATTAGCATGTCAAAAGAGCCATCCAGCCTTTAGGATGGTGCTCTCTTTGCTAAGAAAAGGACTTCAGCTGTCCCTACACACTCAACCCAGATTGTACCGATTTGAAGCGCAATCGATGCAGGGAATCGAGTGCGATTGCTTTTTCTTCACGGGCGGTTCCAGGACGCGCCTGCGGCCCCGCAACCGTCCGTGACAGGCCACAAGAAGAAAAGGGTCTCCAACAGCAGTGGGAGCTCGAGGAGGATCTGGGAAGCATCTCTGGATGATCCAGAGTCTTTACCCAGGTAAGTACCTGACTTTTAACTTTTTTCTTCACAGGTTTGCTTTAAGGAATGTTATGGTAAGGACTTCAGCTCTCCAAAGCCCCACACAGACTGCACAGTTTGTATCTAGCTTTGTACTTCAGTCATACTTACACTGCAGGCAGTAAGTTGTCCATTTTACAATTTTTTGTTTCTATTTAATTGTATTTTTGTTTAAAGTTTCACAAACAAAAAAAAATGTTTAGCTAGGCAGTTAACTCTAAAGATTACCTCTTATTATTTATTACATATTGTATCATCATATCTATCATTATATTCATCATCGTCGTGTATTTTACCCAAGTTTACTTCAGGGACACTATAAAGTAAGAGATACCAAAAAGAAAACTTAGAACTGCAAACATATTTGTTAACTGACGTCTTACTATGGTAAATAGTTTAATCAGTCACATGTTGTCAGTGCATATTATACTTGGCAGCATAAAATTAATTTATGGCCATGAAAAGCATTCTTGATGCCTTCATAGTTTTCCATAAAAATAGAGACTTATTATTAATATAATTTATGGTTTAGAATTTCTTGGCTTTGACATAAATTCTAAAGGAATGAGGCTTACATTTTCATTTCCATTGCATGATTTAACTAAAACAGAGCTACAGTACATTTAAAGTGACCAATCATACGCTGTGAGTAAAGACATACAGATAACTGAAACAGCTGAAAGCAACTACTAAGAGATGCTCTGCCTATACTGCACAAGTAGCTGAGTCGCCCAGCAGATATAGTGTAGGATGCCATAAAAGGAACATGTGGCAAGTAAAAAATACTTCAGAATATCCAATTTTGCAACATTGGAACATTTATAATTCTTGTTAGTAAGACAATTTATCATACTTCCTGGTTAAATATAATAGTTGTCCTAATAGATAGTGGTGTAGTTAAGAAGCTATTGGTCATGGTTTAAGTTTTACATTGGAATTTACGTACCTTGGTGTGTTTTTCCATTCCTGTTCTTGCTGCTGCTGCCTTTTAGTCCACCATGCACACAACTTTAATTATACAGTACACTTCTGGGTGACATTGATGATGCACTACACCCAGCACTAGAGGCCAGTTACCATTACAGTCTATGCTCCATTTCAGAGTCTACTGCCTCTTCCTCCTGCTGCTTGCTTTCAGTCCCCTGCGCATACAACTTTTATTATACACTTCTGAGTGGCATTGACGATGCACCACACCCAGTTTTCATTGCCAGTTACCAATTCAGCCTCCCAGGTGATAGCTGACCAGAGGCCTCACACTGCTATTACATTTTTTCTTCTTCTTCCCTTTAAAATGCATATAAAATAAAATAAAAAATCTTAGCAAAAGGTAACTCCCAAAGAAAGCCTAATCGGTGGCAGAAAACAACAGTGTATAAATGTGGCCTGGGCACACTTTACGAGGGTTAGGCCGCATGCTGCAGACCACAGGCTGTGTTCTTAAAATACTTTCCCTCCTCCCTACTTCCCTGCAGAGTTGCAAGTGGGCATTAACAGTGGGTTAAAACTCACCTGATCACCAATACAAGCGTCACATCTCCATGGCTACAGGGCATCACGTGACATGCCATCAGGGCATGCCAACATATTATACGCTGTCTGCAAGCACATAATATGCTGGCCCAGCCTAATGGCATGTCATGTGACACACTGTAACTAATAAATGTAATAATAATAATATTAATGTAACTAATAAATTATTTAGCCAGTATTTTCCCATTGTAAAGTCTTTCCTCATCCTGTATTACATTCTGAAATTTATCACAGGTAATGACATTTGTACTGCTGACAGTTTCAGCTCTGCGGAATGTTTTTTTTTTAATCTGAGAGCTCCAAAGCCAGTGAAAATAATATCTGGTCTCCCAGAATGCTATGGGAGGAGAATTCTGCATATCTAAATAGCCTAGGCTGTGACCTCAATGTGAGAGCAGGGCTAAATACCAATATACTGCAATATATAGGTCTAGGAAATGTTTCTGATGCTCAAAAATTCGTATCCTGAATAATTTACTACATTCTACTATATTTCAATATGGTGCTTCTTGAATTTCTCTTCCATAAGCATAGGTTTATCTATAATGGTTTTTATACCTTTGAAGAGTCAAAATGACTTTTGAAACCAGCCGGCAGCTCGTGTGTTAAACAGGCTAGCTATTTTGATTACACAGTGGTCATTGGAATATGCTTAACTTGCTAAACAGGATGATATTTGCTTGGTGCATCTCACCAAATAAAACAAAAATCACATTGCCAGTAGAAATATCCTTTAGTGAATTAAGCCCTAAATGTGCTGAGAGTGGAAAAACAATAAATCATGCACAGCAGATGACAGCTCTCTTGTGAAGGCCAATATACTTTAGTGTATTTTAACAACTCTTTCTTTACCTGTAGGTGTCTCTGTCTTTCTGTTCATATTAGCCATTACTCATTTTCTGTCACTACATGGTGCTGTGTCTGAATGAAACACTCATAACCCGTGTTGAAAAGAGATGATCTATCGGCAAAGGCTGACAGATGAAAACTTCTTCACATCACAAAACTGAAAACTTGGGATGAATCAAACCGATTACAAAACAGGTGCTTAAAACACTGTTCTGGGCAAGATTAAGCATACTATCCTCTAACTAACAATAATAGTCAGATGTAACATCTTCAAAAAAAATATGCATATATATATATATATATATATATATATATATATATATATAAAAAACTATTTTATTATTGTTTATTCATTTACTGTAACCCTAAGGCATAAGGGAAATTTGTCTTAGTTACATTGCACAACTTGTTATGTACTATAAGAAATTAAAATACTGAGGTAAACAGAAAACATCAGTATGTAATACTCCATATTGATTTTAAAGTGAGCATAAAGAGCGAGGAATACAAAGGCTGCCAACTTCAATCTTTAATAAATAATTGCAGTAGGCTGGCTTCTGTGTCAATCCTCTAGTACTTTGTCACAAGTTAGCGGAAATTGATTTTTATTGTTTTTGTTTTTTTTCACAAAGTGTCATTTTCCGCTAACTTGTGACAAAAAATAAAATCTTCTATTAACTCACCATACTCCTAAATGAATACCTTGGGGTGTCTTCTTTATAAAATGGGGTCATTTGTGGGGTTCCTATACTGTCCTGGCATTTTAGGGGCCCTAAACCATGAGGAGTAGTCTTGAAACCAAATTTCTCAAAATGACCTGTGACTCATTGGACTTTGGGCCCCTTAGCGCAGTTAGGGTGCAAAAATGTGCCACACATGTGGTATCGCTGTACTCGGGAGAAGTAGTATAATGTGTTTTGGGGTGAATTTTTACACATACCCATGCTGGGTGGGAGAAATATCTCTGTAAATGGACAATTGTGTGTAAAAAAAAAAATCAAAAAAATCTCATTTACAGAAATATTTCTCCCACCCAGCATGGGTATGTGTAAAAATACACCCCAAAACACATTATACTATTTCTCCTGAGTACGGCAATACCACATGTGTGACACTTTTTTGCAGCCTAGGTGCGCTAAGGGGCCCAAAGTCCTATGAGCACCTTTAGGCTTTAAAGGGGTGCTAACAATTTAGCACCCCCCAAAATGCCAGGACAGTAAACACAACCCACAAATTACCCCATTTTGGAAAGTAGACATCCCAAAGTATTCAGAGAGTGGCATGGTGAGTCCGTGGCAGATTTCTTTTTTGTTTGACACACGTTAGCAGAAACTTTTATTTTTTTATATTTTTTTTTGTCACAAAGTGTCATTTTCCACTAACTTGTGACAAAAAATAAAATCTTCTATGAACTCACCATGCCTCTTAGTGAATACTTTGGGATGTCTTCTTTCCAAAATGGTGTCATTTGGGGGGTATTTATACTATCCTGGAATTCTAGCACCTCATGAAACCTGACAGGTGCTCAGAAAAGTCGGAGATGCTTTAAAATGGGAAAATTCACTTTTTGCACCATAGTTTGTAAACGCTATAACTTTTACCCAAACCAATAAATATACACTTATTGGATTTATATTGATTTTTTTTATCAAAGACATGTAGCACAATAAATTAGGACAAAAATGTATATTCTCCTACTCCCCGCTCCGGAATGGCTGACAGGCCGCAGCCCAGGCGACACTCGGGCCAACGTGGCAGTACTGCGCATGCGCGCTTTAATCACGCATGCGCAGTACTTTCACGCTGGCCGCCATGATGACGCGAGGCGGCCGGCGTGTGACGTCAGCCGCGTCATACGCGGAAGGAGCAGCCCGACACTAGGCCGAGTGTTGCCCGGGCTGCGGCCGGTCAGCCATTCCGGAGCGGGGAGTAGGAGAGGAGCCAGGATGCCGTCGTGGGACCTCCCGACCAGCACTGGGCTGGAAAAAGCCCCGGGTGAGTACAACTTTTATTTTTTAGATGAGCTCGGAGTCCCTTTAAATGATTTAAAAATAATTGCACTCTGTTTTTTATTTGCACTTTGCACAGCTTTCCAATTTTTTTAAGACTTTGGCTTTATTCTACCATAGATGTAGTAATGATCAATGCCCTTTTTATTGTCAGCTTCTCACTAAATAAAGCATCCTAGCCCATATGCAATTAACTTTTTCTCCTGAGTTTTCTCCTAGGTGAAATTTTTAAACTTGCCAATAAGATGCTGTTTAAATCACCAGCAAGTAGACAAATGCTCAATATAATTTTGATAGTACTTTTTTTACCTTCTTTTTGGTACATTTTTTTCATTGCAAAGTGGTTAAAAGTTATTTTAAATCAAAGAGAAAAAAAATCATATGAGAAAACTCAGGAGAAAAAGGGAATTGCAAATGGGCCCTTGTCAATAAAATTCCTTTCACACCATCAGCAAGGAAGAAAATACTCAAAATAATTTTGACATTACCTTTTCACCTGCTTTTTGTGACTTTTTAAGTTGCAAAAAGTTATTTTCCTAGGAGAAAACTTAGGAGAAAAAGTTAATTGAATAAGGACCCCTGTCTGGTCAGTACTCAGAGATGTCTGTGTGGGTAGAATTAACCCCCTGCAAAATAAATATTATCTAAACAGTATCTAAACATACATTTATGATTATATCTACTCCTTATTCATCTAATTATCTACTGATGTCTCTATGCTTTGTAGAATGTATTGACCTTTCATAAATATGTGCTGTAGAGCCTTAAAAGGCTTTTAGTCTTATGTGTAGGCTGAAGTAAGGCCAAATATGATTAAGTTATCCTGAATTTCTGCCATCTGTCAAACACTTGCCCTATTCATCTTCATTTTGACTTGTTTCTAAAGATCTGATTTTGCCCTTAGCCAGCACTTTTGATGAAGCTGTCACTAGTTATAATCTGATGATCAACTACGGTGAAGAATTTAGTTACATAAAGACATAATGGGAGAAGAACTAATTCTTTTTTAATCATTTATTTCGGGTTCCAAAGCCTTCATTCTCCTATTTTCGTTGTGCTAAATTTAAATTAACTGAACACAAATCATAAAAATTGCATCCCCCTTAATTTAATGTTCATTGATTAAAAGATACTTCCTTATCTTTAAAAAAAAATGAGTCACTGCAGCCAAGTTCATTTGTGTGGCAGAAACATTGGTTTTTATTATTTCATCCTTGCAGTGAAAACTGGTAAGCTTACATAGGTTAGGAGGCACAGGAGGAGGCTATCCCTTGATTTATGGTAGTTGGGCAAAGCCTGATTACAGAGATAATATAATTTCATATACAGTATGTATGGAAACCTAGGTGTAAGGTTAAAGAGTACCTGAAATCACATATATCTGTGTATTTATACTTACATGGGGCTTCCTGTAGCCCTATGAGGTGTGTGGGCTCCCTCGTCATCCTCTATGGCTGCTCCATTTTCTTATCTTATATTCTTATCACTGCCGGTAACCTGGCCAGTCATGACCAGTCATGCGTTTCTGCATATGGATGGCCCAGCCGTGCGTGTACCCCCTTCGTTCAGCAAGGCAGTGGGGCGCACCTGGCCAGGCCGCGCATGTGCAGATTACTGGTAGCGAAAAGAAGATATGCAACTCATAGGGCTGGAGGAAGCCCCAGGTAAGTATAAATACACAAATATATGTGATCTCAGGTTTTCTTTCACTTTCAGCTTTTTAATAATAGAACAGTGGTAAGCACTGGACAGACTTCTCCATAATACCTGGAATCTTCCAGGCTACCCACGGCCATAGGACAGGTCATCAAGGCCCAGGCCTTGGTGAATCCGGCAGCAAGGAGTGTCTGACTACTGTATTCTCTATTGCCACTACTACTGTGTCACTGAGTTGAGATTACAATTGGCCCATGGCCTCCCTGCTCTATACTTCTCTGCAGTTGACGTGTGCAGAGGCAGGGGACTAGCGGCAATGCGGAGTGCGCAGCCGCGGCCAGGGCCGGCGGCCATCTTGATACAGGCAGAGAGCCCGACCCTGGTCGTGGGGTCGGGAGCCATCCGGGGGGGCTATGAGCGGCGGGGACCTGGCGGAACGGCACGGAGGGCGCAGACGGCGTCCTCCGTGTCCTACAAAGTTACACAGGTATATAACTTTTTAATGTTTTTTTTAAACATTTGGCCTCGGAAGTCCTTTAAGGGAAAAAAACATAGTGATTACTATCTCTCTGGGACTGGAGTTTCCAGGCTGCAGCGAGAGGCAGGCATAGTTGGCGCAGATAATTTGCTGAAGGACAAGGAGATATGCAAAATGAAAATTATATATTATGTATGTAATATAATAATAATAATAATAATAATAAATCACGTTAAGCCCAGACTGTGTTCACTACCCTCTATACTAGATCGTTAAGGGCAGGTTTCCCCCTCTAGTGTTACCTCTTTCTGCTATATTTCATCAACAGAACATGTACCAATATTGCAGAAGTTTTAACCTCTTGAGGACTGCGGTCTTAAACCCCCCTAGTGACCACTGACCAGGCCATTTTTACTCAAATAGGCCACTGCAGCTTTAAGGCCTCTCTGCAGGGCCACACAACTCAGCACACAAGTGGTCCCCTCCCCTTTTCTGCCCACCAACAGAGCTCTCTGTTGGTGGGCTAAGAACGCTGCCAGGATGTTTGTTTTTTGTAAATTTTTATGTTAATATTTTTTTTTTAATAAATTGCCCTATTTTTTTATTATTTGTATAATCCCCCTTTGTCCCTCCCCCACCAGCCAATCAGAGTGATCGGCTGTCATAGGCATCAGCCTATGACAGAAGATCACATTTTTGCCTCCCAGGGGGGCAGCTGTGTCACACGGCTGTCCCCAGTACGGTGCTGCCTTAGATTGCAGCACTGTACCATGTAAATAGATGGCGATTTCGACATCTAACAGTCCCTAGCGGAGAGACTGATGAGAGAGTGTCGCTCCGTCATTTAAGCAGAGATGCGCAATCCCCTGCTATCTCCATTCCCAGCCATTCATGCCAATCGGCATGGAGTGGTCCTGGGGCTGCCGTGCTGCTCCCGCCAATTGGCGTGGAGCAGTCGTTAGGCAGTTAAATCACACATGAACTATGTATGTATTCTGTACTTGTGTTGCTGGATGTTACTCTAAGTTGAACTACTTATGTATCGGTGGTCCCCACTATTTTTCAAGACAATATGAAGAAAAAATAGTAATAATAGTGTTCATAGTCACTAACTTTAAATAACGCGTAAAAATACCCTAGTTTTTTCTATCAGCACCAAATATCCAGTGTCTAAATCTGAATGCCTGGTTTTCTGTGCCAAAAAAGTAAAATGACTGTTTAAATAAGGCCTATACCAACCTTTATACTGGGCCTTCCCTTATAGTTCCTTAACACTACGACGATTAAAACTCTAAGCTTACTACTTTATTGGACAGATATTTTAACCAAGGGTTTAACTTCATCCCAATCAGTAACAAATACCCCATTTTCCACAAGAAATCTCTACCTTTTCTCAAATAGACCATCAGGGACAGCTGTGTGGCTGAAATTGTGGTGAATCCTCTCCCACAGTGTGATGTCCATGGTCCTGACATTTTCCTGTCTGTGAACCCCATTGCACTGTGGGAAATAACAGCTGTTTCCAATTGCCAAGCAAGCAGTATCTCCCTCTGTGCACAGAATTCTCAGTAAAGTACATTCCATGCAGATCACCTGACAGGACTAAATATGTCACCACCAGCGATACATTTCAGAATGTAAATCAAGGAGAGGAAAGATTTTACAATGGGCAAACACTGACTAAATACTATATAAATGATTATTATAAAAAAAAAGCAATTTTATTCATTATGTTATTTTCACTACAGTTCCTCTTTAAAATTACCCTAACACAATTAGTCATTAATTTACCAGGGCCTGAATGAATGAAGAAGACATGAATAGTGAGTGTGGTTGGAGTACATACATTACATTATACTATAAGCCCCTTCAAGGTGAAGGCTAATGCAGATGTTTCTTTGTAGTTTGTAAAGAGTAGTATGATGCCCCATTACTATCTCAACAGAAAGAACCATTGAAAAGAAAATATGTTTTAATTACAAAAAACATATTCCTCGTATGTCAGGAAGGATGTTTAAGCTCGGGAAATCTTCAACAACGTCTTTATTTTTTTTCTAACCTTTCATCTTTAATAAGGGGTAATTGTAAGCAATTGTGTGTTAAGAAATAACTTAAAACAAACGGCAGCATTTTTTTGAGGGTTTCATTAAAAGCAGGCAGTTTCTATAACCTTTTAGCAGAACTTGTTATATGATGACGTGAATTAGCGTTCTCTCAAATGACTAATAATCATATCAAGGTTGCCATGTCAGCTTGTAGATTTGAATAAGAGGGTCTGAAAACATTTGCATGCCTCGATGTGCCGGCGCTTGGAAGCTAATGCTATAGCGCTGTCATAAAGCACCGCATAGACATGACTTAATGTAATCTGTCATGTCATATGCTAATCTTCAGCCATTACTTGAGTGCTGTAAGTAAGTAGAAAGCATTTGGGAAAATCCTTTTCAATTTCTCTGAGTACCACTTCTGCTGTTGGTCAGCTCAAATGGGTTTTGTGCATTTAATGCAGAGCTCAAGTCAAGTTGGCTTAGGTCACACTTAATTAACTATCACATTGATGGGTTTTGTTGGTAAGGCTTTATGGAAAATGTGTATTCCTGATTTCAACTAACTGCTAAATATTTCATGCACTTTAAAAAAAAAAAGAAGAAGAAGAAAGCTTCCCCGATTTGAAAGAAGCTGATGTATTCAGCTAAATAAATGAAATAAAAATCTATATTTTCAAAGTGATTGTGTATGCATAAGTAACAATAGCGCTTTGTTATCGGTATAGACCTAAGAGTAGATGCAATTAATTTCTCTCATATAAACGTCAGTGTAATAATGAAAATGACTGAAACTAATTGCATTGCAGGGGGTGTAGCAAAAAGGTTATTCACTGATCTGCTATAATGGCGAATGGGGCACATTGCTGCGGAATGTACTATTGACTTAATTAATCTCGACTGATAATGACAAATTAATAATTAACCCCTGAATTCTTCATTGCAAGGAAACATAAATGCTAAAGAGAGAGAGAGAGTAAGAGAGAGAGATAGGAACAATTATTCAGTGTTGAAATGGCAGCAGACCGGTAGGCGGTATACAGAATGTTGCTATTAGCGTCTGCCTAATAGTTTTCAGCTATTTGATAATTGTTTAATTACTGAGTACACAACGTAGAAATGTAATTTCTCCATTTTTCCATTAAAACAATGTAGCCTAATCTGGTGAATTTGCCAGAGTAACCTTAGGAAAAAGAGTTTTAAAATGTTGTGTATTTACATACTATGGGTTTATTTCATTAAACTTAATAATGCACATTAAGGTTGTAATGCACGTCATGCAAACAGCATAGGTGTGTAATGTTTAGGGCCCTTTTACACTTAGGGCTTGATTCACTAACCGGCACTAAGCCGGTAAGTGTGCCTTATCACTTAGTGGGCACAAACTACAGCGCTAACCTTATCTGAGGTTAGTGTGCCTTATCTGAGGTTAGTGTGCCTTATCTGAGGTTAGTGTGCCTTATCTGAGGTTAGTGTGTCTTATCTGCAGTGTGCGATGTAGCTTTGTCCATCTTTTAGTGTGCACAAAGCTATTTAGTGTGCACAAAGCTACTTAAGGCACACTAACTCAGATAAGGCACACTAACCTCAGATAAGGCACACTAACCGGCTTAGCGGCGGAAAACTCTTTTTTACTCCGGCGCTAACACTTAGTGTTGGTTAGTGAATCAAGCCCTTAATCAGTTGCTCTCAGTTAAAACGGAAAGAAAACTGATTTTCAAAATAATGCCCATGTTTTCCTATGGCACCTTTCACACTTAACGCATTTTAACTGAAATCTTCTTCCCATTGCACTGCTATGGAAAAAATGCGTACTAACGCGTACCAACTCATACTAACGCACACTAACGCACACCAACTGATTAAGGCCTTGATTCACTAACCGGCACTAAGCCGGTTAGTGTGCCTTATCACTTAGTGGGCACAAACTACAGCGCTAACCTTATCTGAGTTAGTGTGCCTTATCTGAGTTAGTGTGCCTTATCTGAGTTAGTGTGCCTTATCTGAGGTTAGTGTGCCTTATCTGAACTTAGTGCCCCTTAAGTAGCTTTGTGCACACTAAAAGATGCACAAAGCTACATCGCGCACTGCACCGCACACATCGTAATGCGTTGATCTTTGCGCTCTGTCACATAGGATGCGACGTTAACGATGCACTGATGCGCTGTTTAGGTCCACTCCTATGCGACCTTAAGGTCTCATCATGTACAGTATATAGGGTGCGATGTTATCGTGCAGTGCGCAATGTAGCTTGTGCATCTTTTAGTGTGCACAAAGCTACTTAAGGGGCGCTAAGTTCAGATAAGGCACACTAACCTCAGATAAGGCACACTAAACTCAGATAAGGCACACTAAACTCAGATAAGGCACACTAAACTCAGATAAGGCACACTAACCTCAGATAAGGCACACTAACCTCAGATAAGGCACACTAACCTCAGATAAGGCACACTGACTCAGATAAGGCAAACTAACTGGCTTAGCGCCGGTTAGTGAATCAAGCCCTAAGTGTAAAAGGGGCCTAAACAGGTGTAATAGGGGTGACACATGCGTCACATGCATGACATGCTTACATTATTTAAGTAAGCCAGAACTACAGAATAGCCAGATAGCTCACGGTGAGTGACCCAGGACCACTAGGAAAGTATAAGAGGCTAAAATAGACCAAAAAGCCCTTCTACTAAAATTATATTCAATGTTATTTGAGTAACATGCTTTCAAGATCTCTCGAGGCAAAAAGCGAAATCAATTTTTACTTACCTGGGGCATCTTCCAGCCCCTAGAAGTCATTTGTGGCCCTCACCACTGCTCCAGTCCTCCCCAGTATCCCACTGGCCACCTGTAAGGACCGCTGACTCATCAGGGGATCAGTGCTTCTGCCCAGGCATGTGCAAGTGCGTGTTTGGGCTTGCGTCACTGGTGCAGTACGCACTCAAGGACGTAAGCGCATTCACTAGCACCCGTGCATGTGCAGAAGCACCAACCCAGCAATGGGCCGGTGATCCTTATAGGCAGCCAGCGGGACACCGGGGAGGACTGAAGCTGCGGCAAGGGATCTAAATGACTTCTATAGGCTGGAAGAATCCCCAGGTAAGTAAATATTGAGTTGGGTTTTTGCCTCAGAAGACCTTTAAAGCATGTTACGCAAATAATGCTGAGTTTTAGGTTTTCACTTTGGGAGTCCTTTAAAGTTAAACAACTTTTGTAGTTCACACTACACTTTACATGTGCTATCACCTTGGAGGAGGTATGTAGCACTGCCAGTGCTAGCCTACACCTACTGGTTAGTTGTGCCCACCCACCAAGCACTTCTTCAGAATGTATAGCAACAAGAGGTGTAGGGCAGTTATTTTTTATTATTTAAGATTTATTTACAGTAGTGCCGACATCGTCCACAGCGCTGTACATACAGTGCTGCCCATAATTATTCATACCTTTGCCAAATTTTGACTTAAAGTTACTTTTATTCAACCAGCAAGTAATTTTTAATGGGACATGACATAAGTGTCTCCCAAAAGATAATAAGACAATGTACAAGAGGCATTATTGTGGAAAAAAACATTTCTCAGCTGTTATTTACACTTGAGCAAAAAGTGTACCATCCAAAATTATTTATATCCTTCACAAACTGGCACAGTCTGTGGGAAAATCCAAAGGTCTATACCATTCCAAATAATCCAAGTTGTTCTAAAGCATCCTAATTACCCTAAATAATTTAGAACAGCTGTTTTAATCAACTCAACAGGTGAAAAACAGCAGCTCTGCAGTTGGTTTGTGGACAGTCATGGCTAAGACAAAGGAGCTCAGTGAGGACCTGCGGCTGCACATTGTGACTGCTCACAAATCAGGAAAGGGCTATAAGGATATTTCTAAATGTTTTTAAGTTCCAGTGGCTACAGTGCAAAGTATTATTAAAAACTACAAGATGTTCTGCACTGAGGAAAATCTCAGAGGACGTGGTCAGAAGCCAAACGTGACACCTGTGCTGGCCAGGAGAATAGTGAGAGAGGTGAAAAATAATCCAAGGATCACCACCAAGGCCATCCTGGTGAAGCTGGTGGCAATGTCTCAAGGCAGACAATCTAATGGACACTGCACACTGCTGGGTTCCACGGATGCAGACCAACAAGGATGTTACTTCTCCAGATAAGGCGCACAAAAGCTTGCTTGGCATTTGCAAATGCTCATCTGGACAAAGAAGAAGACTTTTTGTTTTCTGTGTTATGGTCAGATGAAACAAAAATTGATTTGTTTGGTCACAATAATGTTTCCTTCATTTGGCGTAAAAAAAGGAGAAACCTTCAACCCAAAGAACACCATCCCCACTGTCGAACGTAGTGGTAGGAACCTAATGCTTTGGGGATATTTTTCAGCCAATGGACCAGGGAACCTAATCACGGTAAACGGCACCATGAAAAAAGAGCAATACATGAGGATTCTCAACGCCAACATCAAGCAGTCTGCAGAGAATCTTTTCCTTGGACACTAGTGGATATTTCAGCATGACAATGACCCAAAACACAGAGCAAAAGTGGTGAAGAAATGGTTAGCAGACAACAACATTAACGTTTTGAAGTGGCCCAGAGTCCTGACTTGAATCCAATTGAGAATCTGTGGAGGAAGCTAAAGATCAGGGTGATGGCAAGGAGACCCTCCAACCTGAAAGATTTGGAGCTCATTGCTAAAGATGAATGAGCAAAAATACCTGTGGAGACATTCAAAAAGCTGGTCTGCAATTATTAGAAGTGTCCGATTGCTGTTATAGCCAATAAAAGGCTTTTCTATTGATTATTGAGAAGGGTATGAATAATTTTGGACTGGATACTTTTTGCTCAAATGTAAATAAAAGCTGAAAAATGTTTTCCCCACAATAATGCCTCTTGTACATCGTCTTATTATCTATTGGGAGACACCTATGTTATTTCCTGTCAAAAAATTACTTGCTGGTTGAATAAAAGTAACTAAGTCAAAATTTGCCAGGGGTATGAATAATTATGGGCAGCACTGTATATTCTCATGTCACTTAGAAGTTCCTCAGAGGGGCTCACAATCTTATCCCGACAATAGTTATATGCCTATGTATGTGTATGTATCATAGTCTAGGGCCAATTTTAGTTGGAAGCCGATTAACTTATCTGTATATTTTTGTAACATTCATTCCTTTTATGTCAAATCCCTGGTGCAACCAGTTCCATTTTTTTGTCTTTGCATTTCTCTAGTTTTTTATTATTCTTATTTCTCAGCATTTATTTGCACAACTTTTTAGTCATTTAACATCCAGTTCACATAGATCAATTGAGTTCAGCACTCACTAATGTAATGTACATGCCAGCCCTGATTTTAAATTTTTTACTATCACAATAAATACCTGTTTAAAGGGAACCTGACATGAAAATAAACTGATTAGATAAACAATTGTATCCTCCAACTCTTGAAAATTACTTTTTTTTCTTACAATCCATAGTTGTATTTTCTTTTTAAAAGCTAGTAGGTTTAATGCTGTATTGTCTCAGTATAGTTTTTCAGCATTCCCATAGCTAAAATATGTGAACTGTTGACCATTTGTATCTATCCCCTGTTTATTGCCAGGCAAGAGTTTTATGGCTGTAATTCCTTATTAGTGAGGATTATGCTATAGTCCAACTAAGGCCCAACTGAGGAGAAACTGCAACTTGCATAACTGAAAGTTTAACACTTAGGCAGAAAAAGAATAAAAGGAACACATACTAGTTATTTGTATACCTGGCGCTGTACGTACACGTGTCTATATCATCGTTTCACATGTCACCTTGGGAACACTTTTAACTATTTAATGCTGAACTGCATTTCATTCACTCATCCATTTAAGGAGCAAATTGTAACTTTGAATTTATCACAGTGTCAAATTTAACCATTCACCTGAACAACAGTGTCCTTAATTCTTTGAATTTTTAAATGCTACTATTCCGTTAAAAGGGTGAACCCATCTTTATTTGACTGATGATTTATCAGAAAATGACTTACTTTATTGTTCATCTATATAAACTTTCATTTGGTGTTTAGTTTTCTCAGTATAAAGCAGTTTACCATGAACCCCTTAGTGCAGGGGTCAGGACCCTTTTTGGCTGAGAGAGCCATAAACGCCACATATTTTAAAATGTAATTCTGTGAGAGCCATACAATATGTTTCAAACTGGGACAGTAGGGCTCACGTCCCTGTTGCCATGGAGATGTGTATACAGTTGATCCGCCGGTCTTCAGCTTCTCTTGGGTTTCAGAAAAATCAGCAATTTCCCCGAGAGCCAGACAGGAGAAATACCGACTAACAGCTTGTACAATTAGCCAGCTGACTTGGGGGGGTTGATTCACTTTGTAGGACGAGATCCCTGCACTTTGGCCCAATAAGCTGCCTGTCAAGTGACAGGCAGCCTATTGGGCCAATCAAAGTGTGGGGATCTTGTTCTACAAAGTCACTGGACCTGACAGGGTCCAGAGTGGGAAAAGTGGAGAAGCTGTTCGTTTTGGGGTAGCGCAAGTAAGTTAGTAGTGCATGCTACAGCAGTAGCGCTAACCACTATGCCACCGTGCTGCCCATTGCATTGTACTTTCAATAGGGTTTGAACCATATGTGTGCTACCATGGATTCATAGGACCATGTATCACATTTATCTGTATTTATTGGAATGATCAATATTATCATTATTTGTTGATACTCGTTTTGAGCGCTACTGTTCATGTAAGTGTTTTTATGTGCAATTTTTTGTATTAATAAAGACTGATTCATGTTTTAATTAGATATTCGTGAGTGGTGCAGTACTTTTTAGGATCTTCTTGTCCTTTAGGGCCCATTTCCACTAGTGCCGTGCGATTTCTTTGCGGAAAACGCATAAACGAATTTGCATGTGAATTCTTATGTGTTTGCAAATTTTCATGCAAATTCGCATGCGTTTGATCAGCAGACAGACAGGCAATTTGCAGGAAATACATATGTCAGCCTCCATATTCCTCACTTTAACGATTTTGCTGCCTTCGCTTTATCTACAAACTCAGAAAGATAATACAGCATGAGCAAACTTTTGAGTTAATTTAGCACCTAGTTGCATGCACATATTACCAAATTTGCTAAATTAGAACATATTTTGGAACTACCGATTGATTCATTTAACTTTTACAGTCAATGTGGTAATGTATGGCTTCCAAACTGGGTGAAGAAGATCTGCATGGGCGTTCAGTGGTAAAACACACCAGAGCTGTGCTGTTGTTATGTAAAATAGACCATCCTGCAGCTTCCATGTTTTCATGATCCATCTTTCATGACCTGAATGTAGGTCCAGGTTCAAAGAACTTTGAAGTGTTGTCCTCTCTAGAATGTTGGCAGCAAAAAAAAGTATTTCTATCGCAAGATGGCATGCTGAATTAGAATTTTTTTTATCAATGTTTTACAATTCCACGAGCTTGGGGGTTTGCTCAATCCACTATCCATCCTTCTCCCATTCCTGGAGTATAAATGTCAATAGAGTTACCAAAATGGTGTGCCTAAATCTCATGAAAGGAACTCCATCTGTCAGCATTATATAGTATAGGCCTTTATTAAGAAAATAATAAGATTACACAGAAGTTCTAATGATATTGTGTCTGGTCGTTTACCTCCATATGTTGTCAGGAGCTGAGCAAGAAGCTGAAGAAACATGTTTCACTTTGGTTACAACTTAATTACAACTTACAAACAAAAGGGAAAAGAGAGCACAAATCAGGTTCCTAACAGTTCCTAAGTTTCTTCTATTCTGCTTCTCAAGATAACTAGGCAAGTTATTCCTATTAGCTAAATTTGCATGCAACAATAAAATCCATTCTGACACCTCCTTATCCCCAATATTTGCTAAGCACAGGTTCCATCCACCTTGTCTTCCAAATACTAACTTACTTTAAGCATATGAGTTCAGGAGTTCAGGAGTGGCTTGCATCATTGACTGACATCTTTAGGCCTCTCCACAATTATATATCTCACTGTCAAATTAAAATAAAGCAAATGTTTGACAAAAATAGAGAGATGACACTGACCTTTAAATTGGGACCAAGACCTTAAAAAACATTGTCCTTACAAAAAAGATACTGCCCTTTGCCTTCAAGTGAACAGTTAAACCTGTGGCATTAAAACTTTCTTTGTTCCCTGCTATGAAAACACCCTCTTGTATATCCTATGATACTGCCTCAAGCCCTGTCATATTGATCTTGTTCCTAGTCAAAATCCTAGTCCTCTTTAATGTATTTTGATAGACAGGAATGAAGAATATGAAGTTGAGGGGTATAACTAGAGGGGAGCAGCCACTACGATCGCAGGGGAGGGGGGGGGCATAGCTTTTTGGGGGCCTCAACTACTAACCTGCTCTTCCTCCGATACAGAGGACTATATTTCAGATCAGGTATTTTTGTGGCTTCACTTGTTTTAGGTTCAGGGGTTAAGGTTTACCATTGAGATTCTCCTGGTAAGCCTGTCCCTAATGATATCCAGAGACTGTGTTAAGAAAATGGTTGGTGCGTTTCATGAAATACTCATTTAAATGCTCTAGAATAGGTATAATAAGCTCTACAATTTCAGAAATGATAATGCCTGTTCCTTCTGTTTTTTCCTGCCTTTGCCTCTTGTGTGCTGCTTAGTACCACTTTCCTATGGCCACCAACCAAGCCTATTGCTACCTGCACTGATCTTTCATATGGATACTGACCAAGCTTGTCTTTTTCCTGCCCTAAACCTGGCCTGCCTTCCACCTGCCCCAAACTCTGCTATGGGTAACCAACCAAGCCTGTTTGCTATTTTCCCTGATCCCCACTACAGAAACTGACATAGCCATCAAACCACCTGGATTCATATCGTGGCTAAAACCAGTACCTATTGAGTAAGGAATCATTGGGCAAGACTCAATATTAACACTAAAGGGTGTTTTATTGAGCCTGTCCTTTGTACATATATATATAATACAAATGTTGGCATTATTATTATTATTATATGGAAAGGGGAGGGGAGTTTGCCCCTCAGGTCACCTCCTCCTCATATGATCAGGGCTGGTGGTCACTGCTGTGCAAGTGTGCAGCCACTCGAATCTCAGTCCCACCCCATTGCTATTATTCTAGTAGTACTCGGCTAGTGGCCTGCGGCTGCCATGTGTGGTCCCACCCTAGACCCTCTCCTGGTGTCCTTTCCTGCATTCTTCCTACAATCCATGCCTCTCTTTCATTGATTACATAGTGCACAGTAGCTCACTGGAGGGGTGGGCTGAAGAGGACAAAATGTTTTGAAGTACCTAGGGCCAGGTGAAAGCCACCAAACCCTGCAGTGTGCCTAAGCTCCGCACACCCGCCTCACCCACATTTCCGTGAGATCTGCCTACACACCCGTCTGGCTACGCCCCCTGCTTGGTGCACAAGAGCTACTGAAAAACTGTTCTGTTCTGATGACAGTAAGTACTGTCATCTGTTTTTCTTTCTAGGATCAGATGTACTTCTGACCCTAGGGATATAAGCAGACTCTTACTTTCACCTGTGGAGGGGGGTGTGTACAAAGATGGCTGCCTTACTGTACAGCATAATACTGTGGGGCCGCAAATTCTCCCTACCTGGTGCTGGCCGAGTGGGCAAATTCCACTGGCCTGCTATTATTTATGTCTCTGCACCCACCCAGTCCTGTCACTCATAACCTGCCCCTTCACAGCCACCACACACAGCCTCCACTCAGTAACTTTAGCCAGCCTTAGGCATGGTTCACCCTCGTATTGCAAAGTAATTGAGATTTTGCATTGCAAATTTTTGGCAATTTTCCAGTTATTGTGCTTTGCGAGTCAAATGCAAATTACAATAAGGGTAGGTCTGCTCCTCTCCCCATCCTGCACTTTCCATGTCCTCACGCCGCCTAATCCTTAAACTTTACCTCCTTTGAGACCCATGTTATTCGCCTTTACCATCCCCTTCAGGCAGTCATCGCAGTCCTTTACCGCCCCCCATCCACCTCTACTACACAATTCCTGGACAGCCTGCCCTCTTGGCTCCCACACATCCTCTCCTCTGACCTCCCCACCATCATCCTTGGGGACTTAAACATTCCTATGGACAATCCCTACTCCCCCGCCGTCTCTCAACTACTCTCCCTCACTAGTTCCTTTGGCCTCTCCCAACACACCAATTTCTCCACCCACCACGCTGGCCACACTCTCAACCTCATTCTCTCAAAATCTATCACCCTTCCCAACCTGAACATCACACCATTCCCCCTCTCTGACCATCGCCTTATCACTTTCACCATCTCCCCTTCCTTCTCCTCCCATCCTCCACCACCCTCGGGTCATTGGCAGAGAACTCTGCGTAACTTAGACCCAACTGCATTAGCCAACTACCCTCCATTCCCTAGCATCCACCCTCCCCAAACTTACCTGCCCAAACCATGCTGTTACCCAATACAATCAGGCCCTTTCAACAGCCCTAGACATTGCTGCACCCCCCATCTTCCTCCCCAGACATCTCATCAACCCACAGCCCTTGCCAGGCATGGTCGGAATAGCCGATTTCCGTTTCCGGCACAATTCCGCATTCCGACATATAGAAATTCCGTTACCGTTCCATTCCGACGGTATACCGGGGCAGTTCCGCGGAATTCCGATTTATACGGAATTCCGTCGGAAAAATTTTAAAATCTCTCTTCCTCCTCCTCCTCCCATCCATCCATCTCATGCAGTAGGGAATTGCAGATTTTCAAAACAGCTTATATACCATAGCTGGGATTTGAACCCAGAACCTAGTGTGTAGTAGGTATCTGTCTTACCCTCTAGACCATGACCCACACTACATGCGAAAGCTGGCGGTAGCATAAACCATACTTCCATTATGATCAATTCGATAGAAAAAGTAGCATGATTAAGGATTTGTACTTTTTGAAAAGCATGCTTATATACCATAGCTGGGATTTTAACCCAGAACCTAGTGTGTAGTAGGTATCTGTCTTACCCTCTAGACCATGACCCACACTACAAGCTAAAGCTGGCGGTAGCATAAACCATACTTCCATTATGATCAATTCGATAGAAAAAGTAGCATGATTAAGGATTTGTACTTTTTGAAAAGCATGCTTATATACCATAGCTGGGATTTGAACCCAGAACCTAGTGTGTAGTAGGTATCTGTCTTACCCTCTAGACCATGACCCACACTACATGCTAAAGCTGGCGGTAGCATAAACCATACTTCCATTATGATCAATTCGATAGAAAAAGTAGCATGATTAAGGATTTGTACTTTTTGAAAAGCATGCTTATATACCATAGCTGGGATTTGAACCCAGGACCTAGTGTGTAGTAGGTATCTGTCTTACCCTCTAGACCATGACCCACACTACATGCTAAAGCTGGCGGTAGCATAAGCCATACTTCCATTATGATCAATTCGATAGAAAAAGTAGCATGATTAAGGATTTGTACTTTTTGAAAAGCATGCTTATATACCATAGCTGGGATTTGAACCCAGGACCTAGTGTGTAGTAGGTATATGTCTTACCCTCTAGACCATGACCCACACTACATGCTAAAGCTGGCGGTAGCATAAACCATACTTCCATTATGATCAATTCGATAGAAAAAGTAGCATGATTAAGGATTTGTACTTTTTGAAAAGCATGCTTATATACCATAGCTGGGATTTGAACCCAGAACCTAGTGTGTAGTAGGTATCTGTCTTACCCTCTAGACCATGACCCACACTACATGCTAAAGCTGGCGGTAGCATAAACCATACTTCCATTATGATCAATTCGATAGAAAAAGTAGCATGATTAAGGATGAGTCGATTGGACGAAACTAGTAGGGCGTGGCCGAAGGAGCTGTTGAGATGCTGGAGGACTTTATTATACTGATTTTATATGCGCATTTTATCTACTTAAATGTAAGTGCACTACTTTTTATGAAGCAAACAATAAAACGGAATTACGCTATGGTCGACTGTGTTTGAGTCCTAGGAGATATACCTGCCAGGAAATTGGATTTGAGCTGTTATAACACGCTGCATTGCTGGTCTGTTGCGGGTCGGCCCGTGCATCTGGTGAGCGCTTGGTGTGTCTGTGTGGTGGAGGCACGCTGGGTGACACTATTGGCGTAATGTTGCACTGGGTGGAATACTGACCAGATGATATTACACTATTGTTGCTGTGTTTTATATCTTTTATTTATGGTGGAACCCTGACACACTTTGAAGAGTGGAGGAAGAAAAGTTTGCTGGCAAGGCCAAAAGCGCTTTCTGCTGATCTGAGAGGATTGGCTTATTTTCTGGTGAGCGTATAGTGTTACCACTTTGTCGATTGATGCAAGGCTGTGGACATTACGCATACAAGTGGGGTCATACTGGAGAAACCAACTGTATTTGTTATTACGGACATTATTTTATGCTCAAAAGGCGGACGTTTATTTAAAGTGTTAGTCATTAGCAATGCATGTATAAGAAATATCTGTTGAGCGCTCTGTCTTTTCTACATTTGTGAAAATTTAGCATTACTGTGCCACCCAAAGGTAAAGACATTTTAACAAGTCACCAGCTCGCACCGCCACTCCGCTCCGCCGCTATTTACCGCCAGGTCACCGCGATCTGGGATTGGGGAAGAGGACTCTACCCAATCGCAATGCGTGGAATGAATGGACGTGACCGTGAACAGCGGCCACGTCCATTCATTAAACAGGAAATAGTTACGGCAAAGTTAAAAGTAAAAAAAAACAGTGAACCCTTACTATTACGGGAGAGTGTTCACTACCACCATCTTGTGGCCAAAAAGTAAATTACACACACATTACAAATTACAGGCACATACATACACACACATATCACAATATTAATAAAATTAATAACTTACAGCCCCCCCCCCCAAAAAAAAACGTGTAAAAAAAACAACAGTTTGAAAAGATACATAAATAGTTGCCTTAGGGACTCAGCTTTTTAAATCTATATTTTATGAGGGAAAATTACTTTAACTTTATTACATAGGGGATTGTAATTATAGACCTGGCAAATCCCTTCACTGGCTTCCAACTCGCTTCAGAATCAGCTTCAAGATCCTATGTTTGGCATATACATCTGTTCACAAGTCCTGCCTGACCTACATCTCTGACCTGGTCAGCAGATACACACCTGGCTGCCCACTTTGCTCCTCCATCAACTTCCTCCTTACCACCCCACACATCACGCTTCCCTTGCAGCATGACTACAGGACTTCACAAGAGCTGCCCCCATCCTGTGGAAATCTCTCCCACTGCCCATCAGGCTTGCCCCCTCCTTCAACACCTTCAAAAAAACACTCAAAACTCACTTCTTCAAGGAGGCCTACCTCACCTGAGAACCTCTCAATACAGCACCCACTCCTTTCATGTCACCACCCCCACCTTCTAGATTGTAAGCCTTTAGCAGGGCCCTCTCCCCTTGTGTTCATACTTGATTGCACCCCCTACCCAGAATATGTGAACCTGTATTATTATTTAGCACCAGTGATGCTCAAATACCCCTTTTTAAAATTCGAGTTTGGTCGAATTCGAATAGTAAATTATTCGAGGTCAGTCGAATATTCGAGTCGAATAATTTTTACTATTCGATTCGACCTCGGACTTCGAGCTCACTATTCGAGTCGGTATTCGAGCTAACTATTCGAGCTGACTATTCGAATTGGCCTTAAATAGCCTTCCAACACTTGTTTTGAGGGTGAATGATGCAAGAAACCTCTTTTTTTCCAAGTAACAACAGCAAGTGATTATGTGGGGATATTCCTTTAAAAAAAAATGTGGAAAGAGAAGTTGTGTCCTTAATTTTGTTCAGTAGTGTTACTGTATATACTTGTTCTTCTTCTTCTTTATCTTTCTTCTTCTTCTTCTCGATCTTCTTCTTCTATATCTTCTTCTTCTTCTTCTATATCTTCTTCTTCTTCTTCTATATTGTCTTCTTCTTCTTCTTCTTCATCTTCTTCTTCATCTTCTTCATCTTCTCCTTCTTCTTCTTCTTCTTCTTCTTCTTCTTCTTCTTCTTCTTCTTCTTCTTCTTCTTCTTCTTCTTCTTCTTCTTCTTCTTCTTCTTCATCTTCTTCTTCATCTTCTTCTTCTTCTTCTTCTTCTTCATCTTCTTCTTCTTCTTCTTCTTCTTCTTCTTCTTCTTCTTCTTCTTCTTCTTCTTCTTCTTCTTCTTCTTCTTCTTCTTCTTCTTCTTCTTCTTCTTCTTCTTCTTCTTCTTCTTCTTCTTCTTCATCTTCTTCTTCATCTTCTTCTTCTTCATCTTCATCTTCTCCTTCCTTTTCAATATCGTCTTCTTCTTCTTCACGTATTTCTCTTTTCAATTTTTTTTTTAAAGAAATGCAGCTATTTTTGAGCGTAACAAATAGCTGGTGGGCGCACGCATGTTGGAAGCGCCATTGTATGTGCTCCCTGGCAGTGGAAACACAAAGACAGCAGGAGGTAAATTCAGCAGCAGGAGGAGGAGGATGAGTGTGTGGCAGCAGGCAGTCAATGAGGCAGGCAGCTCGCCGTGACATAATAGCCCTGGTACCTAGCGGTGATACCAGGGCTGTAAATAAACACAACAGGAGGTCCCAGACAGCGGTCGTGCAGCCCACATTGTGTCCAATACACAACTGGGACAACACAGTTTTCAACCCGGGCACCTCAGAAAAATTAAACCTTTTTTTTTTTTTAATGGTTTGTTTGGTTTTTGGTTTTGCAACCAATATAGCTATTGTTTGACGTAATAGCTGGTGGCAGAGTGGCAGCAGAAGGTAAATCATCTGTGTACCCTGGCAGTGGGAAACACAGACAGACAGCAGCAGCAGGAGGAGGAATGGAGGAGTAGGCGAGCAGCTACTGTTTGACGTAATAGCTGGTGGCAGAGTGGCAGCAGAAGGTAAATCATCTGTGTACCCTGGCAGTGGGAAACACAGACAGACAGCAGCAGCAGCAGCAGGAGGAGGTATGGAGGAGCAGTGTGAGTGTGGCAGCAGGTAGGCAGCGTGACATAATAGCCCTGGTACCTAGCGGTGATACCAGGGCTGTAAATAAACACAACAGGAGGTCCCAGACAGCGGTCGTGCAGCCCACATTGTGTCCAATACACAACTGGGACAACACAGTTTTCAACCCGGGCACCTCAGAAAAATTAAACCTTTTTTTTTTTTTAATTGGTTTGTTTGGTTTTTGGTTTTGCAACCAATATAGCTATTGTTTGACGTAATAGCTGGTGGCAGAGTGGCAGCAGAAGGTAAATCATCTGTGTACCCTGGCAGTGGGAAACACAGACAGACAGCAGCAGCAGGAGGAGGAATGGAGGAGTAGGCGAGCAGCTACTGTTTGACGTAATAGCTGGTGGCAGAGTGGCAGCAGAAGGTAAATCATCTGTGTACCCTGGCAGTGGGAAACACAGACAGACAGCAGCAGCAGCAGCAGGAGGAGGTATGGAGGAGCAGTGTGAGTGTGGCAGCAGGTAGGCAGCGTGACATAATAGCCCTGGTACCTAGCGGTGATACCAGGGCTGTAAATAAACACAACAGGAGGTCCCAGACAGCGGTCGTGCAGCCCACATTGTGTCCAATACACAACTGGGACAACACAGTTTTCAACCCGGGCACCTCAGAAAAATTAAACCTTTTTTTTTTTTTTAATGGTTTGTTTGGTTTTTGGTTTTGCAACCAATATAGCTATTGTTTGACGTAATAGCTGGTGGCAGAGTGGCAGCAGAAGGTAAATCATCTGTGTACCCTGGCAGTGGGAAACACAGACAGACAGCAGCAGCAGGAGGAGGAATGGAGGAGTAGGCGAGCAGCTACTGTTTGACGTAATAGCTGGTGGCAGAGTGGCAGCAGAAGGTAAATCATCTGTGTACCCTGGCAGTGGGAAACACAGACAGACAGCAGCAGCAGCAGCAGCAGGAGGAGGTATGGAGGAGCAGTGTGAGTGTGGCAGCAGGTAGGCAGCGTGACATAATAGCCCTGGTACCTAGCGGTGATACCAGGGCTGTAAATAAACACAACAGGAGGTCCCAGACAGCGGTCGTGCAGCCCACATTGTGTCCAATACACAACTGGGACAACACAGTTTTCAACCCGGGCACCTCAGAAAAATTAAACCTTTTTTTTTTTTTTAATTGGTTTGTTTGGTTTTTGGTTTTGCAACCAATATAGCTATTGTTTGACGTAATAGCTGGTGGCAGAGTGGCAGCAGAAGAAGGTAATTCTGTGTACGCTGGCAGTGGGAAACACAGACAGACAGCAGAAGGGCAGTACACAGCAGCCCACTGTAGGTGTAAAATGTGTGGCTGCAGGCGACGTAATAGTCAAAGTGAACCAGGCTGGCTTAGTGAGCAGGAGCCAGGAGGTGGTAAAGGGTGGTAAGGCACATTAACGATGGTTCCGGCAGCCAGTTCATGTCCCCCTCTCGCCGACAACAGGGGCCAGGAACTCGCCTTCCACCCACGCCTGGTTCATCTTGAGAAACGTCAGTCTGTCCACAGACTTGTGAGACAGACGTGAGCGTTTCTCGGTGACCACGCCACCAGCTGCACTGAAGCAGCGCTCGGACAGCACGCTGGAAGGGGGGCAGGACAGCACTTCCAGGGCGTACTGCGCCAGCTCGCTCCAGATCTCCATGCGCTTGACCCAATACTCCATGGGATCAACAGGGGCATCGCTGTCAAGCCCGCTGTACGACCCCATGTAGTCAGCCACCATGCGGGTCAGGCGCTGGCTGTGACCGGAGGAGGATGCTGCTGCATGCATCTCCTCTCTAGTCACTGCTGCCGGAGCCTCTACAGTCCTGTAGAGCTCGTGGCTGAGAGACAGCAGGTCTGTGGGGCGCTTGCTGCTGCTGGATGCAGGCACCTGCTGCTGCCTCTGTGCTGGCTGCTGGACAGTGGGGGTGGAAGGCTGGGGGAAGGCTTCCTCCAAGCGCTCAACAAGGGCCTGCTGCAAGCTCCTTATTTGTTGCGCTGGGTCTCCTCCTGCAGGCGGCAGGAACTGGCTCAACTTCCCCTTCAGGCGTGGGTCCAACATCATGCTGATCCAGATGTCCTCCCTCTGCTTCATCTGGATCACCCTGGGGTCCCTGCGCAGGCACGTCAGCATGTGCGCTGCCATTGGGAAGAGGCGGGCCACGTCTGCTGGCACATCGACGTCAGTGCTGTCCTCATCCTCCTCCTCTGCCGCCTCATCCTCTCTCCACCCCCGCACCAACTCAGCTGCGCTGTGCTGATCCCCCTCATCAGCAGCCAGGTCAGGGACCTCCACCAAGTCCTCCTCCTCCTCCCCCTCAGAGGTGGACTGCGCAGCTGGTTGCCGCTCCTGCTGGTCCAAGGCTGCCGCTCCCTGTTCCAGCAAAGCATCGAGGGCCCTGTTCAGCAGAGAAACCAGGGGCACCCACTCGCAGACCATAGCATGGTCCCTGCTCACCATGTTTGTGGCCTGCAGGAAGGGAGCCAGCACTAAGCACACCTGCTGCATGTGCCTCCAGTCATCATCGGGGACGATGGACGGGAAGTTGCTGGTCTTGTCCCTTCTCAGAGCTGCGGAAACAGTGGCCAGGGCAAGGTACTGTTTGACAGCGCGCCTCTGTTCAACCAGACGCTCCAACATCGCCAGGGTGGAGTTCCAGCGAGTCGGAACGTCAAGGATCAGCCGATGGCGTGGCAGATCCAGCTCCTTTTGCACGTCTTCCAGGCTCGCACAGGCTGCAGCCGAGCGCCGGAAGTGACGCACAACATTCCTTGCCGTTTCCAGCAGTTCGCCCATCCCCTGGTAGGTGCGCAGGAACTTCTGCACCACCAGGTTCAGCACGTGGGCAAGACAGGGGATGTGGGTCAGGTTTCCCCTGTCTATTGCGGCAACCAGATTGGCCCCATTGTCGGCCACCACCTCTCCGACTCTGAGGCCTCTGGGGGTCAGCCAAATCCTCTCCTGCTCCTGGAGTTTGGCCAACACATGGGTTGCCGTCAGCTTGGTCTTCCCAAGGCTGACCAAGTGCAGCAGCGCTTGGCAGTGGCGGGCCTTCACGCTGCTGCTGAGGCGGGGGGTTTGGCCAGGTGTGCCGGAGGATGGCAGAGGATCGGAGGAACCTGCTGCAGTTCCCCTGAGCCTGCGGGGTGGCACCACCCACTGTGTTGCTGCTGCTGCTGTGCCCGCTGCTGCTCTCCCATCCTCACCCCCTTCCACCAAGCTGACCCAGTGGACAGTGAAGGACAGGTAGCGGCCTGTCCCGAAGCGGCTGCTCCAGGAGTCCATGGTGACGTGGACCCTTTCACCAACCGCGTGCTCCAGCCCTCGCTCCACATTGGCCATCACAAAGCGGTGCAGTGCAGGAATGGCCTTGCGGGAGAAAAAGTGTCTGCTGGGGAGCTGCCAGTCTGGGGCTGCGCAAGCAAGCAGCGCACGAATGTCGCTCCCCTCCTGCACGAGCGTGTACGGCAGGAGTTGGGAGCACATGGCCCGTGCCAGCAAGCCGTTCAGCTGCCGCACGCGACGGCTGCTGGGAGGCAGAGCCCTAACCACCCCCTGGAAGGACTCGCTCAAAAGGCTCTGGCGTGGCCTTTTGCTGACACGGGAATCAGCAGACACAGCAGAGGAGGCCACTGAGGACTGGCTGCCAGAACAGGCCTCAGTGTCGGCGGCAGGAGTTGCAGAGGGGGGAGGAGCAGTGCGTTTCCGCACTCCTGCTGGTGCTGCTGGAGGAGCAGGAGGGCGGGTGGCTGCTGTTGCTGCTGCTGCTGCTGAAGGCTGTGCCGTGATGGGTGTGGTGCCACTGCCAGCAGCAGATGCCTTCAGCCTCTGGAACTCCTCATGCTGGTGGAAATGTTTAGCCGCAAGGTGGTTGATGAGCGAGCTGGTGCTGAACTTTAAGGGGTCTGCACCTCTGCTCAACTTCCGCTGACAGTGGTTGCAAGTGGCGTACTTGCTGTACACAGTGGGCATGGTGAAAAACCGCCAGATTGGTGACAGAAACTTCCCCCTACGGCATGGAAGCGCTGCTGCCTGTCTCCCTGTGGTGGTTGGGGGGGGGGGCTTGGGTGCGGCTGGGGGTGGTACTGGCTGATGCTGCTGCTGCTGCTGCTGAGCCTGAGACACCAGCAGGCTGTGGGACGCTGCCAATGCTTGCAATGATGCGCCTCCTTGCAAGGCCCACAAGCGCATCCTCCTCCTCCTCCTCAGAGCTGCTGAGAACGACATCCCCTGGAGGTGGTGGCACCCAGTCTCTGTCTGTCACCGGGTCATCATCATCCTCCCCCTCCTGAAACATGTCCTGCTGGGATGAGGACCCCCCAAACTCCTCTCCTGATGCATGGATGGGCTGCTTGACTGTCGCCACAGTCTTGCTGTCCAATCCCTCATCCCCCAAAGTGCCCATCAGCATCTCCTCCTCAAGATCGCCAACAACAGCAGACAATTTACTCATGATGCCTGGGGTCAAAAGACTGCTGAATGACAGGTCGGCGAGTGACGGTGAACTGGCCTCCTCCCCAGACCCTGCTGGGCGGCTGCTGCGAACAGGGGTGGTGGTGGTGGTGAGGGTGGAGGCCTCGGATGCAGAGCTGATGGCGGGCTGCTCATCCTCCGTCATGAGTTGCACCACAGTGTCTGCATCCTTTTCCTCAATAGGACGTTTCCGACCCGGCTGGAGGAAAATGGGAGCAGGTGCTACACGCTGCTGCTGCTGTGTCTCTGCAGCGTGAGTTGCAGATGCTCCTGCTGGGCGGCGCCCAAGGCGTCCACGGCCAGTGGCTATGGGAGGAATGTTAGCCACTGACGCTGCTGCTGCTGCTGCGGAACTGTGCATGGTGGCGCGCCCGCGGCCGCGGCTTGCCACAATGCTGCTCCCTCTCCTCCTGATTCCCTTGCTGCCCTTCCCCTTGCCCAAACCGCGCTGGCTGCCACTTCCAGACATCTTAAATGTTTTGGGCGTATAGACAAAAGTTTTGTAAAAGGGCGGGTGAAAAGTGGGGTACTTTAATGGAGTGGGTTGGTTGGTGAGGTGACTGAGTGAGTGTCCCCTAGTACAGTAAGTAAGTAGTAACAGTCAGGAAGTACAACTAGCAGTTACAATAATCAGTAGTAATCACAAGTAAATTTAGTGTGTGTACACTCAGACAGTGAGTGCACGCACGCAGGAGCTAGTAGCCTATGAACACAGTGACTGAGTGTCCTAGACTCCTAGTACAGTAAGAGTAAGTAGTAACAGTAAGTAGAACTAACTAATTACAATAATCAATCAGCGATCAGAAGGAAATGGAGTGTGGGTGTGTGTACACTCAGACAGTGAGTGCACGCACGCAGGAGCTAGTAGCCTATGAACACAGTGACTGAGTGTCCTAGACTCCTAGTACAGTAAGAGTAAGTAGTAACAGTAAGTAGAACTAACTAATTACAATAATCAATCAGCGATCAGAAGGAAATGGAGTGTGGGTGTGTGTACACTCAGACAGTGAGTGACCGCACGCAGGAGCTAGTAGCCTATGAACACAGTGACTGAGTGTCCTAGACTCCTAGTACAGTAAGAGTAAGTAGTAACAGTAAGTACAACTAACTAATTACAATAATCAATCAGCGATCAGAAGGAAATGGAGTGTGGGTGTGTGTACACTCAGACAGTGAGTGCACGCACGCAGGAGCTAGTAGCCTATGAACACAGTGACTGAGTGTCCTAGACTCCTAGTACAGTAAGAGTAAGTAGTAACAGTAAGTACAACTAACTAATTACGATAATCAATCAGCGATCAGAAGGAAATGGAGTGTGGGTGTGTGTACACTCAGACAGTGAGTGCACGCACGCAGGAGCTAGTAGCCTATGGACAGTGACTGAGTGTCCTAGACTCCTAGTACAGTAAGAGTAAGTAGTAACAGTAAGTAGAACTAACTAATTACAATAATCAATCAGCGATCAGAAGGAAATGGAGTGTGGGTGTGTGTACACTCAGACAGTGAGTGCACGCACGCAGGAGCTAGTAGCCTATGAACACAGTGACTGAGTGTCCTAGACTCCTAGTACAGTAAGAGTAAGTAGTAACAGTAAGTAGAACTAACTAATTACAATAATCAATCAGCGATCAGAAGGAAATGGAGTGTGGGTGTGTGTACACTCAGACAGTGAGTGCACGCACGCAGAAGCTAGTAGCCTATGAACACAGTGACTGAGTGTCCTAGACTCCTAGTACAGTAAGAGTAAGTAGTAACAGTAAGTAGAACTAACTAATTACAATAATCAATCAGCGATCAGAAGGAAATAGAGTGTGGGTGGTGTGTGTACACTCAGACAGTGAGTGCACGCACGCAGGAGCTAGTAGCCTATGAACACAGTGACTGAGTGTCCTAGACTCCTAGTACAGTAAGAGTAAGTAGTAACAGTAAGTAGAACTAACTAATTACAATAATCAATCAGCGATCAGAAGGAAATAGAGTGTGGGTGGTGTGTGTACACTCAGACAGTGAGTGACCGCACGCAGGAGCTAGTAGCCTATGAACACAGTGACTGAGTGTCCTAGACTCCTAGTACAGTAAGAGTAAGTAGTAACAGTAAGTAGAACTAACTAATTACAATAATCAATCAGCGATCAGAAGGAAATGGAGTGTGGGTGGTGTGTGTACACTCAGACAGTGAGTGACCGCACGCAGGAGCTAGTAGCCTATGGACAGTGACTGAGTGTCCTAGACTCCTAGTACAGTAAGAGTAAGTAGTAACAGTAAGTAGAACTACCTAATTACAATAATCAATCAGCGATCAGAAGGAAATGGAGTGTGGGTGGTGTGTGTACACTCAGACAGTGAGTGACCGCACGCAGGAGCTAGTAGCCTATGAACACAGTGACTGAGTGTCCTAGACTCCTAGTACAGTAAGAGTAAGTAGTAACAGTAAGTAGAACTAACTAATTACGATAATCAATCAGCGATCAGAAGGAAATGGAGTGTGGGTGTGTGTACACTCAGACAGTGAGTACACGCACGCAGGAGCTAGTAGCCTATGAACACAGTGACTGAGTGTCCTAGACTCCTAGTACAGTAAGAGTAAGTAGTAACAGTAAGTACAACTAACTAATTACGATAATCAATCAGCGATCAGAAGGAAATAGAGTGTGGGTGGTGTGTGTACACTCAGACAGTGAGTGACCGCACGCAGGAGCTAGTAGCCTATGGACAGTGACTGAGTGTCCTAGACTCCTAGTACAGTAAGAGTAAGTAGTAACAGTAAGTAGAACTAACTAATTACAATAATCAATCAGCGATCAGAAGGAAATGGAGTGTGGGTGTGTGTACACTCAGACAGTGAGTGACCGCACGCAGGAGCTAGTAGCCTATGAACACAGTGACTGAGTGTCCTAGACTCCTAGTACAGTAAGAGTAAGTAGTAACAGTAAGTAGAACTAACTAATTACAATAATCAATCAGCGATCAGAAGGAAATGGAGTGTGGGTGGTGTGTGTACACTCAGACAGTGAGTGACCGCACGCAGGAGCTAGTAGCCTATGGACAGTGACTGAGTGTCCTAGACTCCTAGTACAGTAAGAGTAAGTAGTAACAGTAAGTAGAACTAACTAATTACAATAATCAATCAGCGATCAGAAGGAAATGGAGTGTGGGTGGTGTGTGTACACTCAGACAGTGAGTGACCGCACGCAGGAGCTAGTAGCCTATGGACAGTGACTGAGTGTCCTAGACTCTTAGTACAGTAAGAGTAAGTAGTAACAGTAAGTAGAACTAACTAATTACGATAATCAATCAGCGATCAGAAGGAAATGGAGTGTGGGTGTGTGTACACTCAGACAGTGAGTGCACGCACGCAGGAGCTAGTAGCCTATGGACAGTGACTGAGTGTCCTAGACTCCTAGTACAGTAAGAGTAAGTAGTAACAGTAAGTAGAACTAACTAATTACGATAATCAATCAGCGATCAGAAGGAAATAGAGTGTGTGTTGTGTGTGTACACTCAGACAGTGAGTGCAGTGCGCACACGCAGGAGCTAGTAGCCTATATGAACAGTGACAGTGAGTGTCCCTACGGGTACAGTAAGAGTAAGTAGTAAGTAAGTACAACTAACTAACAATAATCTATCAGTAATCAGAAGGAAATAGAGTGTGTGTACACACAGACAGTGAGTGAGTGCACACACGCAGGAGCTAGCTAGTAGCCTATAAACAGTGACAGTCAGTGAGTGTCCTACTCCTAGTACAGTATAACTACAATACTATTAGTAAAGGACAGCAGAAATACTGGTATAGATGAGAGAAATAAACAGAGGACAGCTGCCCACAGAGGCAAGGCCCCCCTGAGGCCTAAACCTGTAAGCTTGCAGCAGCTGCCTGTCTCTAATGTAACACACAAGCTACTAACTAAAATACAATGTCTATCTAACTAACAACAATATAGGTGTATATGGCAGGTGTAGGTGAGCAAAAACGCTAGGTAAATGATCACAATAGAGCACTTGCTAAGCCAAAGCACAAAGGAGCAACTCTCTCTCTGTACAAGTCTCAGGCAAGCATGGAGAAACGGAACATGGCGGCCGCTATTTATAGGGTAGGGGCTGGCCAGGGTCCCCCTCTGTGATTGGCTGCCGTCAGATGGCCTGGGAGCCCTCTGATTGGCTCTAAGAACATCAATCTGGGCTATGACGCTATTCGAGCTCGGTACCGAGCTCGAATAGCGCCGGGTTGCTCGAATAGCTCGAATAGTGAATGGGCTATTCGAGTGTACTCGGATAGCCCATTCGAATAGCTACAGCTATTCGGAGCTCGAATACCGAGCTCGAATAGCTGAAAAAGAGCTCGAATATTCGAGCTACTCGAATATTCGAGCTCTGCTGAGCACCACTATTTAGCACTACCACTCCAGTGTATGATCTGGCATTGTATTACTACCTGTATTGTGTTGTGAATCTTAATTCTTTTTATTACCAGTATAGTTGTATCTATTGTCTTTTACCTTTATTGTCCTCCCTGTTATCATTGTCTGTAATCCTATGTATTTTACAGAGCTGCGTAATATGTTGGTGCTGTTTAAATCCAATAAATAATAATAATACAAGCACTGCAGTGAGGATCACCATCAATCAGCAAAGTGTTGAAACGCTCCTCAAAAGTGACCAAGTATGAACCAGCTCTTAGGGCTCTTTTCCATTAGGATATGCAATTGCAATTGTGCAATCGAGTTTCCTTCTATTTCTACTGCTGTGATTTTGCCACAATCCACCAGGTGTATGGCGTGATTGATTGCGGTGCATTTACACTTGTGATTTCGAATTGGAGAAAAAAAAACTTGCCATGAAAATAGTTTGAATTGCTGAATGGCAGGGAACATCGTACAGAGGTGCAATAAATATGCAATTTTCCTGTGCTCCTATACAAAGTATCGGAGCACAAATGCACCAAAAATGCATCATGCAAGCAATTGCAATTGAGTAAAAAAATGAATTACACTAGTGGGAAAACAGTGTGTCTCCTCTTTGAAAATACTGTCCATAGTAGGTGGTTGGGAGCAGCATTGAATTGGACTGGCAGGGAGAAAGAAAAATTCACCTGTATACAAATAGCAGAAACCCTTTTTTATAATGTACAGAGAATTAGCTAGATCCTGGATACAATTAAATCACTGAAACTAAACAAAGCTATTTTTCATTCGGAAGGATAAGAGATGGCTTCTGCTGTTTGGCTATTTTCTCTGCTCCATGTCAACCCAGGCTAACCCTGGTCAAGGGTAGACCAAAGATGAGCCCACAGAGTGGGCATTTGTGTTTGCTGACAATTACAAGCTCTCCTGCAGCCCATAGACTTATGTTGGGTATGCTGAAAAGGTGGCAAGGCTATTCTTGGGTAGAATGTGTCCAATTACATCTTTAGAAATAACATACCCAGTGTTTTTCATGCAGATATATAAATACCATTCTTAGTATTGCATTGGTTTCTTATTCTATTCACTTAGTTATCACCAAATGAAAACAACTGAGGATACACACAATCATGTAAAGCACCTGCACCCACCTAAAGGAGCATTGCTACCAAATAATTCTGCAAAACTGGTCTGGATTTAAAGTGGGATTGTCAGCCATAAAATCAAAATCCATTTACCCACTCTGCTGTGTTTATTATGCAGTCTACATGTGGTCTGCATTGCAAGCATTCTAATATAACCATAAATGTGTCTGATGTAAGGATTCTTCTCTCAGTCAGTCTGGCTCTATTCTGGTACATTGCCAAGGGGGAGGGAAGCTTGTTATCTCCCCTCCCACATTTCTACTCCTCACTGATTGGCTGAGAGCAGTTTAGCATGACAGGAGGCTGTGAAGGGAAGTACACCTCACCCTTCTGCAGAAGTTGCTAAAATACAGTATGATCTATGCTGTGCTCACGTGTTTACAAAGCAAACTAGATATGACAGTGTAGTTTTTAGTACAGAGATCAGTGGGGAGGAGGTCTGGCAATGCATGCACCATTTCAGGCAGGGGAAAAAAAGAGTAAGGGAGGGAATTACATCAGGATTGGCTTCAGTAAGAGGCAGTAATGATGGAAAATACCTGGAACAGTTTTCATTTGATTTATTATATAAAATTCACTGAAATGAAAACGTGGACAATTTATTACATATGTTATGTAAGTAGGAGTATTTACCTACTTATATATGTATTTTTTTTTCTTGGGATGTCCCTGCTGCTCTAATAAAAATGTTCTTGCTGCAGATGTATGCGCACAAATATGAATTCACTAACCTTTTAGGAACCCTTGTTATGGATCTATATGACCCAAGAGACGGTTGCAAACCATTAGCACCTAATAGCAGATGGTTTTAATAAGCCAGGCTTTTTTGCATGATTACTTAGTTTAATGATTACCACCATGGAGAGTTTTTAATTATATAAATTGTGATGCTCAAAACCACCGTGGTGATATTTTTATTATGGCTTGCTGTTTTGGTTTTAATAAAGCGTCAAAGTGTCACCATATCGTATTATATAAACATAATTAAAACCGCTTAAAGAGACAAGAAGCACTTAGACTAAGTATAAGATACAATAGAATACATACATTATGTTTCATTTTGTAGAATAAAAGCTTTTTTCCTAAAGAAACGCTTTACCTGATTTGGAAATTAGGAACTATTGACTGAAGAATGCAATTAACTGTCTATTTACTTTGTTAATGAGCAAACCTTTGTAAACTTCTTTGAGTATTGTGGTCAAGTAGTGAAATACATCATCCCTTTGGACTGGGCATCCATCGGGTCACTCTACAAAGATCCTAAGATGTCTTCAATGAAAAATGGTTTTACAGGTTTTACCAATGTGGTCTACACTAATACGTAGTTCATAAATCAAGTCCATTTTCTCATGTCTTCTTTCAGGATTTTCAGTTCACAAAGCAGCTCAAAGTTGTCCGCATTTCTAGTTTACTTATGGCTCCTTTAGCAATAATTAGACTGTCATAATATTCCTCCTTTGTAACCTTAATTAGCGTTGCTAATATGTTCAAGTATAGCAGAGAAGGGATCAGGTTACAGATTTGGAAGGCTCAGATGTGCTGGTCATGATCAAATGTTGCTTTTGCTTTTTGTGAAGGCTAAAACAAGGAAGTGATCAAAGCAATGGCCTTACAAATATCTTTATGTTTCTGTTTGGGAGCCTCCAGGAAGCAAGAGGGGGATAGGAAGCACGAGGGACGCCAGCAGGGACCAGTAGATGAGAACACTGTGGTCAGCTCGGGAGACCATGCGGGGAGAGCCCGCAGGCTAAAACTCGTATAAGGCTTAAACTACGTCCTGCCGCCTCCCGGACTTGCCACGAGTCCCCCTCCGGGTCTCCCAGCATATGAATTGTGATATGGCCGGATGGTAGAAGTGGATAGGCTCGCCTACCTGCCCGTATGCTATACCCATAAGCCTGAAGTGAAGCTGCAAAACCGGATCCTGATTTGTCATTTGATGATGGATGTACGGGGGCGGTGTGCGCTCCTGTGCCCGGAGATTTAAAATCACTTAGCAGCTGGCAGTGTGGGCATGCTCTGTGGATCGGGGATTGTATTCCTACTTGCTGTGAGTGTTGCCCGAAGAGAGGTGACTAAACGTGCTGATCAAACGTGCGGATTACACAGGGGCCCCTGATAGATGCACTTACAAGGATGGGACTTCTTTATCACCTGGAATTGGTCTAAGACTGTGGAGTCGTGAGTATGCATATGCCCTGATAAATTGCAGCTTGGGAGACAGAACTGCTTTGCATGTGCTTGCGTACATCTATGCTATACTAACCCATAAGCTTTACTGCATGGCTCAGGACTGGCACAATGCAAGGTACTGACATTCAGCCTCCAATGTTTTTGAGCCCAATGTGATCCCACCTGGGTGTCTATGAAGTCTATGTTAACCCCTCCTTATGCTCTCAGGTTGGCCTGTGTGTGTGGTAGCACAATATGTGGTGAGTTTGGCGGGCGCCCCGACGTATATGTGGACAACAGCGCTGTTGGTTTTAATTGTGTCTTGCACACTGGTTTTATGCTTTGATGTGTCACATAACTAATAAATTATTACCTTTTTCACAGCAACTAGGTCACGACTTACTCATTGATGTACAATTGTGGCAGCTGGGTTGAAATTACCAAGTGAAATCGGGAATTTAATTGAACGTCTGTCCCCCTCCCCTTTCCCTGGCCCTCCTGATACGATAAAACTCTTATATGCTAACCTGTGAGTTAAATCTTGAATACATTTTATAAAACTTTTTGCAATGTTCCACAATGTAAGTTTTTAATTTCATTCCAAGGTCTACCTATGTTTAAAGACTGCTGATATATGGTGGGCTTCTGACACATGGTGACTGCTGCATAACGTGGAGTGCATTGAGTGAGGTTGGGGGAGTCTTTTTGAATGCCCCAGGTGCGCATATAACCGTTGTGGTAGTGGTCCTACAGATCTGGTGAGTCGCTCTCCATTTGGTGTTGGTGGTGGGGGTGACACTGAATTGAGATGCAGAACTGGTCAAGTTGTGTATATTTCTATTTAGAAGGGGAACAATTCCTCCTGTGACTTCAACGCAGCCTGAACCTGAATAGGGATGGCTTATTGTTTCACAATCTGTTTAGTGAAGCTGTGGGTACTAGCATCCAGACCCTAAAGAACACTAGTATCGAGACATTATTTGGGACTTTTAAGTTGGTGCACAATTTGAAGTAATTGCTTTTACCAGCTAAATGAGAGCTATTTTAGCCTATGAGTCTGTTGTCCTATATTTGATTGTGTATTAAGCTGACTGTTTGGTTATATGATATCATTTTTGTATGCTGTGTAGCAGAAAAATGCAATTGAACACTTACAAATATTTGGTTTGAACAAACTGAGCTCTCTATTAATAGGTTACACTCAAGCAACACTATCTATTATAACCAATCACACCTGATGGGGCAGGTTCTGTCCTTTATACGTCAATTACTCTTTAACTGGTACAGACAGCTAACATTTCATTTACCAGGCGTTACAAAATTTACATAGTGAGATATGCAAATTGCGTAACTCACTATATACATGTATCAATAAGGCTACCTGTTATTCAAGTGTTGCCTGTATAGAGAAAGTTACAGAGTATACGTAACTCAGTACAATAACTGTTAATCCCGGTAAACCTAAAGGTCCGTACACACGCCGGGCTGGAGGCAACGACGGGTCCGTCGTTGCCTCCCGCTGGGTGGGCGTGCCAATGACAGTCCGGCGTGTGTACGCACTGTCGGCGGACTGATATGGCGGTTTCTGAGCGATCCGCCCGGCGGTTCAGTTAGCGTAAAAGTTCGCGAACCGCAATAGACTTCAATAGGGAGGCGAACTTTGAAAAATAGAAAAAATTATGCTGGCGAGAAAAGTGATGGAAAACATGTTTCAAGGGGTCTAACACCTGGACCCCCAGGTGGCAGAGTGGGATAGACACTAAAATCCCCGGGGAAAAATCTGGAATTGACGCAAAGCAGCGTTTTAAGGGCAGAAATCACATTGAATGCTAAATTGCAGGCCTAAAGTGCTTTCAAACATCTTGCATGTGTATACATCAATCAGGGAGTGTAATTAGAGTTCTGCTTCACATTGACACACCAAACTCACTGTGTAACACACCGCAAACAGCTGTTTGCGTAGTGACGGCCGTGCTGGACTGGTGCGCACCATGGCCAGAGTGCAGGCCGTGGAAGTTTTCCAGCCCATATGGTCGCCGGGCTGTGGTAGTTCAATGATACAACAACAGTGACTGTCCAGCTAATCGAATTTGGTCTGTCCACAATGAAGCAACGACCTTATTATCTTCTTGTATGTACGTAGGCATAGGTAGGAGTCCCAGTATAGGTAGGTAGGCATAGGTAGGAGTCCCAGTATAGGTAGGTAGGCATAGGTAGGTGCTTCAGTAGTTAGCTAGGCATAGGTAGGAGACCCAGTATAGGTAGGTAGGCATAGGTAGGTGTCCCAGTAGTTAGCTAGGCATAGGTAGGAGACCCAGTATAGGTAGATAGGCATAGGTAGGTGCCTCAGTAGTTAGCTAGGCATAGGTAGGAGTCCCAGTATAGGTAGGTAGGCATAGGTAGGTACCTCAGTAGTTAGCTAGGCATAGGTAGGAGACCCAGAATAGGTAGGTAGGCATAGGTAGGTGTCCCAGTAGTTAGCTAGACATAGGTAGGAGTCCCAGTATAGGTAGGTAGGCATAGGTAGGTCCCCTAGTATAGGTAGGTAGGTAGGTGTCCCCGTATAAGTAAGTAGGTGCCCCAGTAGTTAGGTAGGCATAGGTAGGTGTCCCAGTATAGATAGTTAGGCAGGGCCTGGCTGGCTCAGTAATAACAATTACCAAGGTCCAGCTGCAACAGATAGGGCTGTATAATGTCAGTGTCAGTGAGCAACACACACAAAAAACACATCAGGAAAACATTATCTCTCAAAAGAGAGCTGAGGAGTGCTATTTTAGCAATAACAATCATCCAGGAGCAAGCCAAGAGCCTATCTAATCTTTCCCTAGGAAAACAAGTCTGCAGCAGCTGTCTCCAGTCTGTCTAGCAGGCACACGAGTGAGTGTCATGGCCAACGAGCCTGCCTTATATAAGGGGGGTGGGGCTCCAGGGCTTAGTGTAGCCTGAATGGCTACAATGTGCTTGTTGACTGTGATGCAGAGGGTCAAAGTTGACCCTCATAGTGCATTATGGGGCGAATCGAACTTCCGCAAAAGTTCGCCTGGTGCAGGTGAACGCGAACCCCCAAAGTTCGCCTGGAACCGTTCGCCGGCGAACCGTTCGCTACATCTCTACTCCCTGCTGAGATCCTGGCTTGTAATTGCCAGTTTTAGGCAGTGTTTACAAACAAAAAACATGGCTGCTAACCAGCATGTGACAGGCTCAGAGAAGCTCAGTCTGTGAGTCATACAGAGCCTGCAGGGGGCATGGAGAGGTTGTGTATAACTTCTCCCTATCACAGTAGAGCAGCACATTCCTGCCGGAGCCGACAAAGCCGGCAAAGGAAAGAAGATTAGATTGGATAACAGAGATAATACAGCCACTATGCAACTAGGAAAGGCTGCAGTAAGAAAGACCACATTGCAACAGTTATAGGAACTTACAGGATAGAAGAAATAAGGCTGAAAATTATCTTACAGGGTTTCTTTAAAATGTAAAATATACATCATGTTTTTAGTATTTTGATTCAATAAAGATTTTGATAACTTGAGAAGACTGCTGTGGACCCCAATTTCTTCTTGCATTATGTGGATCCTGGCGGTACCCAGGTGAAAGGTCCTGCACGTTTACAAGGGTATGGCCTATTGAGTGCAGTTCCATCAATCCCAAAAAAGCTGTTGTAGCCTGATGCAGCGTAGGATTTACACCGCCCGCCGTTTCCGCTACCGACGCGATTGTGCACCCGAGAAGGGAGAATAAGCTGTCATATGATCAGAAGCCATTGCGTATGGCTTTTGATCATGTGATCACTATATAGCCTGTATAGTATAGCCTGTATAGTCTTTTTATATGTCTGCTCATTGCATGTGTTTTTGTTTTCTGTTTTTTTCCACTACTATGGTCAATGCTTTTCTCTTTTTATTTTCTCTTTGCACTATGCACTTGCACTATACTATATGCTGATTGTGTACCACAAACAATTCCGGGTTTGGCAACCACTGCACTTGGCGAAATAAATACGATTCTGATTCTGAATCTGATTCTGACTATGATCACCGGCAGATCATAGTGATCACTGTTACAGCAGCAGTGGTAGGGGGGGAGAAGAGGATCCACTCACCTTCCTGATGTCCCCCCAGCAAATGGCGCTCCACTCCGGCCGGCATCCCCGCTCGCTCTGACGTTGCTTAATGACGTCATCAAGCCGCAACCTGTAACTTAGCGGCAGTACAAGCGCCAGCGGAGATGCCGGCCGCAGCGGAGGTGTCCAGAGCTGCTCATCGCTGGAGCCTGGGAGGTGAGTAAAGGTTGCTGGCTATAGGGGGGACATCTGACTACAGGGAGGACACCATGCCCAGCAAGCCACACTGGGGATCCAGCTCCCAAATGCCCCCCCCCCCCCCGTATATAAAATAGTCTGGCCCTTATGTGGGGTTAGGCAAGTTAAGTATATTAACATGCATAAAGGGCAGATTTATATGATATTATTCATAATATTATTGTTGCAGCATACTTATTCTTGAATTGTAATTATTTATCAGCTGCAGCAGTGTATACAGCCAGTGTGTATGGTATTTTATACATTCAACTTACTTTAGAACTTTTATAATAGTTCAGCTTTGTGAACTTTTTTGAATAGAAGAGTAAGCCTTTAGAATCTCAGTGGCTGGTTTTAATTTGATGAGAAAAGAGCAAATGCATTATGTCTGTTTAGTAAGAAATTTATGGATTGATATGAGAGCTATAGTCTCTGCAGTACATTATGTTTCCCTTTTGCATTGTGTCAAAAAGTAGGAAAAATGACTCATTTATGTCAAAGCTTGTGAATTTATGTTACTTTGAATTACTTTTACTTCACTGTCCATCTGATTATACCTTGGTAGCATTATTTTAGGCAAAGTTGCCCTAACCTATAGTGAAACCAGACAATTTCCGTAGATGTGTGGGGAAGTGTATAGTTCGTCTGTACAACATTATGCAAACGTGGAGCTAGAGGTTGTGTTTTTAGTTTACAAATCCCCCACATAACTTTTACATGCAGTAGAAGAGTTCAATGATTTAATACACAGGGGCATTGCGTGAAATACTACAATTTGTACAACTGACATACAATGCTTTGTTGAACTTATCAACTTGTATTAATTAGCCTTTGGATACCATCCAAGATATATGGGTTGTCTTACATGGCTGTTGTGGTAAATAAATGAATGTCTTTGTATTTATTTATATCCTACATTGTATAGAAAAAAGCAGATCCTCGTTTGTATTAACAAAAAACAAAATTAGCTTAAAGGGAACTTGAACCAAATAAATGTAATTAAAATAAACACATGAGTTACCTGTACATAAATATAACATACTTACCCCACCCTCAGTTCCTCTCAGAAGCTCACCATTTTCTTCCAACACTGATTGCTTCCAGTTCTGACAAGATTTTGTCAGACATGAAAGATATCAATTGCTGTTAGTTATAGCTGAAAGGAAAACTGAAGAGGTGCACGGTAATGTCCATGTTTCCCTATGGCTCAAGTGAGCAATAATTCAGTTTAACAGTGTGCTGGCCCGAAAAGCTGTTACAAGGTCATTGCCATTTTTTTAAATGGAGGATGGAGAATTCCATCGATCACAGTGGACTAACAGGTCGGGGGAGAGGAGAAAAAGATTGAGGAGTAGACTACACGGGATGTAAGTATGACCTGTGCATGTTTATTTTGACTTTTAATTCTCGAAGCTCTGGTTCAGAAATACATCCGTACCTAAGAAAAGGGAAGCTTCTGGATCCTATTGAGACTTCCCGAGTCTTCCTTGCTCCTGCCACCACTTATGGGACCCTCCTGAACATCAGGGCCATATTTCTCTTCCGGCGTAAGCGAGGCTGTGCTGCACACGCATGAGCACCCATACAGTAGCAGTTTTGATCAACAAAACTGGTTATTAAGAAGGTACAGATAAATGCTTGTACAACAGTCAGTGCATGAAAATATAGAGATACGGACCAATATGCAATTACCCCTTTCTCCTAAATTTTCACCTAGGTGATATTTTCAAACTTGCTGGTAAAATATATGTTAAACCACCATCAAGCAAAAAAATACTCAAAATAATTTTGATAGTACTTTTTACCAACTTTTTGGTACTTTTTTCCATTGAAAAGTGCTGGAAAGTTGTTCTAAATTGAAGATGAAAAATGATCCCCTTGGAGAAAACTCAGGAGAAAAAGTGAATTGCATATGGCACACAGTCTCCAGAAAGTATAAAAAGGTATAAATAGAAAATAGAAATCCGCTCAATAGTCAGAGCATTCAGAGACACAATCATAATAGCCAAAGAAAGTGAGGCTTAACTTTTCTTTGGTGAGTATGTCTTTTTCTACCCAAAGTTTGCATTGGGTAGACATTAAAGCCCAGCAATGTTATTTTTGTTCTTCATATTGTGGGGAATAGAACCTACATTGCAGTTTGTTGCTGTCTGTTTCCCAATCTTGGAACATTCAACTCACTCACTCACAGGAAGTGAGAAAATCTTTCTAGCAGGAACACAATGTGTAATGAAAACCTTTTTGAAGATTGGGGAATAATTAGAAACTCTGTCAGATTTTTATGGCTGTCCCAGTGTCCCTTCTGTTTGTTCCCTGGGATTCTAGGATCAATGTTAAGTCATATAATTCAGACAGTAAAAGTATCACATTGGGGGCACAGTCAGAAAGATAATTATACATAGACGAATGTCACTTAAAATGATTGTGCACAATAGCTTTGTGTAACAGCCTACTATCTGCATGGGCATTCTTGTACTTGGCCAGTGCATTTATTTAGCTAACTACTATTGTACAGTAGTTTCCTGTATTGGCCACTCAGAAGGAAGCATCATGCTTTTGCTCCCCATTATCTCTCCATAAAACAGAACATGCTGATGACTCTTTGCTGAGCATACAGATCTGTGTGTTAAAACCCTGTCACACTGTCACCTGCTAAGCAATAACAAAAGATTTTTGGTTGACAGTAATTGAAGGTGTGTACTCTACCCGAAGTGCTAGTAATGGAGTAGTTACAAGAGTAATTAACCATGTTAGGCAACCCAATTGTCTCCTTTTTTCATTTTTAATCTGCTGTGTACTTTGGCCAAAACTAGTTAAAAAGATACAGTTGGAATTGAGCTGTTGTAATTAGCTTTCACCAAACTCAACCTTTTGAAACTCAGCACATTCAGGTTTTGTTCTGCAGTTTTCATTTTCTAGTATTTAACTATAATACATGTTTGATAGCCTCCCAGGTACATCTGCTCTCATTTTTACCTATTGTAATGCATCATACTTTGGATGTTAGATTAGAATTTTAACCACCAGTACCACATAATCCTTGACAGCATGTTTCTTTGGCTTGTAAGGCTTCCTTCATGTAAATCTGAGCAATCAGGCAAGGACTGCAATTATCACTCTGATTGCAGTGACCCTTAATACACATAAAAGTGGCTCCACAGTATATATAATATAAGATTCAATCTTCCCATTTTTCAATAAAAAATAATAATTGTATAGAATATATATATATATATATATATATATATACATATATATATATATATATATATATATATATATATATATATATATATATATATATATACATACATATATATACATACATATATATATATATATATATATATATATATATATATATATATATATATATATATATACATACATATATATATATATATATATATATATATATATACATACATATATATATATATATATATACATACATATATATATATATGTACATACATATATATATACATACACATACATATATATATATATATATATACATACATATATATATACATACATATATATATACATACACATACATATATATATATATATATACATACATATATATATACATACATATATATATATATATATATATATATATATATATATATATATATATATATACTATATATTTTAATTTTATTTAGATTGGCTACATTGGAAAATTTATAATAATATAGAATTTATTTGAAATTGAATGATGTAGGATATGTTTTTACATTTGACCTATAGATCCAAATGATTTTTTAATTTTTTTCAGAGTTTTTGATCATTTTTTTCTCACAATTGTGGAAAGATTCTACACACGTGTGTAATACATTGGTCAGATTTTTCACAGTACGGTAACCATCAATCAGAAAGAATTGATTGCAATTCTCAAATTAAAAAAAAAAAGATGTATTTTCAAAAATTATTGTCACCTTCAATAAAAATGTGTTTTCTTTCTTTTTATAACCCATACAGTTATCATATTTGGTTTTGTGCACAAGTATTATAATTAATTTAGTAAGTATAAATTCCCAAAGTTCAGTTTATTTACTCTGAAAGCTGCCAGTGCATTTTATTCATAACTGCTGTATTTTTATTGTAATGTACCCCAGTAATGATTTCTGAGCAGTGTTTCAGTTCAGGACTCATTAGCAAAAGTTTATGCACAGTTAGAGAATGTTTACTTAATTGTATTAACTGAAAAATGTAAACATAAGATAAGGTTATCACCAGTTCGGATGCAGGATCTCCCTGCAGGAGAAAAAGTAAGTCATGTGATTTAATGCTGGGTACACACTACAGAGATTTTCTGTCCGATTTACTGTCAGCTTTCTGTTTCCGATTTCCGTGCACTTTAATAGGAAATCGATCAGAAAATCCTCGGGAAATCGATCGGAAAGCAAATCGAACATGTTGGAAATAATCGATCTGACAGTAAATCGTCCAGAAATCTCATAGTGTGTATCCAGCATTACTCTTTGAATGCTGTTTTACTAAAAAAAAAAATGTGTTAGTATATTATATACTGAAATGCTGGGTTTCATACCACTTTAAAGGTGGCCACACACCATACAATTTTTTAAATATCTGATAAATTTAAGAATTCGAATACATTTTTCTGACTGATTGTAACATATCAAAAATATGACCATGGTATCACACACATATGTTCAATTTTTCCCCAATTATGATAAAAATGATTGGATACTCTGACAAAATTGCTAGGGTGTGTATATTAATAAATTGGCAATCTAACTAACACCATACAAGCTTTAAGGTGGCCACACACGATACAATAAAATTATCCGATTTTACGGCAATTAGATAAAAACGTCGGATCTCCCGAAAAATCGAAAGCTTTTTTTCATTCGACTGAAAAATCCGATCGGATTTCCTGTTCTCTTCGATTTTTATTGATCCGGAATGCCAGATATTTTTCTTCAATCTTTCTAAAGATTGTATGGTGTGTGTTAATTTTCAATTTATTAATATACACACCCTAGCAATTTTGTCAGAGTTTCCAAACATTTTTATCATAATTGGGGAAAAATTGAATATACGTGTGTAGTACATTGGTCAGATTTTTGAAATGTTACAATCAGTCAGAAAAATTGATTGCAATTCTTAAATTGAACGGATATTTAAAAAATTGTATGGTGTGTGGCCACCTTTAGAAAGATTGAAGAAAAATATCTGGCATTCCAGATCAAAAATCTAATAAAATGCGATCTGATTTTTCAGTCAAATGAAAAAAAAAAGCTTCATTTTTATTTTATTGTATTGTGTGTGTCCACCATTAGATAGGCTCAGTTCACAAAATGATGGACCAAGCTGATGTGAATAGCACTTGCTATGCATTGTACTTTGTGCTCCATTAAGGTGTTCTGACTGTCTACAGAGTCAGGATGGTTGCAAATGCCCATTTCCGATTCTGCAGAAATTCCTATTTCTGCCATTGCTAATTTCCAGTTTTCCGATTTCCGATTTTTCATTTTTGAGGAATATTTTGTAGTCAATTTTTGCTACAGAGAATGCAAAAAAAATAAATAAATAGAAAAACAAAACAAAACAAAGAAAAAAAAAAAGAAAATCGGAATTAAAAAAAAATCGGAAAAATTTAAAATTCTTGTGATTGATCTAAAATTACCGTGGTGATCCGTTTTTTTTTCAGAATTTTTCTATTGTCTTATTGGTCCAATGCTTCCTAGTTTTGTGATTGGGCCAAAATTAATGAGTTGTGGTAAATTGGATTAATACAGAGTTCTGTTTTTCAATTTCTGATCAGAAATGCAGAAATTTCAATCCCTCAGAATCCTACAGAGCACAAGATTATCATATATTAGATATAACAAAAAATATCCGCTATCTGTAAAATGCTGCCAATCAGGAATATTCAGCAGGTCTGACGTCATCACACTTACCGGTTGGGAGGAAGTGTGCATAGCCAGGATCAGAGTCTACCCACCTCCGTACTGGAGGAGCAGTGAGTGAGCGGGATGGCGCAGACAGGTCACTGACACCGGAGGGGCAGCAGCCGACACAAATACTCTGATGGGCCTTGTCAAAACAAGTGCAATCTGTGCGCGCAAACGGGATTCAATTGTTTGAGGTGCTATGCAATGTTGTTTTATTATTTTTATGTCTTTTATGGATTAAAACAATTCTGGATACATTGGAGATTGATGTTTATTCCATGTGCAATTCTGTGGAAATTTTGAAACAAGCGCTTAATCCACCTTCAAATTGAGGTGGTTCAAATCTGGTGAGCTGCTGGTGGAAGGGGATGTGTGGTGCACCCATGGAGTGATAGCACAGTGTGATTTACAGTCACTGGGAGTTGAATGGTTGATGCAAAGTTTTAATCTAATTACATATACAGTATCACGCTATGAGAAATCATTTGCATTTATTATAGGTTATTCATTTAAAGAGAGTGCAGCAGGACTGATGCATTGGTATCACAATGGACAAGCCCAGAGATGTTTGGAAGACCTTGGGAACAGACCTATAGGAATGCATGTGTCCATTCTTGGTGTTTTTCTGTTGCTGTCTGATCCAGAAAATGGTCCAGCAGAGGACCTAGTGTGAACCGACTCTCAGTCACAGTGTCCGTTATGAAGAATATTTTAAATAAAAATTGTGAAAATGCCCATCTTCATGAAGTTACCATTAAAATTAAAACTGCATATATTGGGGCAAAATTGATTTTGATAATCTTATCAGTCCATGCCTATTTGATTGCAGATTGTTTTAAGCAAAATGTGTAATGAAACTAAAATACAACTCTATTGCAACAAGTGTCAAAGCATAAATAAATGGGAATACAATTGGTAACTTTAATATTAAAATGTAATGTAATGTGGCAATAGGAAATATCTTCTTTCAGCCCCGCTCCTTACAGAAATACCAAGTCAAAACAATGTAAATTATTGGATTTGAAAATATATAATCAGAGCTTTTGAGACTGGATTATTATTTAAAAACAGCATTTCACATTACTAACTGAATCTGGTATCAATCTAGTGTGGCAAAAACTGCCTGCTCTAAAATATGAAAATATTAAAAATGAACCAAACATTAAATTCCATCTGGCTACAAAAGACATTTCCTTGAACTCTTGTTTATTACTTTTCTCTTCAACCAACCCTTAATAACTATTATTGACAAGCTTAATATTTCTTTTCCCTGCACTGGAGCAATCCAAGTCCAGTTATTGTAACTTCAATATACAACGGAATGTTTGTTCTAGGGATATTAAAATATAAATATGGGGGAAATTGAATCAACCGGCAAACCAGATTAATGTGACGTTGTGAGTCTGGACATATTGATGGCCAACACAATATGATTTTACGTCACTTAGGTTACTTTGCAGCACTAATCCCTTTATGCCATTTGCTGTAAATTATGTTACATTTTGAGAAATGTTAAGAATTGTCATAAAACGTTTCTTTATTTCAGTTATATCCATAAGATTAATAAATAAATAAATTGAATTGTCTAATATATGTAGTGTTTGTTTTTGATAATATATGTGATAAATTCTAAAACATAAATTCACATGTGCATACATGTGTAATATGTGCAAAAAAAGCCCATCTGCAGTAGTGAAATTTTGGTGTAACGAACTGCATTTTCATGTCACATATAAATGACAGGCACAGGATTACCTTCATTCACTTAAAGAGGAACTCCACCTACTAGGGTGGGAACCACGTTGCCCCTCACCCCCTGAAGCCAAGCTCCTAATTACCCTGGTCTGGAACCACATCCGGCAAGTCTTGGATCCAGCACTGAGACAACATGCAGGCCGAAGGCGGAGAGGATGCCGAGCTGGGGCCCGTGTGAGGCTGAGAAAGAAGGGCCTTCGGTCAGCCATCCCCTCAGTCCTCCTGGCAAATGTTCAATCCCTCCCCAACAAACTAGACGAACTGCGCCTCCTCTGCGACAGGAGAGACCTCGGCAGAAACACTCCAGCACTCTGCTTCACAGAAACATGGTTACATGAGGACATCCCCGAGAGCGCCCTCCTTCTCCCGGACTACAGCCTCATCCGTGCAGACCGAGACCCGGTCCTCTCTGGGAAGAAAAGAGGAGGGGGCATCTGCTTCTACATTGGCTCCTCATGGTGCGCCACCCCTTCGGTACTTGACAGGAAGTGCTCCCCAGACCTGGAACTCCTACTAATTAACTGCAGGCCGCCATACTCACCACGCGAGTTCTCCTCTTATGTCCTTGCCGGAGTGTACATACCTCTTGATGCCGACGTCAAATCTGCCCTGCTGGACCTAAATGAGACCATCTTGCAGTGGGAGACATCCCTCCCGGACTCACTGTTCATCGTCGTTGGCGATTTCAACAAGGCCAACCTACGACAGGAGATGCCACGTTACTACCAGCATGTAGCCTGCCCTACCAGAGGCCCAAACACACTCGACCACTGCTACACAGCACTGAAGGAAGCATACAAGGCGGTCCCATGGGCAGCCCTCGGCTCCTCTGACCACTGCCTCATCCACCTTATTCCCACCTACAAGAGGCACCTAGAAACGGCTAAACCGGCACTCAAGTCTATCAAAGTGTGGTCAGATGAGGCCAAGCTGCAACTGCAAGCCTGTTTCGACTGCACTGACTGGAAGTCCCTAGAAGCGACAAACCTGGATGAATGGGCAGATAATGTCGCCTCTTACATCAGTTTCTGTGAGGACTCCTGCGTACCAACAAAATCCTTCAAGGTGTACCCGAACAACAAGCCGTGGTTCACTATCAAGCTACGACAACTGCGGAGGCGCAAGGAAGCGGCACATAAGTCTGGCAACCAGGAGGACTACAGGAGAGCGAGAAATGACCTCAATCGGGAGCTGAGAGTTGCCAAAAAGGAGTATGCTGCAAAAATGGAACAAAACCTGAGATCTATGGACTCAAGGGCTGTATGGAAGGGGCTGAAGGCCGCCACTAACTACAAACCCCGACCCCAACATGCAGCACCTAGCCTGAAACTCGCAGAAGATCTGAGCAGATTCTACTGCAGGTTCGAGAGCCAGGAAGCACAGAAGGGGCGTCTGGAATCACCCAACCCCTCTCCATGCCCTGCAGACATCAACCCGAGTCCACACTCCCCTTTGGAAGTAAGCGAGGCTGACGTCCTGCGCCTTCTATCAACGCTAAACGTCAGGAAAGCCTCCGGCCCTGACGGTGTATCCCCAGCCTGCTTGAAAACCGGCTGTCGGCAACTGGCCCCCATCCTCTCTGATATCTTCTCCAAGTCACTGAAGGAAGGCAAGGTTCCCACTTTCTTCAAGAGGTCTACCATCATACCTGTCCCTAAAAAGCAGGGGGTCTCAGACCTTAACAACTTTAGGCCCGTGGCCCTGACGTCCGTCATTATGAAAACCCTGGAGCGGGCGGTCCTAGCCAACCTCAAGCTCTACACTTCGCCCCTCCTAGACCCCTACCAGTTCGCCTACAGGGCAAACAGGTCCACCGATGACGCAATTAATATCTGCATGGAGCTCATCAATGACCATCTTGATAGGCCAAACGCGTATGCCAGGATACTACTCCTTGACTTCAGCTCGGCTTTTAACACCATCTGTCCACGCATACTACAGGAGGACCTTGCCGCACTTGGTGTCCACTCAAGCTTACGCCTTTGGATCACAGACTTTCTCACCAACAGATCCCAAGTCGTCAGGCTGAGCGACATCTGCTCCAAAGCAGTGACAACAAACACAGGCGCCCCTCAGGGCTGTGTGCTGTCTCCACTACTGTTCTCCCTCTACACGAACAACTGCAGATCGGTGGCAGACTCAGTCAAGGTCATCAAGTTCACCAATGACACCACCGTTGTTGGCCTTGTCACTAAGGATAACGTCCAGGAGTACCGTCAGCAGGTGGAGAGAATCTGCAACTGGTGCAAGGAGAACAGGCTGGTGCTTAACACTGCTAAAACTGTCGAGCTAATAATTGACTTCAGGAGGTCGGCCCCCACCCCTCCCCCAATCTATATTGATGGCACTGAGGTAGCTAGAGTGCCCTGTGCCCGTCTTCTGGGCACTACTATCTCCAGTGATCTCAGTTGGAAGCCCAATATCACTGCCATCCAACGGAAAGCCCAGCAAAGACTCTACTTCCTCCGACAGCCAAGGAAGGTCAGCATGACCCGAGAAATTCTGACCAGCTTCTACTCGGCCACCACTGAGTCAATCCTCTGCTCTTCCATCCTGGTCTGGTACGCTGGAGCCACCGCCAGTGACAAGCTCAAACTACAGAGGGTCATTAGGTCGGCGGAGAGGATCATTGGGTGCCCCCTCCCCTCACTTGCACTACTGTACAACAAAAGACTGAAATCCAGGGCACTGAGGATCGCTAACGACCCCTCACACCCAGGCCACCGATACTTCAGCTTGCTTCCGCTAGGCCGGAGAGCCATCCCCGCAAAGACTGTTAGACACAGGAACTCTTTTTTCCCATCGGCGGTCAGCTACTTAAACTCCCTCCACATACTTCCATCGGTGCAAGCCCTAACGAACGGTGGAACAAGCCGGGCCATGGCCGAACAGTCGACCGAACCACCCAGCCCACAAGATTAACCACTGGTCATCTCGGGGTCAATTAACGGACTAGAATGTTATATAATGTAATGTAATGCAATTGATTGCTTCTGCTGTTGCTGACATCGATCCATTTCTCTATTATATGTCCCCTTTATATGTCTTTCTCCCGAGCTATATGTATGTGCCAAAAATAATTCCGGGCATGAGCAATCATGCTTGGCGAAATAAACGATTCTGATTCTGATTCTGATTCTGAAATAATGTATTAAAAAAAGTGCTTCATTTTTTACCATAATTATGTATAAATGATTTAGTCAGTGTTTGCTCATTGTAAAATCTTTCCTCTCTCCGATTTACATTCTGACATTTATTACATGGTGACATTTTTACTGTGGGCAGGTTATGTAGCTGCTCCTAGCTGTTTTGGCTGTTACAGACAGCTGTAAACAGCCATTTCCTGTCTGTGAACATTGTTACATTGTGGCAGTTTGCCCAGAGTACCGAGTTACTCAGAGCTTCTTGTGGGAGGGGTTTCAGCCCAAAATCAGTCATACAGCACCCCCTGATGGTCTGTTTGTGAAAATCATTATATTTCTCATGTAAAAGTGGGTATCAGCTACTGATTGGGATAAAGTTCAATTCTAGGTTGGAGTTTCTCTTTAAAGATTAATACCAAATGCGAGTCTTAAATTTCATTTTTTTAGGCCTGTTAATCATCTCCGTTCAGGTCATAGACATGCCTTTTGTAGGGATAGGAAATTGAGGAGAGTGTGATAATGTCAGAAATTCAACCCTTTCCTAGTCTTGCTGGATATGTATTTTTGTATATTCACATTGCATTCTTCCCACAATTCTAAAATCTATTTTGTAAGTTAATTGGCTTTCTTGTTAACTGGTCTTAGACCAGGGTTGGGCAAACTTGTGCAGGATTGGGCCACATTCCTCTGAATTGTGGCCTGCTGCTACTCTTTCTCCCTACCTCGCTCACTCCCTCCAGAATCTGTGCCAATGAAGATGATTTGGGTTTAACTCACTCAATCACTCACTCCATTGGGGATCTCCATGGCAATGGTGGCATCATGTGACACACTGGTACATAATGACAGCATGTAGCTTAAAAAATTGCTGTAATGAGTGAATGTGAGAGTTCCTTTTATTGGTGCATGCTGCACACAGCTTTGAAAGGATGGCGGGAGGGAGAGGATGGGCAGAGAATCTGGCCATCTAGCAAAGGGTCGTCTTTAAAGTGGCCCATGGGCCGGTTTTGGCCCATGGGCTGTAGTTGAGCCAGGCCTGCCTTAGACTATGGTAGGAACAGTAGGCTATAACTAAAGCCTTATACACATGTACAAGCCATGTCACCCAGCAGGGATTGTGACTTGATCCCTCGGGTACCATTGCAGGGTGTTCTGTTGCTATTGGGAGGCTGTACACAGGCTAGATTATCTGCAGAGGTGGTTGTTTTTAGCCACCTCAGCCAAGATTTTGGTGTATGTATTCAGCTTTTTATTTATCTCTAATAAATTATTGCTGATAAAAATGCTACAGAGTTGAAATGGAATGACAAACCCCTTGTAATGCCTGTCAGATCTCCTGCTTTCTTTTCAGCCACTATGCCCCAATCTACCACCACCTTCTTCACCCTATGTGGTGCGTCCCTGCTTGAATGGGAGGTGAAGAGCAACACCTGCCCGACTTTGGTTACACCCAGGCCTTGGAGGTGCAAGGTATAGCAGCTGAGGGCAAGAAAGCCAGAGTACCACCAGACAAACAAGACTATGTGGCTGGGTGATGGAGGAGGCTTCACAGGTTGTCACAGGAGTAATGAACAAGGGAGCAAGATTGCCCAGAGCAACCACAGCTCTTGGCTTCTGATACTGCCACAAATAAACAAGACACAATGGTTGCTCAGTGCGACGCCGCACTGAGCCTCTGATCTGAGAAACAAGACAGACAACAGACAGACAAGACAGACTGACTGTTAGAGAACAAGATACAATGGTTGCTCAGGGCAACCGCCACCTGAGCCTCTGACTGAGTAACAAGACAGACCACAGACAGACGGGATGCTTGCCAATCTAGTTGCTGCACCAGAGACGGCAAACATCCACACTGACATAGACAAGACAAACAGGTAGAAGCGTAACTAATAGCAACTGCTGCTATAGTCACGTCCTCAGGAACAGAGCAGGCAAGATAACTACTAGTCACCAACGTGGTGAAGGCAGTCTCCAGCTAGCAGGGTGGTAAGACTCCACTGTACCCCCATGGGTACAGTGACCGTCCAGACAAGCAAGGTAATGCAAAGCAAAACAATACAAATTACAACTTTCACAGCATGGACCCCGCAACAACTCGGGTAAACTGAACACTATGCAGGCGAGTTATGAAATCAGAGGAAGGCTTTTATGTGGGCATCAGCCAATGGAAACTGGCATGCAAATTCCCACACAGCTGAATGGTAATCATGCAATCCTGTGCTACACTGATTGAAAGCTAGGAATGGGCAGAACTCTTATTACAAATGCATGCCAGATTATGCAACCACATGCTTGTAAGAAATCCACGACTGTCTAACTGCAATTCAACTGCAGCCAGCCTTAGGTGGATTCATGACAACATCCTGGGCTACTCTGACTCAAGTACACTACTACTGCAGTGTACTTGCAAACAGCAAAGACAAACAAAAATGCAAACAAAACCAAGCAACCAAATGCAGGCAGAAATATCAAAACTGCTCAGCTGCAGCTCCGCTGCAACTGACAGGAGAGATCCTTACACCCCTCTCCTTGCCCCAGGGAATTCAATGGCAGAGCTAATGAGGGAACAAGTAAAATAAACATTCCAGGAGAAGAAGTAACAAGAGAGTAAGGTATATGCAATGTGTTATTAATACATGCTGAAAACAAATGAACTGTTTAAATAAACAGGAAAGATAGAAAAATACATGTGTAGGTTTAATGTACAATAGAACTGTTTACATTAAAGCTATAATGTATGAAAGTGGATAACTTTTCACTTTTTTTCCTTATTTTCCTTTTAAACTGCATAATAAATTAGGTCATTCCTAAAATCAAATATTAGCCACAAAAAGTCTAATTAGTCCTGAAAAAAACAATATCTACTGTAGATCATTTAGTTGTGATAATTATTGATAAAGTTATTGCCAAAGTAATCAGAGCTGAGGTGAACTCTGGAAACAACCAGGGTAGGGTAATGATTGAAGTGGACCTAGAATTCTGAGGAAACACCGAATGGAAAGTGCTGTCCTCTCTCCACTGCTGGCCACTGTTTACTAGTCTTACATGTGTCCTAGATTTCTCCAGTATAAACATGCATGATAAAGTCATATCATACAACACGATTGTAAAGGGCTAAAACTGCAGTGTTTTGGGGCACTTCATGGTCATATGGCAAGAAGGGGAGACCAGAAGTGTGTCCACAAGACGGGAAAAGGCCGAGCTTCATTCCAGGTTTTGAAAATTCCACCGTAGTGGCACTAACAGGAAAATAGGGCAGGGCCAAGAAGAATAAAATACTTATTGCAGTAAGTATGCGTTTTTGTATTTACATTACAGTGCTCTAACCATAAAGCTAAATATACGGTACATTGTATAGACCCACTTTAAAATACAGAGAATAGTCCCATTATGTGGCTTGTCTGTTGGGAATTTTGTTGTGTTGTGTTGCTGACCTCTCGATTAGCATGCCATTTTATAATACCCAAAATTAAACTGATATTATTTTTAATGCCTGATTTAAAACTGTGTATAAATACTGTTTGAGAATATGAAATATCAAACATCTAAATGTAGTTTTTTTGTTTAGAGCTTAACCTGCTTTGTTGCCTGGTAAACTTTTAGGCAATAGAAAGGCTTTGGTTGTTGCCCTGCATAAAAATAAGCTACATCCATGGAGAACAATGGAATGGATGAGACAAACCCATGTATGAATATTTTGAGAAACTGCCTATATATTTCAGGTCATTTTAAGTCTTTTTTTTTTTTTTGTATGTTTGTAGTCTAGTTAAAGGTGTCTGTCTGTAATGGCATGAACACATTTATGATGTCAGCATGGCTGCAGATGTGGTAAGCATGTACATAAGTACACATCGTTGAAGGATTGCTTTGTAAAATCACTATTAGCATTATTAACAGTAGTCTTGTCACACGGCTGATTGTTACAGTGTTTTATTGTTACTGCTATCAAATAGGATTCACAAGAGCCACTGCCTCTCTATAAGATGGATGTTAATATTCAGACATGTCACAAAGCACTGCCCTTGACTGAAGTATGTACTTGTAAATATGTATATTGGACAATGAGATTCAACCTTGTGTGAAATGTCACATGTTCTTCTGGTCAATGCATATGGATAATACAATAATTTTACACAAGAGATTATCAGTGAGCCTATGGAGGATGAAAGAGATGCATCGAGAGATGGAAGATTTTATTTTAGTATCATAAATAGTCTGGTGAGAAAAAATCTTATGATTTTAACAGATCTTAGAAAAGAAAACAGCCACACATTAAGAAGATGCTTCTCTAACACATTATTTTTGTACTTTAAAAAGTAAAGAACATAGTTTGAATAACAGTTTTTGCAAAGAAAATAAACTGGAATTGATTACATTTTAATGCAAATATTTAAAGCAAACCTGAACTGAAAATGAAAAGTCAAAATAAACATACACACGTCATACTTACCTCCTGTGTAGTCTGCTCATCAATCTCTTTCTCCCTTCTTGCGTCCTGTTTGTCCACTGTGATCAATGGAATTCTCTGTCCTCCATTTTGAAAAAAGCCAATACCCCATAACAGCTCCCTGGTTCGCACACTGTTACACTGTAATATCGCCAATTTGAGCCTTAAAGGGATACTTAATCCAGGAATAAAAAAATCTATTTTACTTTCCTGGGGCTTCTACCAGCCCCTTCCAGCCATCCCGTGCACTTGCAGTCACTAAGGCAGCCTCCGGTCCCCCGCCGCCAGCTAGTTTTGTTTTCGCTGACAGGCCCAACAGGCGTATTTTCTACACGTTCCCGTCCACAATAGCATCCTATTGAGGACAGGAACATGAAGAAGGATATGCGTGGCCAGGCCTGCGCAGGTGCAGAAAGCCCACTAACTCCCTGTCAGGGCCTGTCAGCGAAAACGAAACTAGCTGGCGGCGGGGAACCGGAGGATCGGTGAGTGGCTGCGTGGGAATCGGACAGCTGCTGGGGCTGGAAGAAGCCCCAGGAAAGTAAAATAGATTTTTTAATTCCTGACTTAAGTGTCCCTTTAAGGAAACATGGACATTACCTTGCACATCAGTTGTCATTTCAGTTATAACTAACAGCAACTGATGTATAACTGACAGCAACTGATATATTTCAGTCTTGTCATAACTGTAAGGAATAATTGTAATAAGAAAATGATGAGCTTTTGAGAGGAATTGACGGCGAGGTAAGCATACAATATGAATTTTCAGGTACATGGGCCCATATGCAATTCCATGTTTCTCCTGAGTTTTATCCTACTTGATATGTTTTACACTTTGTCATAAAATGCTTTTTCAAACCAGCAAGCAGGAAAATACTCAAAATAAATTTGATAGTACTTGTTCACCAACGTGTAGGTACTCTTTCCATTGTAACATGCTTTAAAGTTATTTTAAAGAGAATATGAAAATTATATCCTAGGAGATAACTCAGGAGAAAAAGTTAATTGCACATGGGCCATTATGTGTTTATTTTAAATAATTTTACTTGGTTCAGGTTCCCTTTAAGGATAATATTGATACTGATAGTTGTCTGGGACTAAAGGAATGTTACAATTTTATTTTACTCATCTACAAAAAAAGATAACTTTTTCCAAACAGAGAGTGAAAAAAAAGAGTTTCAGAAAGCTGCAAAAATCACCACAGACAGGTAAAAATATCTAGCGTTGTGGTGATCGTAATGGGTGTTTTTGTTTTTAGGAATTTTTGCTGAATTTCTACAACAACAATTGTGATTATATTTGAGGGTTAAGCTTGCGTTTGCATGTTTAAGCCTTAAAGAGATAGCATCCCAACATTCTAAATGCATACTTTTTTATTTTGGGGCTACAAAAAAATTATGTAGAGCTGCATTAAAATTCATGCTACCTAGAACTCGAGGTGGTTTGAACCTGCCCAAGCTTAATTCATATTTTCTTTGACTTGGAGAGGTCTCATGTGGCCCAGAGAGTTTAAGGTTAACAGTAAGCTCTCTGTTTATGAAGCAATAGCCTAAATTTATGGTTTCACAATAAATATGAATTTAAATTTCAGTCTATTATCTCCTGTCATACATTTTTGTCAGTCTTAATTATATACCTGGTTTGAACACCTTAGATTTTAGCTGGTGGCAAACCTAGAATCTAATAAGAAGAGCACGTAAAAGGAAAAGAGGCGCCCTGGTGTAATAAAAGCATCTAAAATCGCGGGTCTCAGCCCGCTTCATCAGGCCAGTAAAAGTGCCGACAATAGCAACAAGAACTCCTCAATATACTTGTACATGTATATCAAACATAATAGTCAAAAATGTTCTACCAAGATCATAAACATTGCGTCATATCATATTGATCATATTTTTAGATGCGTTATTGTACATACATAATGTTATTATTATGTAAGAAATACAGAGCGACCATCCTTCCGGTTCTGGCTAGGACCACCCCAAGTGGAGTCGGGTTTATTGTCTCCACCTGCTTCCTGTGGTTGGTTGCTCCCAGCAACCTCCCTTTGTGAGTAGTGCTTCTAATTTATTTTCTTTTATTGTGGTCATTGACATATTGCACTACTGGGCTCCCGTTTTTTGTCTCCTGTGACTTTTTCTACAGTGTGTTCATCCACCCCTACTACAATTGCCTAATAAGAAGAGGTCATTTTCTCACATCCTTTAACATCATTTATATGACCAAATTTAATGCAGGCGATGATTCCCCAACCTCACAAGTCTTTAAGCCCACACAGATATTCCACTGTTTGAGATCAGGTTTCCCCCAACATTGACAAATTAATGTATTCTTGGTTTGAAACTTGGTGTCTTCAATCCCCATTATCCGCAGGTCTGATCTTTAATGGACATCAAGCTATTTCCCTCCACGTTATCTGTTGCAGAACCACTGTTACAGAAAGTTGGCACTTCTCTAGACTGGAGACTTCTTTAATGTTACTGCACAGAACTTATTGAATGTTTTCTAGACTGCATAGAATAGACATTTCCAACTCTAATTTATGTGTTAGAGCGTGTCCTAAAGTCGGTGATATGATACATGTCTGGTAGCCTTGCCGTGAAGCCCTGTTCCTCCGGGGAGCCATATGTTCAACTTTAAGTAGATTCTGTAGATCCATTGGAGTCTATCATAGTGATACAGCCATGCATAACTTATTTCAGCATGCGGCATACATTGTTAGGTTACATATTGCCAAACAGTGCCATCATCCCTCCTTGTTTTAACTAGCTGTGTCCAAAACACTGGAGGATACATTAATCTCTGAAAATAATCTAGCTCAGATCTATCACCAGAAGGATTCATTTCTTAAGACTTGCTCCCCCTATGTAGACTGGTTAGATAACTTAGGCCTACAACCACAATTGCTCTCTTGGTAATTAGGGTTTAACTACTAGTGAACTTACTAAAATGTAACGATTCCCATTTTGCTTTGGTGAATGGTGTGCATCGTTGTTGAATGTTAATTCTTGGGTTTATATTCCCTTTTAATTTTTTTCCCTTTTCCCTCATTTTTCCTCCTTTGTGGTGCTATAGTACTAGCAGTGATGTGCATGAATTTTTCATAATTTTAATTTTGCAATGTAATTCGCAATTGCAATGCAAAATCATAATGCAAAACTTTGTGAAAAATCGTAATTAATTTCATCTGTAACCATAATCAGTATCCGTAATTTCACAATTATGTGTAATTTCACATAATTTTTTTACGCACTTTTGGGCAAACTTAAAGAGACTCCGTAACAAAAATTGCATCCTGTTTTTTATCATCCTACAAGTTCCAAAAGCTATTCTAATGTGTTCTGGCTTACTGCAGCACTTTGTACTATCACAGTCTCTGTAATAAATCAATGTATCTTTCCCTTGTCAGACTTGTCAGCCTGTGTCTGGAAGGCTGCCAAGTTCTTCAGTGTTGTGGTTCTGCTATGCACTCCCCCCTCAGGGGGGAAAGAAACACACAAATGATCTCTTGAGATTCAAAAGGAATGCTGTATACAGCCTGCTTGTGTACGGATGTATTTTCTATGTGTTGACATACAGTACATCAACCTACTTCCTGTTTTGGTGGCCATTTTGTTTGTTTATAAACAAACTTTTTAAAACTGTTTTTAACCACTTTTAATGCGGCGGGGAGCGGCGAAATTGTGACAGAGGGTAATAGGAGATGTCCCCTAACGCACTGGTATGTTTACTTTTGTGCGATTTTAACAATACAGATTCTCTTTAAGCAGTTAATAACTAAGCTCCCATAAGTGCTACTGTCACACAAATTGCTACATATGTTAAGGGAAGAAAAACGTGTTTCCTTTGCATTTTAACCACTTTGCATCAGACCTTGTTTCCCCCTTATGAACCACAGCAGATTTGACATTTTAGCTATGTCCCTATTTAATCAGCAATAACGTTATCCCTACTTATGACACCAAAATTAAAAAAAAATTCTAACTAGGCTTTCATTGTATGCCATTTTTTCCCTCAAACACAGTTTGTTTTCCATGCCTTTCAATAGGAAAAAAAAATAGAAAAAACACATTATTTCTCAGTTTTACCAATTCCAGTTTAAAAATAAAAAGTGCTATTGTAGATAAAAAAACCACAAATTTTCTTTTGCTATTTCTACTGTTTATCAAAAAACTTAAATGATGTTCCTGTCACAATTTATGGTGAAGGTATTTGATTCTGAAATAATGCTACAATAAGGTTGATTCATAAATAATTACCGCATTTGATAATGCAGAAAACAGCTGACTTTACCGAGAGCTTAGGAAAATGTCAATTCATAAAAGCTGTTACCGCATGAAAAGCTGAAATTCCCGAGCAGTGAGGTAAATTACCGACTTTGGCGTTAATTACCTCAACACATGTCAGTAAATGTCAATTCATAAAGATTAGAGCAGATGGTAATGGCATGGAAGAATAAGAGAGTGATAATGGAGACTCACAAGCAGAAGCAGTGAGATCTCCCCCCAGGCAGCAGTAGCGAGAGCGGAACAAACAAGGCTTCCACTGAATACCTTAGGCTGTGTGTTGAACCTCTTCAGTTCTTGCTTTTAAGGTGTGTATTTCACATCACAAAGCCAGCCATGTTTAAAGTTTCTTAAAGTTCTTCTTTGCTGTGACAATTAAATATATTGTTAAGAAATATAATAGACACATACAGAGCAGACTCAGGGCAAGCAGAGGCAGTATAACAAAACATGCACATCTGAAGGGAAGTTGGGGATGCCTCTTATGTAATGCTGTCTCTGAACGTAGAACAGGAATGTAAAAAAACACAGGCAGCTACTCTTCTCACTTTGGTAAATCTCCGCACTTCTATCACAGCTGTGAAAATTTTTATGAATTAGCACACTAAATTCTAAAATATCAAATGTGGTATTTTCCCAACCAGATTTTTTTTTACCGCACAGCCTTTTATGAATTTACCCCTTTGTGTATTTTGCACTATGAACTATGCAATTAAAAGTATTTTTAATGGTAAAAATCAATTTTATTGGCTCAGGGAACATATATTCACTTTCGCCAATTAGTGCTGCAGCAGATAGTGCCAGAGGTGTGCACAGGAGCAAGTCCAATAATGCACAGCTGTGCTTCAGCTACACGACTTATATCTATGTCCTTGTGACTTATATGAAGTCAAAGAGGACATAGATATACTGCCGAAAAGGTGGTTAAAATAAATTTTCTCAAAAATGACTAGGTGGTTTTGAAAAATTCTTTTTTTGCCTTGTTACCAATCTTCCTCTTAGTATACATAATGATTTTGGTGACAATAGCTTGTATGGATACTTTGCTATTAACCACTAAATTCGGTATGAAATTACACAAAATTTGGCATAATTACGAGAAATTACAAGTGAGCTACACAAAATCAACTGAACTTTTAAAATCGTTATTACATATGGCCTTAATTATGTTTTTCACCAAATTTCACTTACCAGTAATTGTAATTAGCACATTATGATAATCACTACTAATGATGTATCTCTAATTTTGTTCTATGTAAAGATATACTGACTCCTAGTTAACTCTCTGAGTTTAATCATAGCTCATTAGTATGTCTCATTTATACCCACTAGAGATGGCCCGAACGGTTCATCGGTGAACGGTTCCAGGTGAACTTTGGGTGGTTGCATATTTGGAGTTCATAAATAAAATATATTGACTGTCTTTACTACAGTCGTTGTGTGCCTACTTGGAGGAGGTAAGTCCACCACTACCTCCTCTAATTATCAAGAATTTGGTTTTTAAGCCCATTTAGCTTCCTTTTATCCTTTTGGCGCCTCTGTTCTCCTGCATAATATTGAGTCCACCCTGGGTGGAGGGTTGAACCCCTTTTTCTCATCTACAGAGAGCGACTTCTTATTCCTGAATGGGGTCAGGAAAATCTCCCCACCTGCCTTTACAGTGGTTGCCTAATGTTAAACCTGGTTTGAGAGTATTAATATTTACTCTATCTAGTAACCATTTACCAGTACATATTACACTATTGGGGCTCTTATTGCTCCTTGTTTTTAACCACTATGGCTATGTCTCTCTTTTTTTCAGATGTGGATTGCATGGATAATGCTTGCCCCTATTGGACATCATTTTGATATTATTATTATTTAGTATCTGTATAGCACTGACATCTTCTGTAGCACTGTACAGAGTATATGTCTTGTCACTTAACTGTCCCTCAGAGGGGTTCACAATCGAATCCCTACCATACTCATATGTCTATGTATGAATCGTGTAGTATATGTATTATAGTCTAGGGCCAATTTGGCGGGAAACCAATTAAATTATCTGTATGTTTTTGGGATGTGGAAGGAAACTGGAGTGTCCGGAGGAAACCCACGCAGACACCTGGAGAACATACACACTCCGTGCAGATAGCTCCCTGGCTGGGGTTTGAACCGGAGACTCAGTACTGCAAGGTGAAAGCACTAACCACTATGCCACCGTGCTGCACCGCTCTATCAAAGTAATCACATGTAATCAGTCATTTTATTTAATTTTTGCATTCATATTTAGTTGGGCTTATTCCAATTATACAAACAAGGGTTTGAACTCAAATTTTCTAACAAATTGTTGCAGGTCATAAAATCCATTTTCTAATTAGCAGTTTTGTAGTTAAGGAGCAAAAGATAAGATGTTTTAGTCCTACTTTGGATCTTGTCATGTCTACAATTTAATATTTCCTGACAGTGTGTGACAATGCAGATGAATCTCTCTCACAATAATAAAAGCTATCAAACTGCTATAGTGTTTCAACATAATATATGCTTTCCCCTGTCAATATTAAACAACTAAGGGCATGTGTCAATTTGCTCCCCAGCAGAACATACAAATAAAGAATCTGCAGGTAAAAAAAAAAAGAATTCCTGAAAACTGCATTTACATATCATTGCTATTCCCCAGAGATGTATTCATTTGCATAAAAGTGAGTTTATTTATTTTAGATCTTCTATATTTCCCCTGCAAAATTTGAACCAAATTTGTATGGCTACTTGAAGCTTCCAAAAATAACTGCTAGAATTTAAAAAGGAAAATAGATCATTTTTTTTCTGTAAGTTGTATTATTCCTTTTAAAATAGTAACATTTATTTGAAAAGGCCCAGTCAAATATTAGTTACAAACATGGCTTCAGTCTTTCAGTCCTGCAATTTAGTGTCAGCCAGATGTCTTGAGCAATTCAAAACAGCAAGATACATAAATATAATACATTTGCACATCACATTTGAGTCTCTGAAACATTCAATAAAAATTTGAAATGATGGAATATGATCACAAAAAGCTCCAAACGATATGAATAATGATTGAAAGCCTTTTGATTCTGAAGTGTATACTCTAACTCTAAGTGCTCTAGCAGACTATCTAGAAAATTCAATTGTTTCAATTTAAATGTTTGCTGCCCAAAATTATAGGAAATCCTAATGTCTCAATAGAAACATGGTATTAAATTGCTTACTGGGCGCCAAATGTCAAAAAAAATCTAATTTTGCAATGGCATTTTCTCATATTGTCTAGCAGAGTACAGAGAACTGAAAAAAAGGAAAGCTTTTTATGAATGCTCTCAATTATACGATGCACTGTATATCTCATACATTCATGTGTTATACAGCGCACTTACAGAAAATAAGCATGTATTGACCATGCATTGAAACGTTTTTTAATAAATCTTGTCTTGAATGGAATTTAAACACGCATTTAAAAAAACAAACAAAAAAAACCTATGGTTATTATGTTTTTTTGTGTATAAATAACCTTCATATAACGCAGTGTTTTGCAAACAGTAATAGGGGATGCAAGTACCAAACTAAACAGAAAATAACAGTGATAATGAGTATAAACAATAATAAAAAGAAAGAAGAGACTTTGTCAACTTGAACTACAGCAAGGTGAAAACAGGATTTGATAGGTAGGAATATGGAGGTGTAATAAATAATTAATAAAGAGTTTGGCCCACTGTACGGTTATCTATTCTACTCCCTCAACACCGCCACAATACTGCTGACACCTCCTTTGCACAGTCACTACTCGCTGCTATGCACCGCTTCATGCTGCAATACTAAATAGAACCCCAGAAAAATAATTTTTTAATCTACAGTCGCAGCTTCCCATTGGTTCTTTGGTTGGATCATTGGAAATCCTTATTGGTCGAATCAAAAGAACAATCGGAAGCTCTGGGGGGCAAATTATATAAATATTTTGATGGGGTTCACTATTTAGTATGGAAGAGTGTAGCAGTAAGTAGTGGCTGCAAGGCTGAGGTGTTAGCAGTGTTGTGGAGGAGTCAGCAGAGCCCGGCAGGGTAGCAGCGGTGTTGGGGTGCTTGGCAAAGTAGTGTCAAGTTTCATGGCTGTGCCGCAGTGGTCCTATGGGAAGCCCAACCAGGGGAGTAACTCTTAAATTTAGTTTCCAGAAGAAAGTAGGCAGAAGGCACACAAAAAAGAAGATGAAAGAAGAAATACATACAGCATACAGAGGAAAATACCAGAAGATGCAAAACATATACAAAAGATGACGTCATAGAAAAGTATTATTTAGATGAAAAGAAAAGGATTTATTTATTAATAATGTTTGTATTTGTAACCATTTATGCTAAATAGGTAGGGGGCAAAAATGACCCCATATTCCTATTTACCCGGTAAGGGGTCAGGCATCTGGAGTTCCCCTTATTCTTATGCATAGTGGTGAGGATTAGCCCCTTGTCCATGATATGAACAGGGCTCTGTGGGAGAGGGGGAAGGCTAACACTTTGAATATAATAAAACAATATAGATCACGGTTACATAGTCATACTCTAAACTGCTGCAAAGAAAAAACACTTCTTTAGAGGTACAGTGAAATATGCACCAGACCAATATCCATCCACTGATGCAGTCACTTAATGTGTATAATGAGGATGTACAGTATTAACTAGTATAAGTATAATTTTACACTTGAGTTCAGAGTGCAACAATATTGTTTGAATATATTTTCAGTGTTTTTGTTAAGTTTTTATAACAAGAGATTAGGTATTACGGTAAATACGGTGGCTGGATAGTGTAATGGTTAAGGGCTCTGCCTCTGACACAGGAGACCTGGGTTTGAATCTCGGCTCTGCCTGTTCAGTAAGCCAGCACCTATTCAGTAAGGAGTTCTTTGGGTGAGACTACCTAATACTGCTACTGCCTACTGAGTGCACTCTAGTGGCTGCCTCATAAGCGCTTTGAGTCTGACAGGAGAAAAGCGCTATACAAAAAAAGGAATTATTAAAAAAAGGAATTATTATTAAGAGTTAGGCATAAACAAACTGTAGATACTCATTGGTTGCTTTTTGACGCCCTGCCTTGTGATTTTATTGTTCTGTTATTGTATGTCAGTGGCTTACTATTCATAAAGCTGGAGTTTACTACAATAAAGCTTAAATATTATTTAAATGACACATAACACACCTTACGTACTGTATCTCTTCAAATCTCACAGATATAGCTGGGAGTTCAGCAATTGTTACTGTTTGCTATAGTCTCAAAACTGATCCTAGCTCTCAATCACCCTCTGAGTAAGCTACTGTTCAAGCAATTTTGAGTTTCTCAGTTCTATTGATGTTGACTGCGACATGATAAAGGAAGTGCGTCGCTGGGTCAGTGCATGCGCAGTAGAGGATGACTTAGATAGCCACAGACTATTGTGGACATTACAACTCGGGTATCCATTAAACAGTGAAATAAATGAATGTACAATTTTTTGTTACACCTATCAGGTTCGATCAGTGCTGGTGCAACATTGGTGCAACAATATCCAACACATCAGTGTCTTAAACAGTGAAATAAATAAATATCCTTTTTTTATTCAACTATCTGGTGCAATCAGTGCTACTGCAATATTGTACAACATGCCAGTGTCTTAGCCACTTGAGGACCGTGGGCTTTACCCCCCCCCCCCCCTTAAGGACCAGACCCTTTTTTCCATTCAGACCACTGCAGCTTTCACGATTTATTGCTCGCTCATACAACCTACCACCTAAATGAATTTTGGCTCCTTTTCTTGTCACTAATAAAGCTTTCTTTTGGTGCTATTTGATTGCTGCTGCAAATTTTACTTTTTATTATATTCATCAAAAAAGACATGAATTTTGTCAAATAAATGATTTTTTTTAACTTTCTGTGCTGACATTTTTCAAATAAAGTAAAATTTCTGTATACATGCAGCATGAAAAATGTGGACAAACATGTTTTTAATAAAAAAAAACAACTATTCAGCCTATATTGATTGGTTTGTGTAAAAGTTATAGCGTTTACAAACTATGGTGCAAAAAGTGAATTTTCCCATTTTGTAGCATCTATGACTTTTCTGAGCACCTGTCATGTTTCATGAGGGGCTAGAATTCCAGGATAGTATAAATACCCCCCAAATGACCCCATTTTGACAAGAAGACATCCCAAAGTATTCACTGAGAGGCATGGTGAGTAGAGTGGGGCCGAACCTCCGATTTTAGGTTCGCGAACCGGGTTCGCGAACTTCCGCGTAAGGTTCGGTTCGCGTAAAAGTTCGCGAACTGCAATAGACTTCAATGGGGATGCGAACTTTGAAAAAAAAAAAATTATGCTGGCCACAAAAGTGATGGAAAAGATGTTTCAAGGGGTCTTACACCTGGACCCCCAGGTGGAGGAGTGGGATACATGCCAAAAGTCCCCGGGAAAAATCTGGATTTGACGCAAAGCAGCGTTTTAAGGGCAGAAATCACATTGAATGCTAAATGACAGGCCTAAAGTGCTTTAAAACATCTTGCATGTGTATACATCAATCAGGTAGTGTAATTAAGGTACTGCTTCACACTGACACACCAAACTCACTGTGTAACGCACCGCAAACAGCTGTTTGTGTAGTGACGGCCATGCTGGACTGGTGCGCACCATGGCGAGAACAGGTATGCAGTGGCGGGTTCACTGAACAGAACAGGTATGCAGTGGCGGGTTCACTGAACAGAACAGGTATGCAGTGGCAGGTTCACTGAACAGAACAGGTATACAGTGGCGGGTTCACAGAACAGGTATGCAGTGGCAGGATCACTGAACAGGTATACAGTGGCGGGTTCACTGAACACAACAGGTATGCAGTGGCGGGTTCACTGAACAGGAATACAGTGGCGGGTTCACTGAACACAACAGGTATGCAGTGGCGGGTTCACTGAACAGGAATACAGTGGTGGGTTCACTGAACAGAACAGGTATGCAGTGGCGGGTTCACTGAACAGTACAGGTATGCAGTGGCAGGTTCACTGAACAGGTATGCAGTGGTGGGTTCACTGAACAGGTATGCAGTGGTGGGTTCACTGAACAGGTATGCAGTGGTGGGTTCACAGTACAGGTATGCAGTGGTGGGTTCACAGAACAGGTATGCAGTGGCAGGTTCACTGAACAGGTATGCAGTGGTGGGTTCACTGAACAGGTATGCAGTGGTGGGTTCACTGAACAGGTATGCAGTGGTGGGTTCACAGTACAGGTATGCAACAGAACAGGTATGCAGCCAGGAACAAGCTAAGCCTAACTAATCTTTCCCTATGAGAGACAGTCTGCAGCAGCTCGCCCTACTCTCACTAACGCAGGCACACGAGTGAGCGTAATGGCCGCCGCTGCCTGCCTTTTATTAGGGGGGAGTGGCTCCAGGGGCTAGTGTAGCCTAATTGGCTACACTGGGCCTGCTGACTGTGATGTAGAGGGTCAAAGTTGACCCTCATGGTGCATTATGGGGCGAACCGAACTTCCGCAAAAGTTCACCTTCGGGACCAGAACGCGGACCACTGAAGTTCGCATGGAATCGTTCGCAGGCGAACCGTTCGGCCCAACTCTAATGGTGAGTTCATAGAAGATTTTATTTTTTGTCACAAGTTAGCGGAAAATGACACTTTGTGACAAAAAAGAAAGAAAAAAGGTTCCATTTCTGCTAACTTGCGACAAAAAAAAAAAATGAAATCTGCCACGGACTCACTATGCTCCTCTCTGAATACCTTGAAGTGTCTACTTTCCAAAATGGGGTAATTTGTGGGGTGTGTTTACTGTCCTTGCATTTTGGGAGGTGCCTAATTGTAAGCACCCCTGTAAAGCCTAAAGGTGCTCATTGGACTTTGGGCCCCTTAGCGCAGTTAGGCTGCAAAAAAGTGCCACACATGTGGTATTGTCGTACTCAGGAGAAGTAGTATAATGTGTTTTGGGGTGTATTTTTACACATACCCATGCTGGGTGAGAAAAATATCTCTGTAAATGGACAATTGTGTGTACAAAAAAATCAAACAATTGTCATTTACAGACAAAGTCTAATGAGAACCTTTAGGATTTCACAGGTCATTTTTGTTTCAAGACTACTCCTCACGGTTTAGGGCCCCTAAAATGCAAGGGCAGTATAGGAACCCCACTAATGACCCCATTTTAGAAAGAAGACACCACAAGGTATTCTGTTAGGCGTATGGTGAGTTCATAGAAGATTTTATTTTTTGTCACAAGTTAGCGGAAATTGATTTTAATTGTTTTTTTTCACAAAGTGTCATTTTCCGCTAACTTGTGACAAAAACTAAAATCTTCTATGAACTCACCATACTCCTAACTTGCGCAAAAGGTGGATCAGCGCAACACCAGGCCGCCTCCGAATGGCCTACAATCAGAGATGCGCTGAGCCCCCCCCCAGGAACTACAAAATTCATGTATTCGACCCCACAAGTGGGGCTTGCACTCTTTTGCAGGTAGGCACTAGTCTGTTTTTAAGTAGCGTTTGTAGTTCCTGGGGGGCTCAGCGCATCTGTGATTGGAGGCCATTCGGAGGCGATCTGGTGTTGCGCTGATCCACCTTTTGCGCAATTTTCGATTTTTCAATTTTATTTGGTAGCGCACCCAGGCTATGCATATACATAGGTTAGGATTTAGTTAGTGTTAGGCCCCTCCCATGGAGGATTGACTTCTTCGCAGTGGGAGGGATGAGTACTTAATAGGTTGCATGCAAGCTGTTACAGGAAACCAACATCCTCCTCCAGTGGTAGACAGGTCATGTGTATGCTTGGTGTGTATTCGACCCCACAAGTGGGGCTTGCACTCTTTTGCAGGTAGGCACTAGTCTGTTTTTAAGTAGCGCTGCTCATTTCCTTGCTATGTACCATACTCCTAACGGAATACCTTTGGGTGTCTTCTTTCTAGAATGGGGTCATTTGTGGGGTTCCTATACTGCCCTGGCATTTTAGGGGCCCTAAACCGTGAGGAGTAGTCTTGAAACCAAATGTCGCAAAATTGCCTGTGAAATCCTAAAGGTACTCATTTGACTTTGGGCCCCTTAGCGCACTTAGGGTGTAAAAAAATGCCACACAAGTGGTACCGCCGTACTCAGGAGAAGTAGTATAATGTGTTTTGGGGTGTATTTTTATACATACCCATGCTGGGTGGGAGAAATATCTCTGTAAATGACAATTGTTTGATTTTTTTTTACACACAATTGTCCATTTACAGAGAGATTTCTCCCATCCAGCATGGGTATGTGCAAAAATACACCCCAAAACACATTATACTACTTCTCCTAAGTACGGAGATACCACATGTGGGGCACTTTTTTGCACCCTAACTGCGCTAAGGGGCCCAAAGTCCAATGAGTACCTTTAGGATTTCACAGGTCATTTTTGTTTCAAGACTACTCCTCACGGTTTAGGGCCCCTAAAATGCCAGGGCAGTATAGGAACCCCACAAATGACCCCATTTTAGAAAGAAGACACCCCAAGGTATTCCGTTAGGTGTATCGCGAGTTCATAGAAGATTTTATTTTTTGTCACAAGTTAGTGAAAAATGACACTTTGTGAAAAAAAAACAATAAAAATCAATTTCCGCTAAGTTTTGACAAAAAATAAAATCTTCTATGAACTCGTCATACACCTAACAGAATACCTTGGGGTGTCTTTTTTCTAAAATGGGGTCACTTGTGGGGTTCCTATACCGCCCTGGCATTTTACGGGCCCAAAACCGTGAGTAGTCTGGAAACCAAATGTCTCAAAATGACTGTTCAGGGGTATAAGCATCTGCAAATTTTGATGACAGGTGGTCTATGAGGGGGCGAATTTTGTGGAACCGGTCATAAGCAGGGTGGCCTTTTAGATGACAGGTTGTATTGGGCCTGATCTGATGGATAAGAGTGCTAGGGGGTGACAGGAGGTGATTGATGGGTGTCTCAGGGGGTGGTTAGAGGGGAAAATAGGCAATCAATGCACTGGGGAGGTGATCGGAAGGGGGTCTGAGGGGGATCTGAGGGTTTGGCCGAGTGATCAGGAGCCCACACGGGGCAAATTAGGGCCTGATCTGATGGGTAGATGTGCTAGGGGGTGACAGGAGGTGATTGATGGGTGTCTCAAGGTGTGATTAGAGGGGGGAATAGATGCAAGCAATGCACTGGCGAGGTGATCAGGGCTGGGGTCTGAGGGCATTCAGAGGGTGTGGGCGGGTGATTGAGTGCCCTAGGGGCAGAGAGGGGTCTAATCTGATGGGTAGCAGTGACAGGGGGTGATTGATGGGTAATTAGTGGGTGTTTAGGGTAGAGAACAGATGTAAACAATGCACTTGGGAGGTGATCTGACATTGGATCTGCGGGCGATCTATTGGTGTGGGTGGGTGATCAGATTGCCCGCAAGGGGCAGGTTAGGGACTGATTGATGGGTGGCAGTGACAGGGGGTGATTGATGGGTGGCAGTGACAGGGGGTGATTGATGGGTGATTGACAGGTGATTGACAGGTGATCAGTGGGTTATTACAGGGAAGAATAGATGTAAATAATGCACTGCGAATTCATAAGGGGGGTCTGAGGGCAATCTGAGCGTGTAGGCGGGTGATTGGGTGCCCGCAAGGGGCAGATTAGGGTCTGATCTGATGGGCAACAGTGACAGGGGGTGATTGATGGGTGATTGATGGGTAATTAGTGGGTGTTTAGGGTAGAGAACAGATGTAAACACTGTACTTGGGAGGTGATCTGACATTGGATCTGCGGGCGATCTATTGGTGTGGGTGGGTGATCAGATTGCCCGCAAGGGGCAGGTTAGGGGCTGATTGATGGGTGGCAGTGACAGGGGGTGATTGATGGGTGGCAGTGACAGGGGGTGATTGATGGGTGATTGATGGGTGATTGACAGGTGATCAGTGGGTTATTACAGGGAAGAACAGATGTAAATAATGCACTGGCGAATTGATAAGGGGTGGTCTGAGGGCAATCTGAGCGTGTAGGCGGGTGATTGGGTGCCCGCAAGGGGCAGATTAGGGTCTGATCTGATGGGTAACAGTGACAGGTGGTGATAGGGGGTGATTGATGGGTGATTGATGGGTAATTAGTGGGTGTTTAGGGTAGAGAACAGATGTAAACACTGCACTTGGGAGGTGATCTGACATCGCATCTGCGGGTGATCTATTGGTGTGGGTGGGTGATCAGATTGCCCGCAAGGGGCAGGTTAGGGGCTGATTGATGGGTGGCAGTGACAGGGGGTGATTGATGGGTGATTGATGGGTGATTGACAGGTGATTGACAGGTGATCAGGGGGGAAGTGGTTAAACAGTGAAATAAAAGAAGGTCAATGTCTTAAAAAGTGATATACAGTAAATTAATGTTTACTATTCTTCAACACCTCTCAGAGGTTTAATGTTTGGGGTGCTAATCTGTAGAACCCTAAAAGCTTAAATATAACAGTCAGTTACCCTGAGGGAAAAGGTAAAAATGGAAGGAAATTACTGTAACTTTATTGTTGTGGACAATGGATTCAGTATAACAGAACTGCTATGTTTTACTTGTACAGTAAGTACATATGCACTAAAGCAGTGTGCAAATGATTCCTAGGAATGACAGTTCTCTATGTTGGTAGTACAATACAGCTGGTTCAGGGACAATATGACCTTGCAGTAATACAATTTCTAACCAATTTGTATACAAACTTCTGCCTAACTTACTCACCAGAGCAGCGCTCAACGAATTCTACAGCTGACTGTTAAAGTAATAGATGCACTGAACAGCTGACAAATAAGCTGGAGGGCTACAAGTACTTTGTTGTAACTGTGGCTAAACACACACACCTACAGTATGTAAATTTGCAGTAAATAAATCTATTGGCTAGTGTTTTTTTTTCACAGTCCTAGACGCAGTGTGCAGCTAGCAGACAAGCTGGAGGACTAAAAGTACCTTGCTGTACTTTGTAGCTAAGCACTTGCAGTTCTAACCTATGTATTACTGTTCTTCACAGCACATAATACAGCCTATAAATCACAGTTGTAAGTAGGTAAAACAGACCTAACTATCAGCTATCCCTCCCTGAAGCATATACTTCTTCCCTGTCTCTAGCTTCTGAAAGAGATAGACAAAGCTAGATGGAGTGAAATAACTCTCATTCCACCCCTTTTATATCTGCCTGTGGTGGGATCTTTTCTTATTAGCTGCTGGGACTTGCTGTGCATCACGGGAGCAAATGCTTTGCTTAGCTTGGTTGCAGTGTTTTATGTGGTTGAAGTACACGAATCACACGATTGTTATAAAGAAATCTTCTGGCAGATCAAGCAATTGTAGCTTTTGCATTTAAAGGGACACTATAGAAAAATGATACTGTTTCAACAACCCTATTATAAGTTGTGTAATAGGGATGGCATACTTTTCTCCATAGTGGCTGTGTAGGAAAAAAAGCTCAAAATACCACTTTTATATTATGTACACAGCGGATCTGTGTCAGTAACTCAGCTGTCAGTGATGGGAAAGCAATGGGCAATTTCCTTGCTCCACACAACACGGGCTCTCCAAATTTATCTCAGCTTTCCCCTCTCTCTCTGCCCACAGACACAACTAATTTCTGCATAACTTTGTCATAGTGCCCTTTTAAGCTGCATACTTAAAGAGGAACTTTAACCAAGGGTTAAACTTCATTCCAGTCTGTAGCCGATACCCCCTTTCCCTGGAGAAATCTTTACCTTCTCTCAAATAGATCGTCAGGGCCATCTGTATGGTTGATATTTTGGTAAAACCCCTCCCACAGTGTAATGTCATGACCGTAGTCCCAACTGTTTGCTGTCTGAACCTTGTTGCGTTATGGGAAATAATGGCTTTTTCCAACTGCCAAGCGAGCAATCTCTCCCTCTGTGCATAGAGCTCTCAGTAACGCTCAGTAACCGCACAGATCACCTGCCAGAACTAAAGATGTTGCCGTCTGTGAAACATTTCAGAATGTAAATCAGGCAGAGGAAAGATTTTACAATAGGCAAACAATGAGTAAATAATCTATAAATGAATATTGTAAACAAACAATTGTATTCATTATGCTATTTTCCCTATAATTCATCTTTAAATATTCTCTTGAAGATGTGCTCTAACATACACTACTTTTTGTGTAGGGCATTCGGTTGTTTGGGCAAGTGTTCCAACATAATCACATGCCCTTATTCACTTTAATTCAACTGAAAGCACTTGCAGAGAATGGATGTTCAGAATATTCTTCAGCACAAGTGCTTGATCTCTGTCAATGTAATGATTTGCAAGATCAGACACTTAAACGAAAATATAAACCAACCCACACCTTCTTCAAGGCTAAGTAGCTGTATTAATTGTTGCACGTCCACAAGGGCACCTTGTAAGTGTGGCATGCTGATGATGAAGTCAAAGTCTATTCATATTCTTTAGAAAAAAGAACTAGCTTTATTACCTGTTGCTGAAAGAATGAATACAAATCTTACAATTATGTAACTATGTCACACTTATAGTATCCAGGGGACTTCAAAAACACAGATCTTCTAGCTTTAGAAACTTACAGCTCTAAAGTCAGAACACTTGTACCTTTCCACCAAGTAAGCCTCAGTGTAGTATGTAAGCCCTACTGACCTAAGAAGAGACCATCACACTGCAAGAGGTGTACTGAATCTCCGACTTTGGAGATCAATGCCAAGTTGCCAACATTAACATACGGCGTGCCTACGTTTTTCAATCTTGAAAATTAAAATAACACAAAGCGTGTGTGTATCTTACAAGCAACATTCTATTTTGAATACTTATATTTCAGTTCTATTCATAGAAAGGATTAAAGGGGCCCAAGCAGTTGCGCACAAATTTGGCTGAAATCACCATTCTAACGAAGCCGATATGGGAAGAATGGAGGGAGCCCGGAGAACGAGGGGGCTGGAGGAAGGCCCAGGTAAGTTCATTTAGCCATTTTAGATCAGTGCTCAGGGTCCCTTTTAGGGCAATTATTATTTCAGCTTTCTTACATGTTTTTTGATCAGAAAAATGTTTAAAGAGGAAGGTTTTTGAATATAACTTAATAAATGAAATGACATATTTTTTTTTACGTTATTCGTTTTTAAATGACTTAATCAATGATTGACCATTGTTTCATCTTTCTTCATTCACCGTTTACTAGGACCTCATTGCATTTTGTGCTCTTTTGATATAGAGTTATACATACTTATTGTGAGAGATCGCGGAAAAGCCGCCGCATGTGCTACTGAGCAGGCAGCTGATTCCACGTCCAGTGCGGTGGTTTGCATGCGGAAGCGTGTGTTTGGTAGCAGGGCAGAACGCGGAAAAGCCACCGCATGCAACAACAGTAAGGCGGCTGGTTCCGCGTCCAGCGCGGCGGTTTGCACGTGGCAGCATGTGTCTGGTGTGGCTGAGTCTGTTAGTGCACATAGGCTTAGGAATGCACATGCGCGCGCTGAGAGGCAGAATTCTTATACTAAGCAGGAAGAGTCAGCTGACCACGCCGATCAGCTGACTCCAGAGCAGGATACTAGTGATTAAACAATTAGGGGTGGTGCTGGAGAGCACTACTCCATATATAGTTCCTGTTGGTCACTTGCAAGTTGTCTGCCATTGCGATCACTACGTGGAAGCACTCAGACCTGGTCAGATCCTTTAGTGTGTTTGAACCAGGTGGACCTGGGAATTCACACTTAGCCAGATTATTTGAATTGTATTCTGTTTATGCTTAAGCTAGTTCCAGGGTGTAGAGACCAAGGACCTCACACCCAGCTTAGGGAACTGTGCTATCATCTGTGTTATACCTCAAGCTAGTTCCAGGGTGTAGAGACCAAGGACCTCACACCCAGCTTAGGGAACTGTGTTATCATCTGTGTATACTTCAGACTAGTTCTGGGGTGCTGAGAACAAGGACCTCACACCCAGAATAGGCATTGTTGATATATGTTATGACTTATAGCTTTTCTGACTACTTCTCTGTCTTCTGATTCGGTACCTCGCATATCTGATATTCCGTTGCCAGACCCTGCTTGACTTGGATACCGAATCAGCCTTCTGTCTTTGTACTTTATCTGTCAGTGTGTTGCCGACCTGGCGTGCCCGACCTTGAGAGCTATCTCTCCCCTTAAGAGATAGTCTCCAGATCAGATAGTGACATCCACCTTTAGGTGTCACTCACTCTCTGTCCCTTCCTGTCTCCAGTCTGACTCCTCCCCTTGGAGAGCCTCAGGCTGCTGGAAGGTTCCTGTGCTCCCAGAGCAGTGTCTCTTTACTGTTATATCGCCTGCTTAGCAGGTGCATCACTCAAAGTATTACTGTTACACCAAACACTCACATACCTATAGGTGTCCAGAGGTTAGCAATATATCTGTATTATTGGTGATTCTGCAGATCATCAATAATTGGGTATATATCTGCATTTTTGGTGATACTGCAGATCACCAATAATCAGATTCTCTCTGCGTGCTGACACCAATAATTACACTTATTGCTATACTGAAATTGTTATACTGAAATTGATTTCTATCATCTACAGGTTTTGTTTTCTTCATTTGTGAGGCTAACTGCTCCACCTGACATTTGTTATTTCTTCGAATGTCCGATTAAAAATAATAAATAAATAAACAAAAATCTTTCTTTCCTCCTGATATTCATTTATAAATGTATCACTGGTGGCGACCACTTTACTGCTGGCAAGGTGCATCACTAGTCTGTAGGATGCTTGTTTGTTGTTGAGCAGAAATAACACCTGGTCTCCCAAGGTCCTCTGGAGTAGAATGCTGTGACATCATAGCCTAGGCTAAGCATCATCACTGGGAAAGTAGGGCTATATCCCAATATACCACAATATCTACATATAGGAAGCATTACCGATGCTAAAACCAGGATAATTACTGTAAAACTGTAAAATTGGGTATCCTAAATAATGTATTACATTCTACTACACTATATGCCATTACAGTGTATCTTTAACAGGGGCTTCTGATCTGTGGAGCGAATAAGATGCAATGTGGTAAAAGAGGCATCGAGGTATAGATAAAATGGAGTTTAAAACAGTTAACATGTAAAAAGGAGAAGTGGCTTACCTCAATAAGGACAGCTTGATAAGACAAAACGTTTATTTAGCACAGGCAATGTGTTTTGTCCGTCTGAGTCCACTTCCACAGGCCAATAAAAGTGCTGAAGGATTAGGGAGCCAAAAGCAGTAAAGATGCGTACATACGCACTACGGCCGCCAGCGACGAGTCCGTCAGACCCTCCCGCTGGGCGGACTTTCAGGCGACAGTAGTGCGTGTGTACGCACTGTCAGTGGACTGATAAGGCTGTTTCTGAGCGATCCGCCCGGCGGATCGCTCAGAAACAGCCTTATCAGTCCGCCGACAGTGCGTACACACGCACTACTGTCTCCTGAAAGTCCGCCCAGCAGGAGGGTCTGACGGACCCGTCGTTGGCAGCCGCAGTGCATGTGTACGCACCTTAAGCATCTTAGTCTGTGCTAAATAAGCCTTTTGTCTGATTAGAGGTTTTAGTCATTATTGAGGTAAGCCCCCTCTCCTTTCTACATTTTAACTGTTTTGAACTCAGTTTTATCTATACCTGGGTGCCTCTTTTACCACATTGTGCATATATACCCCCATCCCATGAAGGTTGGAGGGGATCTCCTGGCCTCACATAGTGTTTACCATCGTGAAAGCCAGCCTTTTTTTCCCCAGGAGGGCAACTGCATCCAGTCCAGGCTGGACACCACGAGTACAGTCGGGTTATCTATCTCCACCTGGTTGGTTGCCCCATTGTTATTATTATTTAGTATTTATATAGCGCCGACATCTTACACAGTGCTGTACAGAGTATATTGTCTTGTCACTAACTGTCCCTCAAAGGAGCTCACAATCTAGCCCCTACCATAGTCTTATGTCTGTGCATGTATCGTAGTCTAGAGCCAATTTAGGTGAAAGACAATGAACTTATCTGTATGTTTTTGGGATGTGTGAGGAAACCAGAGTACCCCGAGGAAACCCATGCAGACACAGGGAGGACATACAACCTCCTTGCAGATGTTGACTTGGCTGGGATATCGAACCGGAGACCCAGTGCTGCAAGGCGATAACCACTATGCCACGGTGCTGCCCTATTCAAAAGAGCTTGGTCTTTTGCACCTATTCCATTTATCACCACATACTACCCTATTTGGGCTCCCTTTGTCTCTGTATTCTTTTTTAAGTTGTCAAGGCACCCCACCTTCTCCTGTTTACTAGTTTGATTGTGATTGTGGAGCATTTGAGAATGACTGTTGCCTAAAATGACTGCCTGTTCCACTAGAATAAACTGAATGTTCCCAGTACACCAGTAAAGATGTATGTCTCTTTTTTTGGATATGCCTTATGTGGTTCTGACTGATTTTAGACTAGTCCATCTCCTCATGTTAGATTCACAGTATTAACTTTATTTTTTACAAAAGCACTCCCTGGAAAGGATCTACACAAAGATGTCAGTCAGATGTCAGTCAGCCTCCCTACCCATTTGCACACTATTCTTGCAGTTGGACTAATCAACTGCAGTTCAGTAAGTGCTTTTGTAAATAAAGAAATCGCTGAGAATACACCATGAGGAAGTGGATAAGTCCAAAACCTGGAAGATCTATCAGATTTGTGCAACCTACTGTAAGTGACTGCAACATAGGAAAGAAGTAATTTCCAGTGCATTTTACTCCAGGAGAAATGTACATTTATATGTATGCGTTTTCCATTTTACCATTTTTCATGTTTTACTTTTATTGAAATATCTGCAGTCCAAGTTATGCTATTGAACCCTGTAGTGTTTTGCTTCTAATAGCTGTTTTAGGAAATGTGAAACTCACCAGAAAAAACAAAAAAACTCACCCTCAGTCTCGTTCCCCAATTAAGGTCTTTCTTTTTGCTCATCATAACTGGTCTCAGACCTTTATGTAAAATGCTACTGCACAGAACATCAGCCAAATTTTACCAAATGAACCAGCCTGTGATTCATTTTCAAATTCAAAGGCTTCCAGAATTTACTGCGCACTATTTCACAAAATGCCTAATGGTTTTTATTTGTTTATTTTATCAACCTGATGATTGAGCTAATTAAAGCAGTCATAATTTACAATGATATAAAAACAGCTCCATTTTCAAAGACTTCCAGTATCTTTTCTTAATCTCTTACCCAGATTTAGAATATGCAATTTTAGATTAAAGCTTTAAAGTTGCTAATTATGTTCTTAGAATTAACAATTATATCTCTACCCTTTACTACCTTCTTCTGGCAACAAAAATGTCAGCACTGATTTCATTTTTTGTTATTATAGGATTAAAAGAAGTTTCAAAAATGCAATTAAATGTGCCCTATAGCTATAGCAACTTTCCTGGCTAGATCTACATTTCTCGGCTAAAACAACAGTATAAAATAAAATTATACATCCTTCCTGCAACAGTTTTATAATCAGGCATCACATCTGCACTCCTACAAAAGAAGCATTGCCAGGCTGAGCAAAGCAATTTTATTATTGATGTAAGATCTATCTAGCTTTATATTGATGGATTTAAATTTTTAAATTGATTCATTTAGATTTTAAGATGCATTTTTGTTTATTATACTCTGTTTTTTTGTTTTGTTTTATTTTTAAGATTTTTATAGCGCATATGGAAAATGGGATGGCAGAAAATTACTCTACCTCTATTTTTATGCACAATGCAAAAAATTACAGTTGTAATGCAGTTTTACCTATAATACTATGTTCCAGTATGCTGAACAACAAGAAAGACACTTTTTCAGTTGCCTTCATTTTTTGAATGCACAGATAGTGTATCTATCAAGGTTTATATGTTGCTCTCTAAACCCAGTAAAAAAATAAAAAAAAAGAACACAAAAAATAATAAAAAAAATACATCCAAAAAATACCTCGTTAGACTAGTGTCTGACTAAGATACCTTGTTAGACTAGTTTCTAACCTTGTTAGAGTAGATAGCTTAAAAGAAAAAATGTATACATATCTGAGGCTTCCTCCAGCCCCCTTCAGGCTGATCTGTCCCTCACCGTCCTCCTCCACCTCCGAATCTTCCACAATTCGGGCCATGTAATTCGGCCAGTTAGGGCCAGTCGCTGCACCACGTGCAGTCCGTCCACATGCATGCTCCCCATTGCGCTCCCATTGCGCTGGGAGCGTTCCGCACCTGTACAGTAGTACTGCACAAGTACAGAATGCTTCCAGCATCAGGAGCACGATGGGTGCACACGGCCAGGCCGTGCAAGAGCAGTACGTGCCGACTGGCCAAATTAGCAGGCTGAATTGCAGAGAATTCAGGAGGTGGAGGAACACGACGAGGGACCAATCAGCCTGAAGAGGGCTGATGGAAGCCCCAGGTATGTATATTTTTTTTCTTTTGAGCCATTTCAGATTTCCTTTAAAGTAAGCACTGTGTCAAAAGAGGTTATGTATGTATGAGATTGAAGACTTCACCATACATGCACTCCCACCAGCCATACTCTCAGCACCAGTCCACACACTCCAGCTCTCATACAGTCAGCACTTACAGTAACACACTCACAGAACTGTAAATCAAAGGCTATACATTCAATCATGCACATTTCCAGCACAGAAGATGTGCTAAAAATATAAGAAGCTCAAAGCCAGTGGAACAGCACACTACTATACACCAAATAACACACATTAATCTTTTGCACATACAGTATAGGCAGCTACGGTACACATGTTGAAACAAATGAAAAATAAGAAAAAAAAATGTTATCTAAACTACAAATGTCACACATTTATATATTGAAATGAGATCACCCATCTTGACTTTGTTGCAAGGATCTATCAGTGTGACAATCCAATAGTGATCAATACTTTTGATCTGCTCTGTTAGTGGATTGTTCCTGAATAACAACATTAAGTAAATCATGTGTTTCAAAATGCCCATGGCTGACTATGACCAAGACCTAAACTCTGATGGGTGAGGAAACAGCAGTGTCCTCTTCTAGTACACACCATCTACAGGAAATGGATGGAATGATCTCCTTTTCTTACTCTCTTTGGCCTACAACTGCTTTGTCCCCTTTCCTCTCCGCTTCCTTCATTTGTGGTTACGTTGCTGGGACCTGTGAGTTAAAAAAGATAGATTAAAGAGGAATGGCAGCTGCAATAGTCATTGAAAAGAAGGTAAGTTGGCTTCACAATCATCCTCAGCACAATTCACCATATTTAGGCTTGTACAGCTTCCAAAAAGCCAGCCATGTCTGCCATTTTTTAAAAAATCTTGCAACCCATTCAACTGCAGAACTCTGCAGAGGTAGCAGACTAGATTATGCAGCATTGGTGAAGTCAAAGTACTTTCTCTTCCCCTCAGACCCAAGGCAGGCAAGAAGCAATAACAATCAAAGAATAAGCTTGTTTGCCTTTAACTGGCAAATTTCACAGATACTTTGGAGTAGATGACAGTAGGGATAAGCTCAAATGTTTGCTAAGTTATTTTCAAATGGAAGTTTGAATTTTACCACTAATGGTATAGTAATATTAAAACTTATAATACTCTTGCAGTGCTCTATAAAGTACAAAGCAATACAGCCATATATCATACCACCCTTCTATCATACTCATGACATCCTCCAGCAAATAATGTTCCATCAAAATCCACAATCATTCTTACCTTACTTTTAAAAACATTTTGCTTGTATTCAGCCTTAGGCTTGAATTTAGCATCATGCACATTCAATAATTCTCAACTTGTCTTTGTTGCTTCTGCACATTTCAGAACATTTGAACAAAGTTTCTAGAAATGGATGACAAATAATCACTGATTGATCAATGTTCACGCAAAGTTGATGAATTCAATCAATCATGCCAGATATAAGATTTTGTGGGAGAACATGGCTAGCGATGTTTGTTTTCAGGCCAACTAATACAGAAGCCACTCTATACTCACCTGCCTGGCGCTTCCTCCTGTGTCTTCCCTTTATTGCTGATGTTTCTCCCTGTTTCTTTACTACAAGGGAGCTGTGTATCACGTAATTAACACTAAAGGCCAATTACTAGAGACCTTTAGTGGTCTTGTGGGGTATGTGTCCCTAGTGTTTGGCCTCTAGGGTTAGGTCACACAGCTCCCCTGGAGTGAAGAGACTGAGAGAAGCCCAGGCAGTGGAGAGAACACATTCTGTAGGACAGGTGTGAGTAGGTCTGCTGACCCTACACTCTGCTTGGCCCAGTTGGGAAGGGGAAACTGGAAGTCTTGGGGACCCAGTATGCAGTGCGCACAGATTTTCAATAGATTTAATGCCAAAATCTATTGAAAACCTGTTTATAGTGTGTGGAGAGATTCGATCAGATAGATCCCTCTTTGATCAGCTAGTGTCCTGAGAGGGATCTATCTGTTGTTCACATTGACCAGTGTATGGCAAGTTTTAGGGTTCCTCCCAGTGAATTTCATCGTTAATTTTCTTTATAGTAGTGTGAGAGAACGCGAAAAAGCCGCCGCGTGTGCTGACAGCAAGGCGGCTAATTCCGCGTCCAGCGCAGCGGGTTACACGCAGAGGCATGCGTCTGGTACTGGGAGTGAACGTGGAAGGGCCGCTGCATGTACTGATAGCGGGGCGGCTGGTTCCGCGTCCAGTGTGGTGGTTTGCACGCAGCAGCATGCGGCTGGTGTGGCTGGGTCTGTTAGTTCACACAGATGCAGGAATACGAGCGTGCTGAGAGGCAGAACTTTTATGACGGCCAAGGGGGGATCAGCTGACCAGGCTGGTCAGCTGACCTCAGAACTAGTGGCTATTGGTCTATCACTTAAGGGTGGCGCCAGAGAGCGCTACCCTATATATAGTTACGGCTGGACAGTCACAAGTTGTCTGCCGTTGCGAACACTACGTGGAAGCACTCAGACCTTAGTCAGATCCAACAGTGTGTTTGAACCAGGAGGACCTGGGAATTCACACTGAGCCAGATTACTACTGTATTATTATTGTGTTATACATCAGACTAGTTCCAGGGTGTAGAGACCACGGACCTCACACCCAAGACTAGGGAACTTGTGTTATCATTCTGTTATACTTCAGATTAGTTCCAGGGTGTAGAGACCAAGGACCTCACACCCAAGACTAGAGAACTTGTGTTATCATTCTGTTATACATCAGACTAGTTCCAGGGTGTAGAGACCACGGACCTCACACCCAAGACTTGGCATTGTTGGATATCTGTTATGACCTATTGCTTTCCTGACTATCCCTCCAGTCGCTGATCCGGTACCACGCATATCTGATTATCTGTTGCCAACCCTGCCTGTCTTGGATACCGAACCAGCCTTCTGTCTTTGTACTTTATTTGTCCGTGTGTTGCCGACCCGGCTTGCCCGACCTCGAGAGCTATCTCCCCTCTTTAGGAGATAGTCTCCAGATCAGTTATTGACATCCACCTTCAGGTGTCACTCACTCTCTGACCCTTCCTACTTCAGCCTGAGACTCCACCCCTTGGAAGATCTCAGGCTGCTGGAGGGTCCTCGTGCTTCTCAAAAGAGCAGTGTTGCCCACACTGCCAAGGACCACCTGCTCATCAGGTGGATTACTCAAAGTATACTGTTGCACCAAACACTCACGATATGTACAGGTGTCCAGAGGTTAGTAATATATCTGTATTATTGGTGATTCTGCAGATCATCAATAATCAGGTATATATCTGTATTCTTGGTGATACTGCAGATCACCAATAATCAGATTCTCTCTGTGTGCTGACACCGATCGTTACAAGTAGCAATTTATATACCATTCCATTTAAGGTTCTTACAGTGTACCAGAGACAATTGATGCTGCAGATTTGATACTTACCAAGGTCTTCCTCTAGCCCCATAAGCACATCTGAGTCCCTCGCCATCCTCCTGCCGTCTGCTGTTCAGCCGCAGTCAGCCCTGGTAACTGGTTCAGTTGCGTCAGTCAGGGTCTTCTGCACATGTGGCATGCGGGATTGCGGCTAATTGGTAGACCACATGAAGATGGTGTGGGACTCAGACATGCTTATGGGGCTGGGGGAAGCCCTGGGCAAGTATCAAATCTGCAGCATCAATTGTCTCTGGTTTACTTTAACACTTTTTAAAACAGTATAACTGAAATAAAGCCATTACAATATGGTAGTCATGTCTTGATGACCAACACATACATTATTGAACTTATTTGCTTTGTTTGAAAATTATGCTGTTTTAATGGATTTAATAACGTGTTTTAACACTTCTATTACTAGGCTCTATCCTGTATTTCTATGCTGCAACCCATTATCTTTGTGGACCTTAATTCAATTCAAAAACCCCTTTGGGGATCATAAACCATATTTTTATATTCATACATCAATGCTGGTTCTAGCAATTTAGTTGTTAGCATATTTGATCTAAACATTATAAATAAATAAAGCAAATATATTAAAGCACTCTAAATTCTTTTTAACATAATGTTTGATAATATATTTTTCATTACATGTTTAGATTCTGTTGCCTAGCTTTCCAGTAGGTTTGCTTCAAATACTTCATAGATACATTGATGTATATTTTACCATAGTGTGTTATATCTAAAGTTTAACTGAAAAACATAAATGTCGTTGGAAAAAAAAAAAGCTAAGAAATACAGGCAATTCTATAGAATCACACTCCACATTCATATTATGCCTTGTGCAGATGCTGTTTCCTTTCTTGCATAACTGGGGATATTATCAAGCTCCCATATCTACAAAAATAAGTATATTTACTTTATATATTTTTAAAGAGACTGAAGCGAGTCTTAAATCATGTTATTACTGTAAAGCACTATAGATAGTGCTAAACCTCCGCATCCCCATGGCAAAACGAGGGGTTTATACCCCCCAAATCCCCTCTGCAAAATCCATGACTTTCTTGGTCGTGGATTTTGCTGCTCATGGAGGCAGAGCTTTGTTTTGCAATGGCAAATCGAATTGAATTGAATCGAATCCCGATCGGACATGTCAGATTTAATCGGATCGTAAATAGAATCGTAATCGAATCGCAGAAAGAATCGTATCGTGTAGATTGGGCTTTAAGGTCAGCCTGAGTCCTAGCAATATGAGGATTAAGTAAACAAAGGGTCTTCTCTATTTGTCATAAATACCTGACAGCACTTGAAGGATTATCACACATATTTGCAAGAACCATTTTTGTCCTGTTGTAATTAATGATCCTGAATGACACTTATTTATATTTGAAAAAAAAATCTACATTATGTACCTCCTTCTGATCTTCAGATGTATACAAGATGTCTTGTCAGCCTATAGTAACAGGAATAGGAATAGAGGCTGAAGAAGGCTTATTAGCCAAAAACTTGCTCTTTTTCTATTAAGTTAGCGAAAAAATGGTATTGTCCTGATTCAAAACATCCTGCTTTCTTTTACTGTTGGCTAACATGGTACCATACTTAAGCACTAATGTAAAACATAAAAACCTTTTAACATCATATTATAATACAAGCTTATAAAGACAATGTAGAAAATAGTTTACACATTTCTTTGCAGTTAACTGCAAATTGTAACTTAATGTCTCAAAAAGATTTTCAATTTAATTTAAGTTTTAATTATTATGACACCTGTAAAGGAAAATTAAAAGAACCATATGACAGAACTGCGCCCAATGGATTGCTATACCTTTGTGTAATTAAACTTTAAAGTTCATGTTTACATTCCAATAAGATTCGTTTAGAATGAAGTGTATCATTTCTATTCACCCTTTCAAAGTGATTGAGTGGATTTTTTTAGGCCACTTATGAAGGGCATCTTTTTCCTTGAAGGCTCATCAGATCTGATGTTGTCAAAGATGCTAAGCAATTAAAGCCATCCTTTTTGGACAAGGCACCCGCTGTGTCATTGCAAAATATACAATACACTTTCTGGTCAGAAAGATAAAAGCCGTAGATCGGAGAGGTGGATAAATTAAATCTTAATTGTTTAGGTTTTTGTTTTTTTTTTGCAGGTGTGTGCGTGTGTGCGTGTGTGCGTGTGTGTGTGTTGTTATATTTCTATTTTATAATCTAGTATATTTTAACATTTTATAATCTAGGAAATTTTAACTTATTTTTCTACATAAGACATCTTTTACTACCACAGTCTGATCATTTTTACTGATTTAAAAGGAAATTGTATGGCTTTCTGGGAAATATTATTTAATGTTTTATACTGTTTTTTCAGTCATTTAAGTTAAAGTGAATCAGAGGCGAGGTTAGATACCATATTTTTTGGAACATATGACACACTTTTCCTTCCCCAAAACTGTAGGGAAAAAGTAGGTGCAGCTTATATTTAGAAGACACAGTATTGTGGCCACCGGAATATACTTACTGGATCCTGCCGCTGTGCTCCTCTGCCCCTTGCTGTGGTCCTGCAGCTCCACCTGCAATCCTTTTCTCCTCAGGTAGTTTTGTGTACACTGTGGCCACCTGCCACTATACATCTTCTGTCCTCCAGTCTTCCTGGTCAGCTCCTACTTACTAATTATTGGTTCCCTTCATGACCCCAGCAGCGCACATGGGATGTATGTCATGCGTGACCCCAGTGCATGTGCGCTGCTGGGATAATGCAGATAACCATTAATCAGGAAGAAGGGCTGTCCAGGAAGAACGGAGGACTGCAGGTGTATATTGGAAGGTGGCCACATTGTACAGGAAACTACCAGAGGAGAAGAGGATCACGTGTGGAGCTGCAGGAGTGGAGTGAGGGGGAGAGGAGCGAGGCAGGATCCAGTGAGAGAGATTGCAGTTACGAGTTTAGTGTAGTATAGCGTGTAGTGTAGTGTGTAGTGCATCTTAGCTGGTTGGCAGCAGGGGTTAGTGTAGTGTAGTCTGTAGTATAGTGTAGTGTAGCTTAGCTGGTGAGCATTTGGGCAAGAGGGGTTAGTGTAGTGTAGTGTAGCTTAGCTGGTAGGTGTAGCAAGGATTACTGTAGTGTAGCTGGTCAGTAATTTAAAGACAGCTTGGGGGGGGGGGGGGGGAGGGTCAATAAGATGCACCCGGACCCATAGATGCACCAGGTTTAGTATATTAATTTTTTTCACAGATTTTTACCCTCTAAACCTATGTGTGCCTCATAGTCCTAGAGCCCAAAAATACAGTACTTACCTAGGCAGAAGAAATCCTCTAGAAAATCCAGATGCTTTCCATCTCCTCCTTGACCCTACTGTTGCCACACATGGACCTTCTGAACGTATCCAACAACAGCTTGTCAGATATGTTCTTATGGGCCTGCTCCCTGCTGTTTTCCAGTGTGGTTGAACTGCGAACAATGCTGTGTGCAGTTTTTTTGATATTCTAGAAAAGTAACCAGCCAAGAACTTCATGCACACCTGGAGACAGGCTCACAGTCGTATTTTATCTTATATATGTAACTGGAGGGAGTGTGTCAGCTATTGCTGATGGACGAATTACGCTGTTTTTATAGTAATTTGGGCACTGCCTTTTGACAGTGCCCAAATTACTGTCTGAGCACCTCAATTCACATAATATCCTGAGCCGTTTTTGCCTATCTCGCTGATAAGAGTATAATGTAAATAAAGTACATAGCAATGCACTTCAAATCTAAATGCACTGCAACAATCAGCTTGGAACACTTGCATGGAAATTAATTAAACTAAATTCCAGCATTGTCTGTTTGCATGGAGGCACACTATACATTTTAGGGCCCTTTCCCATGAACAGATGATAGGCAGTGAAAAGACTGTCAAACTCTCACAGTTGTTTGCTGCTGCCTGGTAGCTTCTCACTGCTGCTTGGCATTGGCAATTGTTCACTGAGCGCACAGTTCAGCTGCCTGTGGAAAAGGGCCCTTAGAGCAAGTCTTCACTTACTTTATTATTAGCAGAACCAGATTATCTAACAGGCAACATAAGCAAGTGCTTAGGGGTCCGTCTACCCTACACATGCAGCTGGTGACTGGCTGTTGAACTCCAAAACATCAGCGTGTATAAGCTGATAAGAGCACTGCCGATAGTTATGAAAGTTACAGCACATCCTGGGTACTGAGAGTAGAGGGATAAGCAGTGCACACAGAGAGGAAGTTTTAATTAGTGTTTATCAGTGCTGATGACTCACTCATTCAGCTCCCCTGCTGCTGCGTATCTCCTAGTGTCAGGGAAGATCTCCTTCAGTTCTGATGTTTGCTCTGCCTGTACACCGGCATGATAACATTCCACTAGTGATTGAAGCTCTCTCCTCCCCCGCCCCACCACAGCAAGGTACTCTTACTGTGCAATCAGTGTTTTTCATAACACTTTCTTCATGTGGCTCAGCTGTTGCTTCTATTCCTACTTGGCCATCTCGTGTGTGTTTCTCTTCTAAAGCCCCATCTACACCATGGGACATTGCAGCAATCCGGCGGCTCGATTAGCTGCCGGATCGCCTCTTCCGCGTGCCCGCCGCGTCCCCGCTCGCCGCGCGTGCGCCACATTCGATTCCCCGCTCGTGCCCGCTCGTCCCCACCAGCGCCGCTTATCTCCCGCACGATTCCCTGCCATTGTCCCCTCGCGGGGATCGAGCAGGGAATCGGCGGTGCGGAGATCCGTCCTGTCGGATCTTATCAATCGGCTCGATTGATAAGGAGCATCGCGGCCGCATCTACTCGTGTAGATGCGGCTTAACTTTCACATAGCTGTTTCCATGCCTGTCTCTGCTTGTCTTCTTGCATGTCTCACCCTTGTGTCATTGTTATTTTGGTTATTGAGTCAGTGTGCTTAGTCAGTCAGGCCTTTCATGTGGCTGTCTGTCTATCCTGTCATGCCTTCCATGTGACTATCTATCTATCTATCTATTTATCCTGTCAGGCCTCTTTACCTCTGTGGCCACCTTCCATTAGTGTACGAGCGCGACCAAATTACGCATGTACCAGTACGGTCTTTGCATGCCCAGTAGCACGAATCTGCTCACGCACAGAGGAAAAAGCCTTCTCACTACTGGGGGCATGGACAGACCATACTCAGATCTGTGCAAATGGTCATGCCCGTACATGAACGGCAACATGGCCACAAAAGCAAGGCTGTACAGCTACTTCCTATTTCAGCAAGTGCTGGGTTATAACATGTTGGATGATTTAAGAAAGCATGAAAATGTCAATTTTTTACTTTCTGTACACCTCTCATATCAACGCAACCTACCTTGCAACATGAGCAGGGGGGCCCAAAGGTATCGCTTTGTTTAGGGCCCAGTTTGGTCTTAATCAGGCTCTGATTATTAGAATCAAGGAGTTGTGTCACTATTGTTTGACTCAGTGTATAGTATGTGTAATTTGATCTTCTCTCCTGTTCAGGGCTAGAGATGATCAATGGGTGGATAATATGTTCAGTTGGCATGCAAATGCAATGCTGACTGTAGGCAGCTAGGAAATTGGCCAGTCAAATGACACCCCTGCTCATTGTGAGTTGGCTAATTACATGGTGCAATACATTTTTGAGCATGCTTAAATTATTAGCATTTAATATATAATAGAATATCTCTATTTATCTCAAGCTGCAGCTATTGCATTTGCCTTGTTGCTTGCACTGCAGGAATACTCCTTCATTGACTACCAGAACACAAACACTTTTGGCCACCATTTAGCAGCCAATCAGCAGAGATGATGCGCAACCAATCAGTCATGGTTTGAGTCAGGATACTGCTAAAAGGCTGCACAAAACAGTCAGTATCATGTACTCTTTACATGGCACATATATACCCTATTTTCTAAAACAAAGTACCTGCACTGGGTAATTTTTTTTCATAGACCTTTTAATAGCACAGTGCAAAAAGCAGTGAAATGCACTGAAAATCTGTTCTACTGCATATATTGGCATATGATAATACATTTTCTTTGGAAAATAAATATATATATACAGGATCTTCTCAAAAAATTAGCATATTGTGATAAAGTTCATTATTTTCTGTAACGTGCTGATAAACATTAGACTTTCATATATTTTAGATTCATTACACACAACTGAAGTAGTTCAAGCCTTTTATTGTTTTAATATTGATGATTTTGGCATACAGCTCATGGAAACCCAAATTTCCTATCTCAAAAAATTAGCATATTTCATCCGACCAATAAAAGAAAAGTCTTTTTAAAACAAAAAAAGTCAACCTTCAAATAATTATGTTCAGTTATGCACTCAATACTTGGTCTGAAATTCTTTTGCAGAAATGACTACTTCAATGTGGCGTGGCATGGAGGCAATCAGCCTGTGGCACTGCTCAGGTGTTGTGGAGGCCCAGGATGCTTCTATAGCGGCCTTAAGCTCACCCAGAGTGTTGGGTCTTGCTTTTCTCAACTTTCTCTTCACAATATCCCACAGATTCTCTATGGGGGTTCAGGTCAGGAGAGTTGGCAGGCCAATTGAGCACAGTAATACCATGGTCAGTAAACCATTTACCAGTGGTTTTGGCACTGTGAGCAGGTGCCAGGTCGTGCTGAAAAATGAAATCTTCATCTCCATAAAGCTTTTCAGCAGATGGAAGCATGAAGTTCTCCAAAATCTCCTGATAGCTAGCTGCATTGACCCTGCCCTTGATAAAACACAGTGGACCAACACCAGCAGTTGACATGGCACCCCAGACCATCACTGACTGTTGGTACTTGACACTGGACTTCAGGCATTTTAGCATTTCCCTCTCCCCAGTCTTCCTCCAGACTTTTGCACCTTGATTTCCGAATGACATGTAAAAGTTGTTTTCATCCGAAAAAAGTACTTTGGACCACTGAGCAACAGCCCAGTGCTGCTTCTCTGTAGCCCAGGTCAGGCGCTTCTGCCGCTGTTTCTGGTTCAAAAGTGGGTTCATGCTTCCATCTGCTGAAAAGCTTTATGGAGATGAAGATTTCATTTTTCAGCATGACCTGGCAGCTGCTCACAGTGCCAAAACCACTGGTAAATGGTTTACTGACCATGGTATTACTGTGCTCAATTGGCCTGCCAACTCTCCTGACCTGAACCCCCATAGAGAATCTGTGGGATATTGTAAAGAGAAAGTTGAGAGACGCAAGACCCAACACTCTGAATGAGCTTAAGGCCGCTATCGAAGCATCCTGGGCCTCCACAACACCTAAGCAGTGCCACAGGCTGATTGCCTCCATACCACGCCGCATTGAAGCAGTCATTTCTGCAAAAGAATTTCAGACCAAGTATTGAGTGCATAACTGAACATAATTATTTGAAGGTTGACTTTTTTTGTTTTAAAAAGACTTTTCTTTTACTGGTCGGATGAAATATGCTAATTTTTCGAGATAGGAAATTTGGGTTTTCATGAGCTGTATGCCAAAATCATCAATATTAAAACAATAAAAGGCTTGCACTACTTCAGTTGTGTGTATTTGAATCTAAAATATATGAAAGTCTAATGTTTATCAGTACATTACAGAAAATAATGAACGTTATCACAATATGCTAATTTTTTGAGAAGATCCTGTATATACTGTATATATCTTTATATCTTTATTTATATTAGCGCTGTGTAATATGCTGGTGCTTTATAAGTACAATAAATAAATAAAACAAATATCTTATATTTCTGGGAACCTTCCAGATTGCATATATCTCAAAGCAAATATTCATTACTTCTATTACAAAATCTATTCATCTGTCTTCGCATGCATGACAAAATTATTTACAATACTGTATATTATTCATTGGTAATAAGATGCAAATAATGTTGAGTTGATGCAGGGTTATGCAGATTTTGTATGCAAATTTATGCAGCATGAAAATGGACAGATCAAATTCCACCTTTCCAGTATTCGACTGATCCATTTTCAAGCTGCATACATTTGCATACAGAATTTGCATAATCCAATGCTGCATCACCTCAAATTTATTTGCATCTCATTCACCATCCTTGTTCCTTTCTCCTACTAAATATATATATTTAGTAGGAGAAAGGAACAAGGATGGTGAATGAGATGCAAATAAATTTGAGGTGATGCAGCATTGGATTATGCAAATTCTGTATGCAAATGTATGCAGCTTGAAAATGGATCAGTCGAATACTGGAAAGGTGGAATTTGATCTGTCCATTTTTACGCTGCATAAATTTGCATACAAAATCTGCATAACCCTGCATCAACTCAACATTATTTGCATCTTATTACCAATGAATAATATACAGTATTGTAAATAATTTTGTCATGCATGCGAAGACAGATGAATAGATTTTGTAATAGAAGTAATGAATATTTGCTTTGAGATATATGCAATCTGGAAGGTTCCCAGAAATATAAGATATTTGTTTTATTTATTTATTGTACTTATAAAGCACCAGCATATTACACAGCGCTGATATAAATAAAGATATAAAGATAAATATAATATAGTAAATATATATATATATATATATATATATATATATATATATTACTGTAATGAATAGCGGAGATACCGCCGTGCGGGCAAGCGGCAGGGTGGCTGTCTCCGCGTTCAAGCCGGCGGCCTTTTCCGCACAGCAACATGTCACTGGTTCGCCTGGTCCTTCTAGTGCACACAGATGGAGAGCTACGCACGCGCGCGCACCAGGCGACAGGACCTTAATGCCAGCAGAAGGGGAATCAGCTGATCAGGCCGATCAGCTGATCCCAGCTGGACTTCGGATTGGCTGAGTGGCTGGGGCGGCGCTGCGGAGCGCTGCAAGTATATATAGGACTTGCTTGTCAGTTGCAGGTTGTCTGCCGTTGCGAATACTCACGTGTGAGCACTCAGACCTCAATCAGATCTTACAGTGTGTTAGAACCAGTTGGAGCTGGGAATTCACACTTAGCCATATTCCGCTTTAGTCTCTATTGTGTTATTGTACTGTTATACTTTAGACTAGTTCGCGGGTGTTGAGACCAAGGACCTCACACCTAAGACTAGGAGATTGCTGTGTTACTACTGTTATACTTTAGACTAGTTCCCAGGTGTTGAGACCAAGGACCTCACACCTAAGACTAGGAGATTGCTGTGTTTCTACTGTTATTCTCTAGACTATTCCCAGGTGTTGAGACCAAGGACCTTACACCTCAGACTAGGATTGTGCTATACTGTTACCTATTATGATCTCTGGCTTTGTTGACCACTCTCCTGCTTACTGATTCGGGACCTTGCCTATCTGTCTACCCGTTGCCAACCTTGCCTGTACCGGGATACAGTATCAGTCTTCTGTCTCTGTACTTTATCTGCCCGTGTGTTGCCGACCTGGCCTGTATGACCCTTCTGGCTGTCACTCGTCCCTTGGGTGAGCAGCCTCACTGTACTCCTTGTGACACCAACTCTCTAGGTGTCCATTAGCTGTAAAGGCTACCTGCTCCACAGGAAGACCTCCTTACAGTCCAGTCAGTGGACTTTACCCCATAGGAGTCCACTGGCTGCAGTACAGTCTGATTCCCAGTCCATCAGGGAATCCTTGGCTGCAGTACAGTCTGATTCCCAATCCATCAGGGAATCCCTGGCTGCAGTACAATCTCCATCTCCTCCTCTTAAGGAGGTTAGTTTCTACACAGTCAGAGGCCACCTGCACCTCAGGTGTCCACTGGCTTCATTGCAGTCCAATTCCCTGCTCTTCAGGGAATCCTTGGCTGCAGTAGTGTTTGTATCTCCCGCTCCTCGGGAGATAACCTTTCTTACTGTTGCACCAAACACTCACACTACATTAGGTGTCCTGTGTCAAGCTATACTTGTATTATTGGTGATTCTGCAGATCACCATATAATCAGGCATAACATCTGTATTATTGGTGATACTGCAGATCATTAATAATCAGATACACTCTGTGTGCTGACACCATTCGTTACAATTACATGCACACACACACTTACACACACACACACACACACACATTGATTGGAAAGTAATGAAACCTCTTTTTTTTCTTTTAGGGAGGTAAACATCAGAATGCTGTGCAGGTGTATGTGAATGGCATGTCTGAACGCTCAGTGGGACATTCTTCACCTTTTTTGGCACAGTGAGTTGAAGCAACTAATTTAATGGTGGATGAAGACTTTCTATGAGAGGAACTGTGGTAGGAGTGGCTCAGCACCCTGTTGAAAAAGGCACAGGAGACAAAAGAATGGGAGCCCAATAGTGCAATACATCAGTAATCACAGAAAGGTAAAGAAATAAGGAATACTACTCACAAAGGAGGGTTACGGGGGGCAACCAACCACAGGAAGCAGGTGGAGACAACAAACCCGACTCCACATGGGGTGGTCCTAGCCAGAACCAGGAGAAGGTTGCTCTCTAAGAAGAAAATGGGACAGAAATCCACTGTGAAAGAACCACCAGTGGTATGTCACCACCCCTCGGACAGGGAATGTCCGGGGGTATTCTTAGCACAACAGGGGAAAGAGGCGCCCTGGTATGATAAAAGCGTCTAAAAACACTTAAAAACAGTAAGTATTATGAGGTAGCTTACCTTAATGATGAAATCTCTGTAATAATACAAAGATTTTTTTTAGCACAGGCACCGCGCCTCACGGGTCCTAGCCCGCCCCCTCAGGCCAGTAACAGTGCCAAATGAAATGAATCAATCCAGCATAGAGAGGCTCCCTATGCTGGATTGATTCATTTCATTTGGCACTGTTACTGGCCTGAGGGGGCGGGCTAGGACCTGCGAGGCGCGTTGCCTATGCTAAATAAAAATCTTTTGTTTTATTACAGAGATTTTGTCATTGAGGTAAGCTACTTCATAATACTTATTGTTTTTAAGCTGTTTTTAGATGCTTTTATCATACCAGGGGGCGCCTCTTTCCCCCGTTGTGCTATTTCTATGAGAGTATGGCAAGTGTGTTATTGAATTTGGAATTAATCTCAGGAAAGTGGTTGTGAAACTGAAATATTTATTATTGAAGGCACACAGTACGAAGTAGATATTAGAAGGCAATCCTTTACCATATTTGTAGAGTAGAGTGTCCTCCCATCTGCCATGACCAATCCAAGGCACTTCCACTCACTTTGACAGATAAAGAAAAAGATATCATTTCAACTGCAGGTTTACACATGTCAGTGTGTGCTGCTTTACAAACACCTGCACAGCATTCCTATATCTGCTTATGTTATTTAATGTTTAAATATATATATATATATATATATATATATATATATATATATATATATATATATATATATATATATCTTTCAGTGGTGATAGGCAATCATTGTTCATCATTTTTTAAAAAATGAATTATCTTAGTGGAAGCAAAAAAGGGCATTGTAACCAACCACTTTGCCAGTCACCCGAAGTACATTAGATGATTCAGTACTGGCTTTGTGCCCAGAACATTAGAAAAATTGTAAAAAATGGATTTAAAAAAAATTGCCTTCATTCTGACAAATGCACTTTTCATTGTTCGCACTGAGTTAAAAATCTCATCTTCTACAAATGTGATCCATTTTGCAAGCATTTTCCCTCAGATCATTTTGCCATAGCCACATTACGGCTTATCTAATTACATATTTATGTTTTCAGACATTAGGGAGAAAAGTATCAAGTCCCTGCCAAGTATGTCCAGAAAACGTGAATCATTGACTTTGTCCTTCTTCTTGTCCCAGTGAAATATTTGTGACTGCAAAAGAAATATTATTTGTAGCATTTTAATAGAAATGAGGCATTGGGTTACTAGTTGGTGTGTCGATTTAAGATGTGGAAATCTACTGTGATGAAACAAAACTTACCATAAGCCGTTTTTCAGTGACTATTGTAGACATCAATAAGCCAAGCTGCAGGAAACAGAAATGCATGGTCAGCGACTTTGATCTAGGTACTGCTAAAACTATAAACACGTTTTTATTGTTACTGCAACCTGGAAATCACAGATCATTATATTTTGTTGCAGTCATTTGGGCATGATGCACAATACAAATCCTAAAAACCAAATTCAAGCACAGATTTAGTTCATGCATTTAATAGAACATTATTTTAATATAATTATGCACAAAAGTCTTGTAAGGAAAAGTGAAGTTTTTACAAAATAATAAAAGTAAAGTGTGTGCTTCATAGCTTCTCATGGACTGAGTGCTGCCTGATAACACCCAGTCAGCTTAAGCCATGCCCCCATGCTGACTGATAGGCTATCATGGCTTCAGGCAAGGCAAAGGGAGGGAAAGAGCATCAAGTTGGAGATTGGTGAGGAAAAAAATTAGTAGCTTTGAATAAGTGTATCAAATAGTTTTATTTTTTATTTTTTTTTACAAACACTGCAATATTTTCCAACAAAACTTTTTTTATGTACAATTCCTATACAGAATACAATAGAACAGCATACAGGTGCACAAGGTACAAACTTATGTGCAAGGAAATACTAAACCGAGTACAGGATACTGAGTTCTGAGGTCCACAGAGCAGGAAAGGAACAGGGGGACAAGAAACCCCTATGACAGGCTCCACATGTATCATTGGCAGGCAGGCCCGGATTTACCTCACAGGAGCCTATAGGCACTGATGTCCTGCCACCTTAGACTTCACCCTCCATGAACCTACAAACCCCCACCAAACTTCTTCGCCATTGTGCTGGCTGTCCTAACTGTCACTTCTCTCTTACTTCACCTGTCCATCATAGGTAGCTACAGCTGTCCCCAAGTATTAGGTAGAGATGGCCCGAACGGTTCGCCGGCGAACGGTTCCAGGCAAACTTCCAGTGGTTCGCATTCGCCATGTAAGGCGAACTTTCCCGGAAGTTATGTTCGCCCCCATAGTGCACCATTAGGGTCAACTTTGACCCTCTACATCACAGTCAGCAGGCACATTATAGCCAATTAGCCTACACTCTCTCCTGGAGCCACTCCCCCCCTTATAAAAGGCAGGCAGTGCTGGCCATTACACTCACTCATGTGCCTACATTAATTAGTGAAGGGACAGCTGCTGGCAGACTCTCATAGGGAAAGATTAGTTAGGCTCTTGTAGGCTTGTTAGCTTGCTCCTTCCCCTTATATAAGGCAGGCTCGTTGGCCATGACACTCACTCGTGTGCCTGCTAGACAGACTAGGGACAGCTGCTGCAGACTTGTTCTCCTAGGGAAAGATTAGTTAGGCTCTTGGCTTGCTCCTGGCTGATTGCTATTGCTAAAATAGCACCCCTCAACAGCTCTTTTGAGAGCTAATGTTCTCCTGATGTGTTTTTTTTGTGTTGCCCCCTGACACTGCATTATACAGCCCTATCTGTTGCAGCTGGACCTTGGTAATTGCTATTACTGTGCCAGCCAGGCCCTGCCTAACTATCTATACTGGGACACCTACCTATGCCTAGCTAACTACTGGGGCACCTACTTACCTATACGGGGACACCTACCTATGCCTACCTACCTACCTATACTAGGGCACCTACCTATGCCTACCTACCTATACTAGGGCACCTACCTATGCCTACCTACCTATACTGGATCTCCTACCTATGCCTAGCTAACTACTGGGGAATCTACCTATGCCTATCTACCTATACTGGGACACCTACCTATGCCTACCTACCTATACTGGGACTCCTACCTATGCCTAGCTAACTACTGGGGAACCTACGTATGCCTATCTACCTATACTGGGACAGGAACGGGAAAAAAGGGCGCAGGAAGCTAGTGGACAAAAAGGGCGCCGCCATTCACTGTCATAATAAATAACGTTTAATGAGCGCCGAGCAGGAAAAAAAGGGCGCCGGAGATAAATAAAGTTTTACAAACGGCGCCCGGAGCTTTTTAATGTTTTATAACTGTGCTTGTGATGATTTACGTTTAGAAAATGCACTCGTGACAAATAACGTTTATAAAAATACTAAACAAATTTATCCTATTTAACTAAAACATTATTTTAAATGTTATCCCTTACTGTTTGTAAAACATTATTATTCACAAAATAAAGCAATCAGTACGTAACGTAAATTGCAATATATTTTTTACAGTCACTATTTGTATAACATTATTATCCACATAATAAAGCAAACACTAAGGGGGGAGGGGGTTAGGCACCACAATGGGGGGTCTTAGGTTTAGGCACCACCAGGGGGTCTTAGGTTTAGGCACCACCAGGGGGGTCTTAGGTTCAGGCACCACCAGGGGTTTCTTAGGTTTAGGCACCACCAGGGGGGTCTTAGGTTTAGGCACCCCCAGGGGGGTCTTAGGGTAAGGCACCACCAGGGGGTCTTAGGTTTAGGCACCACCAGGGGGGTCTTAGGCTTAGGCACCCCCAGGGGGGTCTTAGGTTTAGGCACCTCCACGGGGGTCTTAGGTTTAGGCACCACCAGGGGGGTCTTATGGTTAGGCACCACCAGGGGGGTCTTAGGTTTAGGCACCACCAGGGGGATCTAGGGATTAGGGATAGGTACAGGGAGGGTTCTGTGTGAGAGTAGGGTTAGGTATCGTTTTAATAAAATTTTAGTCATACTTACTAATGTTTTACAACACTTATTACGAACGTAGTTATATTTATATCATCGTTATAAACAATATTTTCACATTTTATTATAAGAAGAAACAATAAATGAAGGTTATTCACAATAATGTACAATTATAACGATTAAACATATATTATCGTTTTTTTAACAAACTTAATTATAAGTTTCATTTTTGAAACAGGGAAGATTAACGTTTTCACAATTGCCGATTTCATACACATTATTTAATGATTTATAGATTAGTAAAACATTATTTGTAAATGAAATACAAAACAATATTACCGTTTACACCCCGCACCCTTTTTTCCCGACGCTCTTTTTGTACGTACGCTACTGGGACACCTACCTATGCCTACCTACCTATACTGGGGCACCTACCTATGCCTACCTACATACAAGAAGATAATAAGGTTGTTGCTTCATCAGTCACTGTTGTTCTGTCATTCAGCTACCTCAGCCCAACCATATGGGCTTGAAAACCGCCATGGCCTGCACTCTCGCCATGGTGCGCACCAGTCCAGCACGGCCGTCACTACGCAAACAGATGTTTGCAGTGCATTACACAGTGAGTTTGGTGTGTCAGTGTGAAGCAGAACTCTAATTACACTCCCTGATTGATGTATACACATGCAAGATATTTTAAAGCACTTTAGGCCTGCAATTTAGCATTCAATGTGATTTCTACCCTTAAAACGCTGCTTTGCGTCAAATCCAGATTTTTCCCCGGGACTTTTGGCGTCCATCCCACTCATCCATGCAAAAACTCAGATGTTAGACCCCTTGAAACATCTTTTCCACCACTTTTGTGGCCAGCATAAGTGTTTCTATTTTTCAAAGTTCGCCTCCTCATTGAAGTCTATTGTGGTTCGCGAAAGTTCGCACGAACCGAACCTTTTGCGGAAGTTCGCAAAACCCGAGTACTACTCTCCCAGCCATTGTATCATGCAAAGTTAAACTCTTGATACTACACTCATGATTTCTTGTTTTTCTTTTTTTCATGTGTCCTGCTTTTGTTCATATTATAAGGGGTATGCAAAACTAACCAAGACCCAACATCTACTTCATTACCCCACTCTCCTGCTTCTATTTTTTCAGCAAAGTTTTGATTTAAGAAAAAATACACTTCTTATCTCAAAAATCATTTTCAAAACAAGGTACTTCTGAAATCAGAAGTGCTTTTACCTTCAAGCAAAATATACTCTCAACATGGCAATAATCATTATCTCGAAATCTCAATAGTTACAGTGCCAGTATGACAAGACAGTCAACTTGACAAGAACTAGAATGTCGGCATGACAATAATCATTATGTCACCCTGACAAGAATTCTAATGCCAACATGACAAGAACCAAAAAAAGTCAACTTGACAAGAACCAAAATGTCATCATGACAATATCAAGCATAATTAGTGTCATTTACTTTATTCCCTTTTCTTCAACAAATAGTAAGTGAGATGTTCCTCCTTGGAGAGACTGTATGCTGTTTGCCAGCTATATGATAGTCAATAGGTTGACTTTCAGGCATCATCTGGTATTTGTTGGTTCAGGTGGTATATTCTCAATGGACAGCTTGGGGTACCACAGGACCCTGAATAATGGCTAAACTGGGTAGAATAATAGGGTCAAAGCCAAATAATGGATACAGTAACCATGAATGCAGCTACAATCCATGGGGCTCCCCCAGAAAAAAATGATAGGGCTTGCCTTCCCCCATGTCCACCCCCTCCCTTATGCCAATATCCAGTCATTTATAGTAAGTGTCGCCTTTGTAACCCTCCTATAATAAGTATGGCCACCATAGCTTTCTCCTTTTGCTTTATAGAAAGTGTAACTACATTTTCCCTGTCCCCGAGACAAGTGTTCCCACAACTTTTCTCCATAAAAAATGTGTCCTGCATACATTTTCTCCTCCCCAACAGCAAGTGTTGCCAGAGTAACTCCCTTCCCATCTGATGGTTATGGCCCTCATAACCCCCTTCTCTTTGTAGGTAGTATAGCCAGCATGACTCCACACAATCACTAGTGTGACCAGTATAACCATCCTCCACAATAGCAAGTGTGGCATGAATGGCTTCCCTCCTTTCCACCACAACAAATGTGACCAATATATCACACATGTACACCAAAACATTTTTGTCAAGTATATCTCCTTACCAAATGACAAGTGTTACCAACATGACTCCCCTCTCCCCCACCACAGCAAGTGTTGCCAGCATGACTCCCCTCTCCCCCACCATAGCAAGTGTTGCCAGCATGACTCCCCTCTCCCCCACCATAACAAGTGTTGCCAGCATGACTCCCCTCTCCCCCACCATAGCAAGTGTTGCCAGCATGACTCCCCTCTCCCCCACCATAACAAGTGTTGCCAGCATGACTCCCCTCTCCCCCACCATAGCAAGTGTTGCCAGCATGACTCCCCTCTCCCCCACCATAACAAGTGTTGCCAGCATGACTCCCCTCTCCCCCACCATAGCAAGTGTTGCCAGCATGACTCCCCTCTCCCCCACCATAACAGGTGTTGCCAGCATGACTCCCCTCTCCCCCACCATAACAGGTGTTGCCAGCATGACTCCCCTCTCCCCCACCATAGCAAGTGTTGCCAGCATGACTCCCCTCTCCCCCACCATAACAGGTGTTGCCAGCATGACTCCCCTCTCCCCCACCATAACAGGTGTTGCCAGCATGACTCCCCCACCATAACAGGTGTTGCCAGCATGACTCCCCCACCATAGAAAGTGTTGCCAGCATGACTCCCATCTCCCCACCATAACAGGTGTTGCCAGCATGACTCCCCTCTCCCCCACCATAACAGGTATTGCCAGCATGAACCCCCTCTCCCCCACCATAACAGGTGTTGCCAGCATGACTCTCCTCTCCCCCACCATAACAGGTGTTGCCAGCATGACTCCCCTCTCCCCCACCATAACAGGTGTTGCCAGCATGACTTCCCCACCATAGAAAGTGTTGCCAGAATGACTGCCCTCTCCCCACCATAACAGGTGTTGCCAGCATGACTCCCCTCTCCCCCACCATAACAGGTGTTGCCAGCATGACTCCCTTCTCCCCCACAATAACAGGTGTTGCCAGCATGACTCCCCTCTCCCCCACCATAACAGGTGTTGCCAGCATGACTCCCCCACCATAGCAAGTGTTTCCAGCATGACTCCCCTCTCCCCCACCATAACAGGTCTGGCCAAGTGGCCAGCATAATAAATCTTCAAATTAAAAATTTTGACTAATACTGTATATCTTCCCCCACTTAACCCCATACCCTCCCCTCTTTTTCACTCAGCTCACCTCCAACCAATGTAGCCACCATACCTCCCATCCTCCAGCAGCAGACCAGAGATATTACCTGCTCCAATGCTGTATCAGTTTCACTCTCCTCTTCTCTGCACTTGACTTCAAGGAAATTGCCAAAAAAATAACTCAAACACTTAACTAAGCAAGGCTATGTGCAGTCTGGACTCTTGCCCACTGCAGTTATTGTTGAAATGCTCTGAGTCCCCTGACTGTCCTGTTAATATCAGCATTTCATCAAACAGTGAATTGAGTCTTGCAAGAAGAGATGTTTACCATTTCTCTGAAGGAAGAAATCATTATATCTCCACTCACTCACAAAGCTCTTCCTATGTATATATTTAAAAGAGGCGCTGGTAATTTAGGCATTGGATGATACCAGTAGTTAGAATATTAGTAGCATTATCTATATTCTACTGTCGCCTCCCCTAACCTATACCTCACAACCTACCCTTACCTACGCCTCGCACTAACCTCACCTCTATTTATGCCTAGCACTAACCCCTAAAGCTGTCCCCATGGTGTCTGGAATTCAGATGCAAGCTATCTGAACTTTGTGAGCTGCTTAATAACCTCCACCACCAATATGGAGTTTTGCTACATGATAGCAGATCCCTAGGTACCACTTACAGAACACAGTCACCATTATATTTGATGTATTCTGCCGCTATCTCTGCCGCTAGGTAGAGTTCTTCCATTAGACACCACTAGTAGCTGGAGTCTCCACTGCTAGCCAGAGTTTTTTTCACTATCCACCGCCGCTAGCTGGAGTCCCCAGCAAAGTCTGGAGAGATTACCCAAGTGGCACCACCAAATTACTTTGTGATCTATGTTGGCACCCATTTTAACACTCAGGTTTTGTGCCCAATTAAACTGATTCACTCCCAGGACACAGACATTATGAATAGCTATAGAGCTGTTTCCAACATCCTTTTACTGCATAAAGTTATTGAAAATTCTGTCAAACTCCAACTTGAAGCCAAACTCTCAAGAACATCTTTGACTGTGTATAATTTGGCTTTAAGAAACACTTCAGCTGAAAAGAAAGCCTTCACACAGATCTGCAAGGATCTACTGATGGTAAAACAGACCCAAGTGTTTCATTTTTATCTGCTGTGTCCCCACCCCGCACTAACCTTATTCCATCTTCTCTTAGTGATTAATCTCCACCATCCTCACAGAAAGTTAATAATATCATCCCATATCCTGGATAGTGTAATGGTTAAGGGAGCTGCCTCTAACACAGGAGACCAGGGTTTGAGTCTTGGCTCTGCCTGTTCAGTAAGCCAGCACCTATTCAGCAGGAGACCTTGGGCAAGTCTCCCTAACACTGCTACTGCCTATAGAGTGCGTCCTAGTGGCTGCAGCTCTGGCGGTTTGAGTCCGCCAGGAGAAAAGGGTGATATAAATGTTCTATATTTGTTTGTTGTGTGTATTGGTCCTTCCAGTGTACTTTTAATATTTACTCGGCTGATCAAACCGGAGTGTCCCTGAATAATAATGATTGTGTTCAGTGACATAACTACAAATAATGGAACGTGGGACCACCTTGCAATACTTTGATGCCCAACGTTACCACGCAATGCCCCCTACCCCTCAATGTTCACAACCTTTCTCTTGCTTCAACCTGGTGACCCTCACAACCTGGGGCCCATCTTGCAAGGGTCCTAAAAAAGTGAGGTCATGATAATCTTTACAATCATAACAAGTGTAGCCACAAAAACACCAGATCTGAAGGATGGATCCCTTTATGGGATGAAGTAGTAGTTGGGGCCCCCTTACAGCTCTGGACCCACTGGCAGGCTTGTACTGAGCCGGCGGGGCTTCAGGGGTTTTCCCGGTGGGCCTTTTAACAACTGTGTGACATCACCTGTCATTGTGCCCCCCCTCTGCACTTCTGTAAAGCCGCTGCCGGTATTTAATTTTTACCGGCAAGTCATTTGCCGGAAATTCTTGTAGCAGAGCAGACACGAGACCTCCCAGGTTTTTTCCTAGATTGGCTTTCCTGTGGGCCACTGCCAGCCAATCAGGAACAAGCATTTCCCCATCCCCAGGCTGTTTTCTTCTTACAGGCAGGCTCCTGGGGAAAAGGAGGAGCCGATCTGTGCTTCCTCTGTGAGCAGCGTGTGTGCCCCATCCCTGCAGGCTATACAGTGCTGTCTGACTATAGATGTGTGTGGCTGTGTGAGTGTATCGAGTTTCAGCATGGGGGAGAGAGGAGAGTTCAGGGGAGAGCACCCTGTGTGGATTCTGGGAAGCTGACCAGCCCAGCAGCAGAGTTCTGTGGAGAAAGTTTTCTTCTTTAGGGCTAGTTCACATGGGCATTTTTGTGGCGTTTAATGCAGCGTTTCAGGCGTGGCGTTTTTGGGGATCTACCTCCATCCCATTCAAGTGAATGGGAGCGTTTAGAGTTGGCTTTTGCAGGCTTTCATGAAAGCCTGGAGGTAGATCCCAAATTTGCATCTAGTCTCGAAAGCAACATGTTGCTTTCAGAGGCGGTAAACGCCAGGAAACCATAGCAGAGACCAGAATTGCTAGCCTTGAACGCTTCCTAAAAGCCTTCAAAAGCTAGCGTCTAAACACTGGCATTTAAACGCCGGCATTTGAACGTAGAGCTGAGCGAAAGCTCGGCAGAAGCCCGTGTAAACCAGCCCTTAGGCAAGGGATGGAAGCAGAAAGGATCAGCAGCAGCTGCACTGAGCCAGCCCAATATTTCAGCCTAAACTAAATGTGAAGCTGCCCAGCCAGGTAAAGAGACAGCCAGTGAGTCACAGTCAGCCAGGCTCACACAGACAGCTGCACAGAGTCCAGGTGACACACTGCCCAGAGTCCAGGAGACACAGATAGCTGCCCAAAGTCCAGGTGACACACTGCCCAGAGTTCAGGACACACAGACAGTTGCCCAGAGTCCAGGTGACACACTGCCCAGAGTTCAGGAGACACAGACAGCTGCACAAAGTCCAGGTGACACACTGCCCAGAGTCCAGGAGACACATACAGTTGCCCAGAGTCCATAAGACACACTCCCCAGAGTCCAGGTGACACACTCCCCAGAGTCCAGGTGACACACTCCCCAGAGTCCAGGAGACACACTGCCCAGAGTCCAGGAGACATAGACAGCTGCACAGAGTCCAGGTGACACACTGCCCAGAGTCCAGGAGACACAGACAGCTGCCCAGAGTCCAGGTGACACACTGCCCAGAGTTCAGGAGACACAGACAGCTGCCCAGAGTCCAGGTGACACACTGCCCAGAGTCCAGGTGACACACTCCCCAGAGTCCAGGTGACACACTGCCCAGAGTCCAGGTGACACACTGCCCAGACTTGTCCAGGTGACACACTGCCCAAAGTCCAGGTGACACACTGCCCAGAGTCCAGGAGACACAGACAGCTGCCCAGAGTCCAGGTGACACACTGTCCAGAGTCCAGGAGACACAGACAGCTGCCCAGAGTCCAGGTGACACACTGCCCAGAGTTCAGGAGACACAGACAGCTGCCCAGAGTCCAGGTGACACACTGCCCAAAGTCCAGGTGACACACTGCCCAGAGTCCAGGAGACACAGACAGCTGCCCAGAGTCCAGGTGACACACTGCCCAAAGTCCAGGTGACACACTGCCCAGAGTCCAGGAGACACAGACAGCTGCCCAGAGTCCAGGTGACACACTGTCCAGAGTCCAGGAGACACAGACAGCTGCCCAGAGTCCAGGTGACACACTGCCCAGAGTCCAGGTGACACACTGCCCAGAGTCCAGGAGGACAGCTCAGGGATCATTCACACTAGGGCACTTTTGTGACTGATTTTGCTGATCACCAGTGATCAGCAATTCGCTGTGCTGTGTATAATGTGACCCTATGGGATCATTCACATTGCAGCACTTACGATTTTCAAAAATTGCAAATGCACTGCATCTGCATGTACCATTTTTGGAGAGATTGTGATTCTCAGCCATTGAATCACAATTCAGTTCACAGTCATTGAATCACAATTCAGTTCACAATTCAATTCACAAGTGTGAATGGAATGTGAATGTGCCCTCAGTCAGGCCTGGGACCCACTGGGAGTGTTTGCAGGGAAGCCGGCCCAGCACTCAGGAGAGAGACAGCAGCAAGCTAAGCCCAGCCACAGCCACTAAGGGCAGCACGGTGGCGTAGCTGTAGTGGATAACAATCTTGCTTTGCAGCGACACTATCCCAATGGTGTTTGTATGTTCTCCCCATGTTTGCATATGTTTCCTGCAGACACTCAAGTTTCTTCTCACATCCCAAAAGCATACAAATAAGTTTATTGGCTTCTCCCCTAAATTGGCCCTATATTATGACTGACAGCTAGTTATGGAAGGGATTAGATTGTGAGCTTCTCCGAGGGACAGTTAGTGACATGACTGTATTGTAAAGTGAAAAGAGAAGATCTGCATGTTCCCCAATGAAAAAACATCATTTGTGGACGTATCAAACTTGAAAAACCGGACACTTTGCTTTCTGGCTATGCGTCCAGTTTTTCACTTTGGTTATGTCCACAAAAAAAGTTTTTCATTGGGCATTGTTTGGATCTTCCTTTTTCACTTGCTGCATTGGGACCGGACCATTATTAGAGAGGTTAGAGCAGTATTCTCACTTTTCTACCTGTATTCTGTAAAGAGCTGCAGAATATGTAGGACATAAGACTATGGTAGGATTCATTTGTGAGCTTCTCTGAGGACAGTCAGTGACATGACTATGCATTCCATAGAGTGCTGCAGAAGATGTCAGTGCTATATAAATACATAATAATAATAATAATATGGTAGGGCATTAGACTAGGACTATGGCAGGATTAGAGTGTGAGCTCTTCTGAGGACAGTCAGGGACATGACTATGCATTCCATAAAGTGCTGCAGGAGATGGCAGTGCTATATAAATACATAATAATTTGGTAGGACATTAGACTATGATAGGATTAGATTGTGAGCTCCTCTGAGGATAGTTAGTGACCTGATTATGTACTCGGTAAAGTGTTGTAGAAGATGTCAGTGCTATATAAATACATAATAATAATAAATGGTAGGACATTAGAATATGACTATGGTAGGGATTAGATTGTGAGCTCCTCTTGGGATAGTCAGTGACATGACTATGTACTCTATAAAGTGTTGCAGAAGATGTCAGTGCTATATAAATGAATAATAATAATTTACTTTGTAAAGTGCTGCACAAAATGTCAGTGCTATATAAATACATAATAATAATATGGTAGGACATTAGACTATGACTAGGATTAGATTGTGAGCTCTTCTGAGGACAGTCAGTGACATGGCTGTTTGCTCTGTAAAGTGCTTTAAAAGATGTCATTGCTATAAAATTTAAATAAATGATAATAATTCTTCTATCAGAAAATGAGCGTCCAAAGAATTGAAAGGGAGACGAAGGAAAGTACAGCTCTGATACTTACCCGGGGGGCTTCCTCCCGCCCCATAAACATGCCGTTGTCCCGCGGTCTGCCGTTCAGCCACGGTGAGCCCCGATAACAGGCTCAGTGACGTCAGTCCGGGTCTACTGTTCATGCGCAGGAGGTCTGCACATGCGCAGTAGACCCTGGCATCGACTGAGGCGGGTAAGTGAGCTCACCGCAGCTGAACGGCAGACCGCAGAAGGACGGCGTGGGACTTAGACATGTTGCACTAGGCTACAATATGGAAGCAGACAGGAAGCAAGGAAATGTGTTATAGGTGTTTTATAACGGTTGTGAAGAAATGTACACAGATAAACAATCTGTGCATTGTGCATTGCTGTCTGCCAGCAACTGCACATTTGGGTAAATGGTCCTACAGAAGATGACTTCACTACGTGAGTGGTGCAGCAGTCAGTAGGTATGCATCGTATGAACAGTGGGACCCTTTGCGAACAATCATGCACTACATACTCTTATTGAACTTCAATTCTGCTATTTCAAGGAAACACAAGATTAACTAAAGGTAAACTGTAGAGAAAGAACAACATTCTCTAATAACCTGCTGAACTAATAACCATTTAGCTGTTGCTGCTTCTTGATTATGTTTGCCATTTTTAAAAAGTAAATATTGCTGCACAAAGTGTGTGACGTGTACCATAGAAGGAAACCTCAGCATAACATTGCCTTTCTTCTATATCAAGTATAACACAGCTTGGCGCATTAGTGAATTCTTCCCCATACAATGGTCTAATCTGCCTGCTGTATTCACCTGCTGAGAAGTTATTTGTTATTGTCAATACACATTTCATGAGCACATAATATACATATGTATGTAAATATATACTATATACATATATAAAGTATATACATATACATATATATATATATATATATATATATATATATATATATATATATATATATATATATCATTGCCATTTTCTATCCTAATTGGAGTAGTTATTTTACTTCTTTTGTTGGCCACACACTGGGAGTTTAACTTGGCAGATTTTGTATTAGATCGACCAAATGCATCACATTTTTGAAGGACATGTGCAATGGTGCTTCAGTGAGTTTATTTGAAACAACCAATGAGGAGTTGATAAAAACTTGAGTGATCACTGGCAGGGCATGTTCACCACCGAACGGCTTGCAAACAATCACTGCTTGCCTGTTGACTATTACTATGTGGGCTGTTTGCGACCACCCAATACTTACCCATGAAGCCATTTTGGCCCTTCACCCTTAAGTCAGGTGGGACAGGACAGCCAATCTGGCCTGATAATCACCCGGTCCACTGGAGAGGAGGCCTCCATGATAAAAGGCACATTACCATTGTCCATTTTTCATTCTGCTTTAGTCAGTGAAGGAAGAGGAGCTGCAGCTTCTCCCGATAGATGTGTGAGGGGTGATATAGTCCTATATATATTCCTAGCCTAGGTTCTCTGCTATTTTCAGTTCACCACCTAGGGACACCCCAAAAGTCCTTTTCAGGACTCATCCAGGCCACAAAAGTCCTTTTGAGGATTGACATTGACCCTGCTGTATTGATTTGTTGTTATTGCTCTTTGTGGTGTGGTGAGTTTGTAGCAACACAACATTCGTATACAGTGAAGTGTGTGGCTGCGTCACTGTTACAGCCCATCGTCCGTCACTGTGCAAAAGTGACTGATTGATATTTGTGACATGAAGCTTTCTGCTGTGTTACTTCCACACAGTGTCACAGCACCCCTGTGTGACCTATTGTACTGCATGTTATTGGTGATATCAATGTGTCAAACATTAATTTGTGACAATACCCCTTTTCTGCAGTGGTAACTGTCACATCAATATCCATGTGACTGTAGTGTGTTTGGTGATCTCAGTGTGTCACACACACACAAAAAAAGTGTCACAGGAATTGGTGACAATTCCCCTTTGCTGGTCACTGCCTTCTGTGTGATAAACATGCAGTGTTACAGTGTCACATTAACATCCGTGTGACTGCACTGTGTTTGGTGATCTCAGAGTGTAAGGGGAAAAAAAAATCACAGAAATAGTAGATTGTGACAGTACCCCTGTGCTGGTGTCAATCACTATAACAAACATGACAGGCAGAGGCAGGCCAAAGCATAGAAGTACTAGGGTTCATGTTGGAGCATCTGTGATGTATGATATGTAATAACTGTATTTTTTGTTTAATGTACTTTGTTCCTGCATTGGTAGTTTGCTGTGATTGGTAGAGTTGGGCCGAACGGTTCGCCGGCGAACGGGGTTCGCGCGAACTTAGGTGGTTCGCGTGCGGGTACCGCACGCGAACCTTTTGCGGAAGAAGTTCGGTTCGCCCCATAATGCACCTGAGGGTCAACTTTGACCCTCTACATCACAGTCAGCAGGCCCAGTGTAGCCAATTAGGCTACACTAGCCCCTGGAGCCCCACCCCCCCTTATATAAGGCAGGCAGCGGCGGCCATTACGGCCACTCGTGTGCCTGCATTAGTCAGAGTAGGGCGAGCTGCTGCAGACTGTTTCTCAGGGAAAGATTAGTTAGGCTTAACTTCTTCCTGGCTGCATACCTGTTCTGTTCAGTGAGCCCTCAGCCCACTGCATACCTGTACTGTGATCCTGCCACTGCATAGCTGTTCAGTGATCCTGCCACAGCATACCTGTTCTGTTCAGTGAGCCCTCAGCCCACTGCATACCTGTACTGTGATCCTGCCACTGCATACCTGTTCAGTGATCCTGCCACAGCATACCTGTTCTGTTCAGTGAGCCCTCAGCCCACTGCATACCTGTACTGTGATCCTGCCACTGCATAGCTGTTCAGTGATCCTGCCACAGCATACCTGTTCTGTTCAGTGAGCCCTCAGCCCACTGCATACCTGTTCAGTGATCCTGCCACTGTATACCTGTTCTGTGAACCCGCCACTGTATACCTGTTCTGTTCAGTGAGCCCTCAGCCCACTGCATACCTGTACTGTGATCCTGCCACTGCATACCTATTCAGTGATCCTGCCACTGTATACCTGTTCTGTGAACCCGCCACTGTATACCTGTTCTGTTCAGTGGACCCGCCACTGTATACCTGTTCTGTGAACCCGCCACTGTATACCTGTTCTGTTCAGTGGACCCGCCACTGTATACCTGTTTAGTGAACACGCCACTGCATACCTGTTGTGTTCAGTGAACCTGCCACTGCATACCTGTTCTGTGAACCCGCCACTGTATACCTGTTCTGTTCAGTGGACCCGCCACTGTATACCTGTTCTGTGAACCCGCCACTGTATACCTGTTCTGTTCAGTGGACCTGCCACTGTATACCTGTTTAGTGAACACGCCACTGCATACCTGTTGTGTTCAGTGAACCTGCCACTGCATACCTGTTCTGTGAACCCGCCACTGTATACCTGTTCTGTTCAGTGGACCCGCCACTGTATACCTGTTCTGTGAACCCGCCACTGTATACCTGTTCTGTTCAGTGGACCTGCCACTGTATACCTGTTTAGTGAACACGCCACTGCATACCTGTTGTGTTCAGTGAACCTGCCACTGCATACCTGTTCTGTGAACCCGCCACTGTATACCTGTTCTGTTCAGTGGACCCGCCACTGTATACCTGTTCTGTTCAGTGGACCTGCCACTGTATACCTGTTCTGTTCAGTGGACCTGCCACTGTATACCTGTTTAGTGAACACGCCACTGCATACCTGTTGTGTTCAGTGAACCTGCCACTGCATACCTGTTCTGTGAACCCGCCACTGTATACCTGTTCTGTTCAGTGGACCCGCCACTGTATACCTGTTCTGTTCAGTGGACCTGCCACTGTATACCTGTTTAGTGAACACGCCACTGCATACCTGTTGTGTTCAGTGAACCTGCCACTGCATACCTGTTCTGTGAACCCGCCACTGTATACCTGTTCTGTTCAGTGGACCCGCCACTGTATACCTGTTCTGTTCAGTGGACCTGCCACTGTATACCTGTTCTGTTCAGTGGACCTGCCACTGTATACCTGTTTAGTGAACACGCCACTGCATACCTGTTGTGTTCAGTGAACCTGCCACTGCATACCTGTTCTGTGAACCCGCCACTGTATACCTGTTCTGTTCAGTGGACCCGCCACTGTATACCTGTTCTGTTCAGTGGACCTGCCACTGTATACCTGTTTAGTGAACACGCCACTGCATACCTGTTGTGTTCAGTGAACCTGCCACTGCATACCTGTTCTGTGAACCCGCCACTGTATACCTGTTCTGTTCAGTGGACCCGCCACTGTATACCTGTTCTGTGAACCCGCCACTGTATACCTGTTCTGTTCAGTGGACCCGCCACTGTATACCTGTTTAGTGAACACGCCACTGCATACCTGTTGTGTTCAGTGAACCTGCCACTGCATACCTGTTCTGTGAACCCGCCACTGTATACCTGTTCTGTTCAGTGGACCCGCCACTGTATACCTGTTCTGTGAACCCGCCACTGTATACCTGTTCTGTTCAGTGGACCTGCCACTGTATACCTGTTTAGTGAACACGCCACTGCATACCTGTTGTGTTCAGTGAACCTGCCACTGCATACCTGTTCTGTGAACCCGCCACTGTATACCTGTTCTGTTCAGTGGACCCGCCACTGTATACCTGTTCTGTTCAGTGGACCTGCCACTGTATACCTGTTCTGTTCAGTGGACCTGCCACTGTATACCTGTTTAGTGAACACGCCACTGCATACCTGTTGTGTTCAGTGAACCTGCCACTGCATACCTGTTCTGTGAACCCGCCACTGTATACCTGTTCTGTTCAGTGGACCCGCCACTGTATACCTGTTCTGTTCAGTGGACCTGCCACTGTATACCTGTTTAGTGAACACGCCACTGCATACCTGTTGTGTTCAGTGAACCTGCCACTGCATACCTGTTCTGTGAACCCGCCACTGTATACCTGTTCTGTTCAGTGGACCCGCCACTGTATACCTGTTCTGTTCAGTGGACCTGCCACTGTATACCTGTTCTGTTCAGTGGACCTGCCACTGTATACCTGTTTAGTGAACACGCCACTGCATACCTGTTGTGTTCAGTGAACCTGCCACTGCATACCTGTTCTGTGAACCCGCCACTGTATACCTGTTCTGTTCAGTGGACCCGCCACTGTATACCTGTTCTGTTCAGTGGACCTGCCACTGTATACCTGTTTAGTGAACACGCCACTGCATACCTGTTGTGTTCAGTGAACCTGCCACTGCATACCTGTTCTGTGAACCCGCCACTGTATACCTGTTCTGTTCAGCGGACCCGCCGCTGTATACCTGTTCTGTGAACCCGCCACTGTATACCTGTTCTGTTCAGTGGACCCGCCACTGTATACCTGTTTAGTGAACACGCCACTGCATACCTGTTGTGTTCAGTGAACCTGCCACTGCATACCTGTTCTGTGAACCCGCCACTGTATACCTGTTCTGTTCAGTGGACCCGCCACTGTATACCTGTTCTGTGAACCCGCCACTGTATACCTGTTGTGTTCAGTGAACCCGCCACTGTATACCTGTACTGTTCAGTGAACCCACCGCATCAGTGCGCATACCTGTGCAGTTAAGTGAACCCACCTACCTACGTGAGTGCACGCAGTGTGATATACCACTCCGTGCATACCCGATATGGACAAAACAGGTAGAGGAAGAGGAAGAGGTAGTGGCAGAGGCAGAGGAAGGCCACCCGGCAGGTCTGCGCGAGGTCGTGTAAATGTAATTTCGTGTGGACCTGGCCCACAGTACAGTGCTCGGAAGAAGGCACGTCCCATCACCTCCCAAGATTGTCAGGACGTGGTTGAGTATTTAGCGACACAGAACACCTCATCTTGCTCAGCCACCAGCGCTACTACTAGCACCACTTCCGCTGCATTTGACACTTCGCAAGAATTATTTAGTGGTGGTGAAATCACTGATGCACAGCCATTGTTACAGCCAGATGAATTTTCACCAGCTCATATGTCTGCGTTACGCGACAACACTATGGATGTAACGTGTAAGGAGGATGAAGGACCTACACATTTGGATTTTTCTGAGGCAAGCGAAGCTGGGCAGGATGATTACGATGATGACGATGATAGGGATCCTCTGTATGTTCCCAATAGAGGAGATGAAGAGGGGGACAGTTCAGAGGGGGAGTCAGAGAGTAGTAGGAGGATAGAAGTTGCTGAAAGAAGCTGGGGCAGCTCTTCGTCAGAAACAGCTGGTGGCAGAGTCCGGCACCATGTATCGCCAGATTCGCCACCTATGTACAGCCAGCCAACTTGCCCTTCAGCATCAGCTGCTGAGGTCCCCATAGTGCCCACATCCCAGGGTGGCTCAGCGGTGTGGAAATTTTTTAATGTGTGTGCCTCAGATCGGACCAAAGCCATCTGTTCGCTCTGCCAACAAAAATTGAGCCGTGGAAAGGCCAACACTCACGTAGGGACAAGTGCCTTACGAAGGCACCTGCAGAAAAGGCACAAACAGCAATGGGATGGCCACCTGAGCAAAAGCAGCAGCAGCACACAAAAGCAAAGTCACCCTCCTTCTCCTCTTCCTCCTTCAGGTGCATCATCTGCTTATGCCGCTCTCTCCCTTGCACCTTCACAGGCACCCTCCTCCACTCCGCCTCTGCCCTTGAGCGGTTCCTGCTCCTCTGCCCACAGCAGCAGTCAGGTGTCCGTGAAGGAAATGTTTGAGCGGAAGAAGCCACTTTTGGCCAGTCACCCCCTTGCCCGGCGTCTGACAGCTGGCGTGGCGGAACTGTTAGCTCGCCAGCTGTTACCATACCGGCTGGTGGACTCTGAGGCCTTCCGTAAATTTGTGGCCATCGGAACACCGCAGTGGAAGATGCCAGGCCGCACTTATTTTTCCAGAAAGGCCATACCCCAACTGCACCGTGAAGTTGAGAGGCAAGTGGTGTCATCTCTTGCGAAGAGCGTTGGGTCAAGGGTACACCTGACCACGGATGCCTGGTCTGCCAAGCACGGGCAGGGCCGCTACATTACCTACACAGCCCATTGGGTGAACCTGGTGGTGAACGATGGCAAGCAGAAAGCGGCGGACCAAATTGTGACACCTCCACGGCTTGCAGGCAGGCCTCCTGCCACCTCCTCTCCTCCTGCTACATGCTCTTCGCTGTCCTCCTCCTCCTCCTTGGCTGAGTGGCAGTTCTCCTCTCCAGCTACACAGCCCCAGCTCCGCAGGGCCTATGCTGCATGCCAGGTACGACGGTGTCACGCCATCTTAGACATGGCTTGTCTCAAAGCGGAGAGTCACACTGGAGCAGCTCTCCTGGCTGCTCTTAAGAAACAGGTGGATGAGTGGCTGACCCCGCACCACCTGGAGATAGGCAACGTGGTGTGCGACAACGGCAGCAATCTGCTTGCCGCTTTGCATATGGGGAAGCTGACACACATACCCTGCATGGCACATGTCATGAATCTGGTGGTTCAAAGATTTGTGGCAAAGTACCCTGGCTTAGCGGATGTCCTGAAGCAGGCCAGGAAGTTCTGTGGGCATTTGAGGCGCTCTTACACAGCCATGGCACGATTTGCAGAAATTCAGCGTAAAAACAACATGCCGGTGAGACGCCTCATTTGCGATAGCCCCACTCGCTGGAACTCGACCCTCCTCATGTTCTCCCGCCTGCTAGAACAGAAGAAAGCCGTCACCCAGTACCTCTACAACTGGAGTAGAACGAAACAGTCTGGGAAGATGGGGATGTTCTGGCCCGACAACTGGACAATGATGAAAAATGCATGCAGGCTCATGCGGCCGTTTGAGGAGGTGACCAACCTGGTGAGCCGCAGTGAGGGCACCATCAGCGACTTAATTCCCTACGCGTACTTCTTGGAGCGTGCTGTGCGTAGAGTGGCGGATGAAGCTGCGAATGAGCGTGACCAGGAACCGTTACGGCAGGAACAGGCATGGGACCAATTTTCATCAGACCCAGCTGTTTCCTCAACACCTGCGGCAGCACAGAGGGGGGAGGAGGAGGAAGAAGAGAGGTCATGTGCAGAAGATGAGTCAGACTCAGAGGATGATGAGCAAGGTGTTTCTTTGGGGGAGGAGGAGGAGGAGGAGGGGACAGCGGCAGGAGAACAACCGCAGCAGGCGTCGCAGGGGGCTTGTGCTGCGCAACCTTCCCGTGGTATTGTTCGCGGCTGGGGGGAGGAGGTTGACTTACCTGACGTCACTGAGGAAGAGCAAGAGGAGATGGAGGGTACTGGATCCGACTTTGTGCAGATGTCGTCTTTTATGCTGTCCTGCCTGTTGAGGGACCCCCGTATAAAAAACCTCAAGGGGAATGAGCTGTACTGGGTGGCCACACTACTAGACCCTCGGTACAGGCACAAAGTGGCGGACCTGTTACCAACTCACCGGAAGGTGGAAAGGATGCAGCACATGCAGAACCAGCTGTCAACTATGCTTTACAATGCCTTTAAGGGTGATGTGACGGCACAACGCCAGCAAGGTACCACTGCCACTAATCCTCCTCCCGTGTCCACGCAGTCAAAGACAGGACGCTCCAGTGATCTCATGGTGATGTCGGACATGCGGACGTTCTTTAGTCCAACGCCTCGCCGTAGCCCTTCCGGATCCACCCTCCACCAACGCCTGGAACGGCAGGTAGCCGACTACCTGGCCTTAAGTGTGGATGTAGACACTGCTGTGAACAGCGATGAGGAACCCTTGAACTACTGGGTGCGCAGGCTTGACCTGTGGCCAGAGCTGTCCCAATTTGCCATCCAACTTCTCTCCTGCCCTGCCGCAAGCGTCCTCTCAGAAAGGACCTTCAGCGCAGCTGGAGGCATTGTCACAGAGAAGAGAAGTCGCCTAAGTCACAAAAGTGTTAAGTACCTCACCTTTATAAAAATGAATGAGGCATGGATCCCGGAGGGCTGCTGCCCGCCCCAAGACTAAGTCAGTCCCCGCACATACAGCATCTCTGCCTGCACGCCGTGTGACTGGCTGCCTGGCCTGCCCCAAGAAGACTAAGTCGCTCCCAGTCCCTCCACACAGCATGTCTGCCTGCAGGCCGCTTCACTACCTTCTCCGCCACCACCAACAGGGTCCGGGACTCCAGGCGGATTGCTGAATTTTTTAGGCCGCTGCTAGCAGCGGCCGCTGTAATAATTTTTCGGGTGCGTGTACATGACTGCCTAATTTTTCTGGCTGCACTGCAGGCAGCTGCAACAACAAAAGAAAAGGCATGAACATGCGCCCATTCCCCTTCGTGATCATTACCTTGCCGTGGTGAAGGGGCTTGCGTATCACAATGGAGCAATGACCGGCGCCTAGATGAGTGTCTCGGGGGGCACACCCACGATAATAAGGTCGTTGCCTCATTGTGGTCAGACCAAATTTGATCAGCTGGACAGTCACTGTTCTGTCATTCAGCTACATCAGCCAGGTGACTGACCATATGGGCTGTAAAGCCACCAAAACCTGCACTCTCGCCATGGTGCGCACCAGTCCAGCATGGCCGTCACTACACAAACAGCTGTTTGCGGTGCGTTACACGATGAGTTTGGTGCGTCAGTGTGAAGCAGTACCTTAATTACACTACCTGATTGATGTATACACATGCAAGATGTTTGAAAGCACTTTAGGCCTGTCATTTAACATTCAATGTGATTTCTGCCCTTAAAACGCTGCTTTGCGTCAAATCCAGATTTTTCCCGGGGACTTTTGGCATGTATCCCACTCCGCCATCCCCCCCTCCAGGTGTTAGACCCCTTGAAACATCTTTTCCATCACTTTTGTGGCCAGCATAATTAATTTTTTTTTTCAAAGTTCGCATCCCCATTGAAGTCTATTGCGGTTCGCGAACTTTAACGCGAACCGAACCTTTCGCGAAAGTTCGCGAACCCGGTTCGCGAACCGAAAATCGGAGGTTCGGCCCAACTCTAGTGATTGGACTCTGCATTGATTGTGCACTGGAGTCGGGTGGGGGATATACTATTGTTCTGTTGTGTGTTAGCAGACTGACCTTGCCCTTATCACTTGATTACATTTGAGGTGTGTTGACAATCCTAATTTATTGTCTGGTAGAGAGGGAGAAATAGTCAGTTTGGTGTGAGACAGCTGGGTGAAAGCTGTATGCTACTCTGTGGATGTAACTTTGCTTACAAATGCTTCAGAATAAAGTGTTCATCATCGGATTCCATGTCTGCTCCCTGTTTATGGACAGTCCTCATGTCATATCATGACAGCATCATCTCATGGCCATGGCATATGTGATATTCTGTAGAAGAAAACTATTAGTTTCCAGAATGCAGAAGAGGTGGTTGACTGGCTCACTCACTCAGCATTCCACCTTTTCTAACTCTTCTGCTGCCAATGTTCCTTCACCCTCCTCATCTTCCTCTGCTGTGGTCAATCGAAATACCACCTCCACCACCACAGCAGCCCCTCCAGTTGTATTTGATTGATCAGATGAGCTATTCCTCCAGGCATTGACGGGCCCAAGTGACAATGATGTAGAAGAGGAGAAAGTTAGACACACAGGAGACAGTACCCAGGTTGTGACCTACTACGTATGAGCTAAAGAAGTGTAATGAATAGGGTTGATGAATCATGATGTTGAGATGATCAATGTCACGTGGGTGCCCCCAAGAGAGGAACAGGAGGAGGAGAGTTCAGAGGGAGAAGCAGAGCCTTGAAGAGGGAGGAAAAGGGTATAGGAAGCAGGGAAAGGTCACAGGGGACAAGAGGCAAACAGCAGGGTTTGACATCACCTGGTGTCAGCCAGACACAATGCCCAGGCACTTCTAGCAGTACTAGACCAGCTCAACAAAGCTCATTAATATGGAAATACTTGTGTGTCTGCTGCTAACAGTTTAAATTATATATCATCCTGTGTCTACAGCAAATTAGTTGTGGGAAGGCCAGACCACACTAAGGAACAACTTTGCTGAGAAGGTACCTGAAGTCCCATCACAAAGCCCTGTGGGGGAAAGCTTTTAAAGCGAACCTGAACTCAGAATGTCCTCTCTGCTCTAAAAGATACAAAACAGCATAATAACCTTTAAACCAAAAACACATTTCTTTGTTACAGCTGAGCTGATACAAATCCTAAAATATATCTGCACTGTTCATGGAAGCAGACATATTGTTTACAGCCTGTACTTTCAAATGGGCATATCTGCCACAGGCAGTCATGTGACACAGGGGGGAGATCAAATTACAACTAGTGATTAGATACAAATGAGGGGGAATTACAAAGGATAAACTCTTTAAATACATACATGGTGCATTTCTGTTATGTTTTCCTTGTGTCCTGTACAAGAGTTCAGGTCCACTTTAAAGAAAGAAGCTGTCAAAGCACAAGCCAGTCTCCTTGTGTTTTACCTTCCACCTTCTCCCCGCCTCCTCTCCCTTCCCAGTTGTCCTCCACTCCACCTTCCAGCCTGCCCACTTCATGGTCATCAGCACAGAGTCAGCGTTCCATCCCTGAAATGTTTAAGAGGAATAAAATTATGATGCCAATTAACCACCTTGCCCAACATCTGAAAGTTGGCTCGTCAGAACTGCTAGCACACCAGGTTTTACCATACCAGCTGGTTGAATCTAAGGCATTTCAAAAATCTTTAGGCATTGCAGCACCATGGAAGGTACTGGGAAGAAGATATATTTCACAGACAGGCACCCCAGGCCTGTACCGGCATGTGCTGCAGCAGAATCTCAGGCATACAGTGTTGGGGCTAAAATCCATTTGACCACAGACACCTGGTCTGCCAAACACGGGTAGGGAAGGTACATATCCTTTACTGCCCACTGGGCAAAAATGTTGGTGATGTGAAGGACTGCGTGGCTGTCGAGCAGTGGTGGGACGAAATTTTGCATGTGTGAAATTTTGCATCGAAATTCACAATTACGCATCTTAATCATAATGTGAAATCTCAGGGGAAATCGTAATTAATTTCATATGTAATAGTACTATTTCATAATTTCACGTAATTTTTTGCGTAATTTTAGCAAAATTTTGCATAATTTTGTGCCGGATTTACTGGCTAATAGCAAAGCCCCCATACGTGCTATTGCTACCAATATTGCTACGCATGTTAAGGAGAATAGTGGGTACAAGTCAAAAAAAGAATTGTTCAAAAAGACCTTGTAGTTTTTGAGAAAATGTATTTTAAAAATGAAAAGAATAATGGTTTTTAACTGCCATTTTTCAGAGTTTAAAAAACATTTTTTCTTTGTATTTTTAAAATCGATTTTCTTTGATAGGTCTTTTTGGAAAATTATTTTTTTTTGCTTTGTACCAGCTATTCTCCTTAACATATGTAGCAATTTTAAAGATATAGATGTACGGGAGGAGTCCCCTGCACAAAAAGCTTTTTGCAATCTGTCAACTCCACATTACTACGGAAAGGTCTTTACTTTTACACCACAAAATGTCCTAATTGCCTATGCTTCCAAAAATCTAATGGAAACTGACCATATTCCTCCCGTAATCTAGCTAAAGATTTCAATGTACCATTAAGCAGAATGTCCCTTAAATAAACTCTACCTCCACTCCCCATAGTCCAAACAACCCTCTCTCCAACCCAGGCGGAAAAAAAGAGAATCCCTCCAAAGGCACCAAAGGAGATATCACATCTGCCCATCCATAATTAACCAAATCCCAGATCTTAAACACATTCTTCACCCAAGAAGATGTTCCCTTCGGTAAACCCCTAAAACTCCCAGGGAGCCAGAAAGCATGTGCCAATTCCTTCTCCACTTACCTTTTTTCTAAATTAACTAATCCTTTCACATCCTCCCCCCCATATGTCCAATCAAAAAGCCTTACTAATACGCAGGCTCTATAATACATCTTCAGATCAGGAAGTCCAAAACCACCCCTTTCCTTAGGGCGAAGCTTACCTCGAAACCTTATTTTGCCAGACAAACCGGATAAAAATAGATTTCAAAGATCTAAAGAGAATTGCAGGCACTCAAACCGGCAGCATAGACATACAAAACACTAACCTAGGCAAGACATTCATCTTAATAATACCTATACGCCCAAACCACGAAAAGCCCCTCCCCACCCATCCTTCCAAATCCTTTTTTATAGAACTCATTAAAGGAAGGTAATTGAGTGAGAATAACTTGGACAAATCGCCAGGTAACATAATTCACAAATACTTAATTGCCTCAATTCTGAAAGGAAATGAAAAATACATACATACTTGAGATAATAATAATAATAATAATAATAATAATAATAATAATAATAATAATAATAATAATAATAATAATTATTATTATTATTATTATTATTAGCTCAAGCATGTATATATTTTTAATATTGTTATTAAGAATGGTTATTTCTTATAGCTTACCTCACCAAGAGTGCTATAGCAATCGTTTTACATTAAGGTTCCCTGTGAACACATTTGATATTATATAACAGAAGAAATGGATTGATTTTAAATCTGCATTTAATCCTTACATTGTGATTCACTGTCCAGGTCTTAACCATAAAAGTTCAAGTGCATAAAATGCAAACGTTTGCAATGATCTATCTCTAAATCATGTCTGTGCTCTACCAGCCTTAATAATACCCATTCTAAATGCAAACACCATATAAAAAGTATACATTCCTATGATGAATCATTTTAAAGTCTACTAGTACCACTCATAGATTTGTGTCCGGCACTGAGAGCAACAGATAAAAGCAGAATGTATGTTGAATTTTGTACATGAAGGCTACCAAACCAAGAGGCAATTGTCCTCCAGAAACATGTACCACTCATTTCCCTTTTGTATTCACTTGGACATGCATAAGAAAATACATTGTATTTACTTAGTCATTTTGAATTTTGTTGACATATGCGTCAAACAGAAGCATAACTACAAATCATGGATCCTCAACAATCAGGCCCTTTGTCATAGGTATGCATGAGTGATGATAATGCTATAAGTTTCTCATTCTCTTCAAAAAAAAGATCTGGCATTATAGAAGTATAAGTATGTATGAGCTTTACCTCAGAAATATCACTTATTCAAATATCATCACAGAAAAAAAAAAAACAGTACTGCTCGAGTATTTATAAGCTAAAATGGTGAGTCACCTGCCACTGGGGTTGACATGGGTAGAAACATGTGCTGAACCACTTGAGGCCCCCCCTAAAGACCAGGCACATTCTTACTAAAATGGCCACTGCAGGGCCGCACAACACAGCAATTCCCCCCCCCCTTTTGCCCCCACCAAAAGAGCTCTCTGTTGGTGGGGTCTGATCACTCCCAGGTTGTTTATTTTTTTTTTAAATAAATATTTATATCTTTATTTATATATATATATATATATATATATATATATATAATTTATTTTTTTACAAATCCCTCCCTCCCCCCAGCCGGCCAATCCTGGCGATCGGCTGTCATAGGATTCTGCCTATGAGAGCTGACTGCTCTCAAGTGCCCCAGGGGGACAGCCGTTTCTCATGTTTTCGCCGTCTAACAGTCTCCCGAACGGCAATCGCCACTCGGAGACTGAAGGCGGGGCGCAGCTCCGCCCCCCCCCCCCCGAGCAGGAGATGCGTGTGCAGCCTGCGCGCGATCTACTTCAAACTGCAGCCCCAGGACTTGACACAATTGGCGTTAAGCAGTCCTGGGGCTGCCGCCGTGGCCACGCCCATTGGTGTGGGGCGGCCGTGTAGTAGTTAAAGAGACACTGAAGTGAAAAGCAATTATGATATAATGATTTGTATTTGTAGTACAGCTAAGAAATAAAACATTAGGAGCAGATACATAAGTCTAATATTGGGCAGCACGGTGGTGTAGTGGTTAGCACTCTCGCCTTGCAGCGCTGGGTCCCCGGTTCAAATCCCAGCCAGGGCACCATCTGCAAGGAGTTTGTATGTTCTCCCCGTGTCTGCGTGGGTTTCCTCCGGGTACTCCGGCTTCCTCCCACATCCCAAAAACATACAGATAAGTTAGTTGGCTCATCCCTAAATTGGCCCTAGACTACAGTACTTACACTACATAATACAAAACATAGACATATGATCATAGTAGGGATTAGATTGTGAGCTCCTTTGAGGGACAGTTAGTGACAAGACAATATATATATACACTGTACAGCGCTGCGTAATATGTCGGCGCTATATAAATACTTAATAATAATAATAAAAAATAATAATAATATTGTTTCCAGTACAGGAAGAGTTAAGAAACTCCAGTTGTTATCTATGCAAAATAGCCACTGAGCTCCATGACTTTCAAAGTCGCAGAGAGCTCTGTCTTCTGAAGCTTGTTATCTCAAGTGTCAGTCATTGTATCTTCTTTTTCTCTCCAGAGGCCAGGTCAAAAGTTCACAAAACTGCTCCGTAAAATCATTTAGAATGCTGAGTAGTGTGTAAACTGCAAATATTATAGAATGATGTAATGTTATAAAAAAAAACTATATAACTAAAAATAAAAATGTGAGACTATTTTCCTTGCTACTAACATTCTAGTAATAATCCAGACTACACACACAATTCATTATATCATAATTTTTTGTTTCAGCTTCAGTGTCTCTTTAAGTTCCTAATCTTTATTGAGAAAATTGGAGTGTAGCTGGGTTGTGCATATGTGAGTTGGTGTGAGCTCCACAGCTCACACCTAGCGGCATGCATTTCAGCATGCACATTGATGAGATGGCATCAGAGCAGGATGATCCACCAGGCAACCTAGGCAGGTGTCCGGGGGGCCTAGTGGGTGGCCAAGGGCCTACCTGCCACCTTCTCTGACCTCACCCGCCTACAACTTACAAAAAGGACCACAAGGGAAGGCAAAATCTACTACTTCGCATAGGACCCCATTACATCTTAATCCATCTCTGGTTAGCATATATACAGGTGCATCATTTCACCATTTGGTGCCAGAAATGCTTTTATTAAGCTGTGCTAAACTATCTAATGCTATGTGTGTAAACTGCGTCAGTATAGAACCATTGACCACCAGTTGGGTACTGGATGAGATGAATGACGGTTCACCCAGTTGTGTCATGTAGCTGCTTCCTTGTTGCACTGCTACTCATAGTGCAACAACTAGGGACCATAATAGTCTTTTTGAAGACTCTTCCTTACCACATAGGCTGTATTTATATTGTGCTGTGTAGCTGTTTCCTAGGTGTACTGATACTTGTAGTGCACCAGCTAGGGATCCCCAATAGTCCAACTGAGGACTCATCCTGGCCAAGTAAGTTGTTTTATGTGCTTAAATTGACCCTGCTGTGTGCTGTAATTATATTTTGTTGTTGCATCGTGGTGTGGTGTGTGTTGAAGCAACACAACAACCTTATACAGTGTAGTGTGTGGCTGGCTGCGTCACCATTCTAGCCCGTTGTCACTGTGCATAAGTAAATGATTGTCACTGTCCCTCACACTGTGCCACCGATGTCACTCACCTTACTGTGCATTACTTTCAGTGATATATCAGACAGTCAGTGTATGGTTAAAAAAATTACAGCATCACAGACAAGTTTGTCACTTACTGATTGTTGATTTTACACCAACACACCTTACTGTGCACTACTTTCAACAAAAAGTCAGACACGCATTTCTGGTCTCTTCTATAGTGGCTGAACATAACAATCTTTAGGCAGGTAATCACAGTGGCCATTCTAAAGACCTTTATTTGAAAAATCTTCAAACTATATGGCATTTACGCATGAAAAAAAAAAGCCTCTGTGTAAAAAACATACATTTTGCCATTGATCCCTTTCCACCATGCCACTGCATGGGATTTGGTACACTTTGTACACCTTTTTTAAAGAAAGTGTGGCTGCAGAGATGCCCTAAAGGTTTCAGAAGTGTGAATGCCATTAAAGTTAATGGGGCTTGCCATGAATGATTGGTTTGCGAACATTTGCAGTAACATTCGCAAACACGTTCACAAATGCAAAAATGCGATGTACTGATATCCCTTGACAGCAATCAGCCATGCAACTGCCAGAACCAATGACCAATACCCGAACTTCCGCAAAAGCTCACTTTCGCTGGCGAACGCGAACCACCGAAAGTTCGCCTGGAACCGTTCGCAGGCGAACCGTTCGCGCCATCTCTACTCCTGGGTAGCAGTGGTGGACTCCACATGGCCTGTACCTGCACAGACAACAGAGCCAGGCAGCAGCAAGGCAGAAATAACTCTAGATCGCAAACTCCTCACAGACTGCAGCAGTGTCCCAAGCTACACCGGACTATACTGCACACCTTCAGGGGGGAAAAACAAGGTGAATTTGTAGGGGAAAGGGAAGAAAAACAAGAAAAGGACAGAATCCTGTGGCCATTGCTGCCAATTAAGGTGCCATTTTCCTGAATGGCAGTTTAATAGTATATAATGTGGAATATATCATAAATATCTGTGTGCAAAGTTTTGTGCATCAATCAATGTGCATAATTTTGTTGCTTTTTACATAAACTTTTTTTTGCATTCATTTTTTTCCTTACCTGCATGGCTGGGTCTGCACTGGTGACTTCGGCTAATGTCAGATACATCCTGATTAGACAGAATAGCAGTCTGTGTTCTGTCCAAACCCTCCATATCCCATCATCACCTACATGACATAGTCAGAGACTAGCTGGGAGTAGGCACTAGACAGTCTTTTTCTGTTAACTAAGAGCTGACCCTGCCCACCTACTTACTGGGTCAGCATGGGGGAACAGAGGTAGGAAGTAAGTGCGGTCCGGTGGTGGTTCTGTACAGAGGAAGAAACTCCCTCTCTGCTGGCAGCTATTTACTTTGTGTTTTTCTCACCTAGCCTTGAAAAAGGGGACAGAATTGGCCCCGAAACAATCGTCAGTGCACAGTCAAATTTCTTTATGTGTTTGATGGGACAATAAATGTATCCTGTTCCTACTGTTCGAAATGAAAAATCTGGTTGAGTAAATGAGGGCTTTTAATCGTATTTGTTTGTGCAAGAAGTATATCAGTCTCAGTTATATAATGTTGTTTAGCTAGTTACCAGAAATCAGTTCAAGAATCAAGAATATAGTCAAAAAACATCGAAGACGAAGTTAGGAAATAATGAATACTTCCCTAAATGCAGTTAAAGTTTAAGATGCAAATTCTGTTTCTGTAATTCGGTTTCTATTTGTGGTCCTGTTAGTGCAAACATGTGCACAATGCATATTTTACAATGCCTATGATGTTAATAAAGCAAATAAAAAAAATAAAAAAATTACAGTGTGGAGACTGATCAGCAGGAGTCGCCTTGAAGGGTCTTACTGGTTTATTAAATTGATGCTGTTTCTTGGGAACTAGCATTTCCCATTTTATAGGATTTTTTTTATCGTTTATTGAAAAATAAAAGAAAGAAAAAAAAAGGGGGAGAAAAAAAAAAAAAAAGAAGAATTTGTACTTTTGAACTTCAGATTACAAAAGGTTAATATGAATGATGTGAAAAACTATTTGCCCCCTTCCTGATTTCTTATTCTTTTGCATGTTTGTCACACTTAAATGTTTCTGCTCATCAAAAACCATTAACTATTAGTCAAAGATAACATAATTGAACACAAAATGCAGTTTTAAATGATGGTTTTTATTATTTAGTGAGGAAAAAAACTCCAAATCTACATGGCCCTGTGTGAAAAAGTGACTGCCCCCCCTTATTAAAAAATAACTGTGGTTTATCACACCTGAGTTCAATTTCTGTAGTCACCCCCAGGCCTGATTACTTCCACACCTGTTTCAACCAAGAAATCACTTAAATAGGAGCTATCTGACTCAGAGAAGTAGACCAAATGCACCTCAAAATCTAGACATCATGCCAAGATCCAAAGAAATTCAGGAACAAATGAGAACAAAGGTAATTGAGATCAGTCTGATAAAGGTTATAAAGCCATTTCTAAAGCTTTGGGACTCCAGCGAACCACAGTGAGAGCCATTATCCACAAATGGCAAAAACATGGAACAGTGATGAACCTTCCCAGGAGTGGCCGGCCGACCAAAATTACCCCAAGAGCGCAGAGAAAACTCATCCGAGAGGCCACAAAAGACCCCAGGACAAAATCTAAAGAACTGCAGGCCTCACATGCCTCAATTAAGGTCCGTGTTCATGACTCCACCATAAGAGAGAGACTGGGCAAAAACAGCCTGCATGGCAGATATCCAAGGCGCAAACCACTTTTAAGCAAAAAGAACATTAAGGCTCGTCTCAATTTTTCTAAAAACAAAACATCTCAATGATTGCCAAGACTTTTGGGAAAATACCTTGTGGACCGACAAGACAAAAGTTGAACTTTTTGGAAGGTGCGTGTCTCGTTACATCTGGCGTAGAAGTAACACAGCATTTCAGCAAAAGAATATCATACCAACAGTAAAATATGGTGGTGGTAGTGTGATGGTCTGGGGTTGTTTTGCTGCTTCAGGACCTGGAAGGCTTGTTGTGATAGATGGAACCATGAATTCTACTGCCTACCAAAAAATCCTGAAGGAGAATGTCCGGCCATCTGTTCGTCAACTCAAGCTGAAGCGATCTTGGGTGCTGCAGCAGGACAATGACCCAAAACACACCAGCAAATCCACCTCTGAATGGCTGAAGAAAACAAAAATGAAGACTTTGGAGTGGCCTAGTCAAAGTCCTGACCTGAATCCTATTGAGATGTTGTGGCATGACCTTAAAAAGGCGGTTCATGCTAGAAAACCCTCACATAAAGCTGAATTACAACAATTCTGCAAAGATGAGTGGGCCAAAATTCCTCCAGAGCGCTGTAAAAGACTCGTTGCAAGTTATCGCAAACACTTGATTGCAGTTATTGCTGCTGAGGGTGGCCCAACCAGTTATTAGGTTCAGTGAGCAATTTCTTTTTCACACAGGGCCATGTAGGTTTTGAGGGTTTTTTTCTCACTAAATAATAAAAACCATCATTTAAAACTGAATTTTGTGTTCAATTATGTTATCTTTGACTAATAGTTAACGTTTTTTGATGAGCAGAAACATTTAAGTGTGACAAACGTGCAAAAGAATAAGAAATCAGGAAGGGGGCAAATAGTTTTTCACATCACTGTATAAAGTGCAGGCATTTTTCTGCATTGTGATGCTTTTTTTATGCACAAATATGGGAAATAATAAACAAGCCTTTACTCTGAATGAATGACAGGCTATGTATATTTATATTGTCTGGCTTACCATTAGATGTGTTTATGTTTTTTCTTTTTTTTTGTATCACATCTTGGCCAATCCTGGCCAAAGTATGGCCAGCTCTAGACAAATCACAAACAGCATTTCTAACATATTTTATAATTACGGTAATGTACCTGAAAAATTATATGTAAAAATAAATGTTATTTTTCTTTTACAGATGCTTTTATTTGTTCACAGTAAAGCAATCCCCTTTGCTCCAATAGATTAGCCACTCAATTATAAATTCTAAAAACTAAAGCTAAAAAAGGATCAAATAGTTAACCGGTTTGCTTTTGTTTTCTCCTTGGAGCTTCATAGGTGTGCTGCACTGAGCCACAGTGAGTTTTGCTGATTGCATAGATCATTGTTTTATTTATTACTGTCTCATTTATAGCACAGAGTGACTGTGTGCAAGTTTAAAAGGAAACATAAATGGAATAAAAAGCAGTTTAACTTACCCGGGGCTTCTTTCAGCCCCCCTGCCCTTGCCATCATTCCGCAAACCTCCAGTCAGCTGCAGTAACCCTCTCAGAGTTTGGAAGTCATAGCAAGTCACAGGTTAGGCCGTGAGCCTCCTCATTACACTCTCGCCTCTGGGAGTATTTTGTGCTTGCGCAGTAGCAATTTTTGCATACTGTGCATGCGCAGGACACTGCCATACAGGGCCACACATACATCTGATTGGAGAGTAAATGCAGCTGACTGGAGTATTGCAAAATGATGGTGAGGGCACAGAAAGACTGGCTGAAAGAAGCCCCAGGTAAGTTAAACTGCTCTTTTTTATTTTGTTTTAGATTTCATTTAAACTTATAGAAGGCCATATATTCAGAGGAATAGCAGTGTTGTGTTTACAGATTAAACTGGATACCAAATTATTAACCAATTTGACTCTTGCAAGGCTAGGGGGAATTTGTTATTTTAACAACGCTGCCATTAGCTTGTGTTAAAGGCAGGTAGGATAACTATATAGTCAACAACAAATTAGTAGACATGCATTTAATTGTATTTTCTGCCAAGTCTAATTTCATGTTAATGCATGTTATACGACACATGGCTATTGGCTAATTGTGCCTTTCAAAAATTCCCTCTCCCTCCCCCCTTGAATATTGTTTGATTACTCTTGGAGTTTTTTTAATCAGAATCAGAATCAGTATTATTTCGCCAAGTACAACGGGGGTTGTACCCGGAATTGTTTTTGGCTCATACAGGGTCGGTGATGGTACAAACACTTACATGCGATCTTCAACACATACAATCATATACAGTAGTACAAAGTAAACATATACCTGTGTGTACAAACAGCACATAACTATAGTGAAGAACGCGTGGGGAAGTCTGGAGTGCTATGTTAGGGGAGCAGCCTGCCAACTACCGACGGCGCTCACTCGCTCCACAGCAGCTCCAAATGCCCCGCAGTGTGTCCTTGAAAAGAGTGGATAGAGAAAGAGAGAGAGAGAGAGAGAGAGATGAGATAGCTAAAAAGAGAATGAGGAAAGAAGGAGAGAACCAAAACAGGAGGAGAGAGCGTCCCTATTAGGGCTACAGATTTAAAAACCCCGGGTACAGTCCGACAAACAGTCCAAGCCCTGACTTGCTGCCCAGAAACCATTGATGGTGATTGCAGGCAGAGGGGACCCAGTGCCTCTGGGTAAAAAGAGCCAGTGGCCGCACAGGCCGATGGAGCTAGTGTCCGAGCTGGAGAGCCAGTGGCCGCACAAGCCGATGGAGCTAGTGGCTGAGCTGGAGAGCCAGTGGCCGCACAGGCCGATGGAGCTAGTGGCCGAGCTGGAGAGCCAGTGGCCGCACAGGCCGATGGAGCTAGTGCCCGAGCTGGAGAGCCAGTGGCCGCACAGGCCGATGGAGCTAGTGTCCGAGCTGGAGAGCCAGTGGCCGCACAGGCCGATGGAGCTAGTGGCCGAGCTGGAGAGCCAGTGGCCGCACAGGCCGATGGAGCTAGTGGCCGAGCTGGAGAGCCAGTGGCCGCACAGGCCGATGGAGCTAGTGCCCGAGCTGGAGAGCCAGTGGCCGCACAGGCCGATGGAGCTAGTGTCCGAGCTGGAGAGCCAGTGGCCGCACAGGCCGATGGAGCTAGTGTCCGAGCTGGAGAACCAGTGGCCGCACAGGCCGATGGAGCTAGTGTCCGAGCTGGAGAGCCAGTGGCTGCACAGGCTGATGGAGCTAGTGGCCGAGCTGAAGAGCCAGTGGCCGCACAGGCTGATGGAGCTAGTGGCCGAGCTGGAGAGCCAGTGGCCGCACAGGCCGATGGAGCTAGTGGCCGAGCTGGAAAGCCAGTGGCCGCACAGGCCGATGGAGCTAGTGGCCAAGCTGGAAAGCAAATGGCCGCACAGGCCGATGGAGCTAGTGGCCGAGCTGGAGAGCCAGTGGCCGCACAGGCCGATGGAGCTAGTGGCTGAGCTGAAGGGCTGACCTGGGCAGGGCAGCAGTGATGTGCCCCCAGGGGATGATGTGATCTCCCCTGCGGTCTGGATGGGGAGGCATCCTACCTGTGCCTGGCAGCAGCGGAGGTTTATCAGAGGCAGTGTGAATGAAGCCGTGAAGTGCCTGGGCCTATCGTCCCTCCACGTGGGTGGCGGCGGCCGCTCAGCTGATCAGGCCCCGTGGTGTCCTGGAAGTCCCGTGGCGATAGAGAGCGCGGAGATCACGGAGCTGCGGGGCTGTAGCGGCAGATGGGAGATCGGCTCGATGGTGATGCAGCTGCCGGGCTGTAGCGGCAGATGGGAGCTCCCGCTCGGGCAGATGGGCCAATGGAGGAGGGCGGCCGGCCCCCGACATCTTGTCCATCCCAGTGGTCTCCCATTCAGCCTCCACGAGGCATCCTGGTCTCCCGGCAACGGCGGTGCAGTGCCTCTCAACAGCCTGCACGGAATGCGGAGGCCGGACCGGTGGTGTCAGCGCGCGTCTCTCCCCTCCTACATGCTGGTAAGCTTCCCCTGCAGTCGGTCTCCCGCGGCAGAGCAACCCAACCAGCCAAGGCAGCCTGCGCTGCACGTCTGTGTCCCCTGCATCTCACCAGGCAGATGGAGGTTGTAGGTGAGAGCAGTTGGGAGAAAGTTAAAGAAAAGAAAAGAAAAAAGGCCGGAGCACTGTGGCCGTGGCGTCCGCACCCGGCGCCATCTTGGTATTGGTTAGTGAGATATTAGAAGCTACATTCACTAAGTAGGTTTCTCTCCCAACATACTATAGTGAAATGTGGTCTATTAGTTTAACTGTTGCTTTTCATTTTATTGAGGTTGTGAAATCATTAGTAGTTTTACAAAGTAGTGTATAGTGGTTGCTGAATTGTAAATATTGGACCTAATTTACTCAAAGCTGCATACACACAACGGGTAAATGTTGGCCAAAATAATCCTTTGTAATTGCTTCAGGTGACTGTTTTCCACAGTAAGTATACAGATGTGGTGCTGGGCATAAAGCCATGTAGCTGATTTGAATGGGGGAACAAGCAGGTGTCCCACTGCAGCTCACAATTTATTGACTCATAGGAGTGGTAGGCTGAATACTATCCAACTCAGCGAATCACTGAAGCGGAGGCTGCCAACAACAAGGCACCTGCTATAGGACTGAACAGGCAGCTACCAAATGACCATTATTTGCAGCAGATACGGAGGAAGCAGATGCTAATATACTGTGAAGGTAATGATTACTGTAAATCGTGCACCATATACAAGTGAGAAAATGGCACATGATGGAACCACAAATCCCAGCAACTCCACAAAACTTAGCTTTCTAATGAACTAGAACATGAATACAATATACACAGATATAAAGTGAGTAACTAAGTAACCAATTATTTTTCTACTTTACAATTCTTGTTTACTTACATTATTTTAGTGTCTAAGTGCCTTATAATCAACCATTGCTGTAGTGCTAAAGCTCCTTGTACCATAAACAGGTCCTCTTCTTGCAGAACACAATATGCGTAGAAGGCTTAAAGCCTGGCACACTCTTTCAATAATGATTGGCCAATCACTGACAAATTTTACAACCTCCATGTAGTATGAGGGTTTAGGCTTAGAGTTGGGCCGAACCTCCGATTTTAGGTTCGCGAACCGGGTTCGCGAACTTCCGCGGAAGCTTCGGTTCGCGTTAAAGTTCGCGAACCGCAATAGACTTCAATGGGGATGCGAACTTTGAAAAAAAAAATAATTATGCTGGCCACAAAAGTGATGGAAAAGATGTTTCAAGGGGTCTAACACCTGGAGGGGGGCATGGCGGAGTGGGATATACGCCAAAAGTCCCGGGAAAAAATCTGGATTTGACGCAAAGCAGCGTTTTAAGGACAGAAATCATATTGAATGCTAAATGACAGGCCTAAAGTGCTTTAAAACATCTTGCATGTGTATACATCAATCAGGTAGTGTAATTAAGGTACTGCTTCACACTGACACACCAAACTGTTCACTGAACAGAACAGGTATGCAGTGGCGGGTTCACTAAACAGGTATACAGTGGCGGGTCCACTGAACAGAACAGGTATGCAGTGGCGGGTCCACTGAACAGAACAGGTATGCAGTGGTGGGTTCACAGAACAGGTATGCAGTGGTGGGTTCACAGAACAGGTATGCAGTGGCAGGATCACTGAACAGGTATGCAGTGGTGGGTGGGTTCACAGAACAGGTATGCAGTGGCAGGATCACTGAACAGGTATGCAGTGGTGGGTGGGTTCACAGAACAGGTATGCAGTGGTGGATTCACAGAACAGGTATGCAGTGGTGGGTTCACAGAACAGGTATGCAGTGGTGGGTTCACAGAACAGGTATGCAGTGGCAGGATCACTGAACAGGTATGCAGTGGTGGGTGGGTTCACAGAACAGGTATGCAGTGGCAGGATCACTGAACAGGTATGCAGTGGTGGGTGGGTTCACAGAACAGGTATGCAGTGGTGGGTTCACAGAACAGGTATGCAGTGGTGGGTTCACAGAACAGGTATGCAGTGGCACGATCACTGAACAGGTATGCAGTGGTGGGTGGGTTCACAGAACAGGTATGCAGTGGTGGGTTCACAGAACAGGTATGCAGTGGCAGGATCACTGAACAGGTATGCAGTGGTGGGTGGGTTCACAGAACAGGTATGCAGTGGCAGGATCACAGAACAGGTATGCAGTGGTGGGTTCACAGAACAGGTATGCAGTGGCAGGATCACTGAACAGGTATGCAGTGGTGGGTGGGTTCACAGAACAGGTATGCAGTGGCAGGATCACTGAACAGGTATGCAGTGGTGGGTGGGTTCACAGAACAGGTATGCAGTGGTGGGTTCACAGAACAGGTATGCAGTGGTGGGTTCACAGAACAGGTATGCAGTGGCAGGATCACTGAACAGGTATGCAGTGGTGGGTGGGTTCACAGAACAGGTATGCAGTGGTGGGTTCACAGAACAGGTATGCAGTGGCAGGATCACTGAACAGGTATGCAGTGGTGGGTGGGTTCACAGAACAGGTATGCAGTGGCAGGATCACAGAACAGGTATGCAGTGGTGGGTTCACAGAACAGGTATGCAGTGGCAGGATCACTGAACAGGTATGCAGTGGTGGGTGGGTTCACAGAACAGGAATGCAGTGGCAGGATCACTGAACAGGTATGCAGTGGTGGGTGGGTTCACAGAACAGGTATGCAGTGGCAGGATCACTGAACAGGTATGCAGCCAGGAAAAGCTAAGCCTAACTAATCTTTCCCTATGAGAGACAGACAGCAGCTCGCCCTACTCTCTCTAATGCAGGCACACGAGTGGCCGTAATGGCCGCCGCTGCCTGCCTTATATAAGGGGGGTGGGGCTCCAGGGGCTAGTGTAGCCTAATTGGCTACACTGGGCCTGCTGACTGTGATGTAGAGGGTCAAAGTTGACCCTCATAGTGCATTGTGGGGCAAACCGAACTTCCGGAAACGTTCGCCTGCGGGAGGCGAACGCGAACCACCAAAGTTCGCCGGGAACCGTTCGCCGGCGAACCGTTCGGCCCATCTCTATTTAGGCTACACAATCTGTTCACAGTATTCAATATCTGCTAACCCTCATACTACATGGAGGTGGTATAATTGGCCAGTGGATGACCAATTATTGTTACACTCACCGTCCTGTCCGCCTCCAGCGTTCTCGCGCACGCGTCTCTACGCGCGCGCGGGTATGCTGGGTTTTTTTATCCTGTCCGGGCGTTTTGGCGCGCTCAGCATTGCGCGCGCAGCACGCAAGGTCACGTGCTTGCGCTGTGCGTAGGAAGGGTCACGCGCATGCGTAATAAGTTACCCGCGCGTGCGCACACTGTGCTGCGCGCAGTGCGCATGCGCAGGCGTTATTGTTGGCGCCCAAACTCACTATTTAAGCAGGCCTGCCCCTCCTAGGAGTGCTGTTTGTTCTTACAGCGTTGCCTGAACGTATACCTGTTGTTCCTGATCTGTATTCCTGATTTGACCTTGGCTTGTGACCCCGACTATTCTTGATCTCTGCCCGTCCTGACCCTTGGCTTGTGTTCCCGTTTACGATTGTTTGCCGCCTGCCTCGACCTCCTGCTTGTCTCCGGTTATCCAGATATCTGCCCGTCCTGACCTCAGCTGCGTCCACGACTACGATTACCTCTCTCTAGCTCTCCACACTGAGCTGTCACCCTGTTCTCCGATCCACTGTGGAATCACCTTAAGTGCAACCTGGTGGGCACTAGGCAGCTAAGAATCCATTTCCCCCTCAAGGGGTTGTGGTCCTGCTTCCCCCTCAAGGGGTCGTGGGTGAAAACCCGTGGTCACTTAGATCCTGTGCTTAGGTGGTTCGCATCGCAGTGGAAAGGTCAACAGCACCTGATCCGGCCTGCCAGACATAACAATTATAATTGAAAGAGTGTACTTGGCTTTAGGGTGCATACACACATTCAACTTTGATTGGCCAATTTTACCACTTCCATACTACATGTATTATGAGAACTTACCTATACAATCTTTTCATAGTATACAAATCGTGTTGGCCCTCATACTACATGGAGGTGGTAAATTGACCAATAATTGGCCAATTAATATTGGATGTGTTATGCTGCCAGTCGTGACACCAGCATATCAACAAGTGCTAAATTAAAGGACTTACGAGTCCAAATAAAAAAAAAGTTAAGTACCTGAATGAAATTTGAATGCACGGAGGACGCCATCTGCGCCCTCCATGCAGTTCTGCCGGGTCCCCACAGTTCAATCGTCACCCCCGGGCCGCTCCCGACCCCACAGCCCGGGTCGGGCTCCCCAGCCTCTAGTAAAATGGCTGCCTGAGCTGAGCTGGCCGCAGGAGACAGCCTGTAGCGTGGATCGGGGGGAGGTCCTAGAGCTGCGCAGCTGCACTTGTGTCTATGCAGACTGTGCAGCTCTAGGGCCTCCCCCCTGATCCACGCTACAGGCTGTCTCCTGCAGCTTGGATCGGGGGAGGCCCTAGAGCTGCGCAGCCGCTCTCGCGTCTAGGGGAGGCCCTAGAGCTGCGCAGCCGCGGCCAGCTCGGGCGGCCATTTTACTAGAGGCAGGGGAGCCTGACCTGGGCTGTGGGGTCAGGAGTGGCCCGGGGGGACGATTGAACTGCGGGGACCTGGCGGAACTGCATGGAGGGCGCGGATGGCGTCCTTCGTGCATTCAAATTTCATTCAGGTACTTAACTTTTTTGGGGGGGTGTGGCCTTGTAAGTCCTTTAAGTAGTCTTAGGTGAGACAGAACACTAGGATAGACTGATCAAGGTGAAGGACCTAAAGCTTCGGAGATAGATATAGTAATGAAAAAAAAAAGTGTCAAAAAGTGCATAGAGGTGGGCATGTAACAAGGAGAAAAAAAAAAAAAAAAAAAAATATATATATATATATATATATATATATATATATATATATATATATATATATATACTTTGATTGTGTAGCAAAAAAGGGAATAGGGAGGTGGGGCGTACCCTGATCTCATATTCAGTGGCAAGAAGGGCCTATTCATACATGTGCATTGGCTAGCAATACAAAGGGCCACACATGTTTCAGAAAAGAACGGCACCTGCTTTGGTGGCCACTGTGGTGCTAATCCCTTGCAGTTACACTGAATGGGAAAGCACTGCTCATTGCACCAAAATTCATGCAGCAGTGTGTTGCCAGAACCCACTGCTGTGCTGAACATGACTGGAGGTATCAGACAGTGTCTGTCTGTGCCCTGTCTGATGTCCTTGCAGACTACACTAGCATTGCATAGCTGAAATCAGCAATGCATAAGTATGCCTTTGCCCTAAGTCTATATTATGTAGCAATAGAGAGCACCATGCAAACGCAGACACAGCACGGGGACTAACAGTTTCTGATATCTCAAATCAAATACAGGTAGTTACACAACAATCGCTAATCTTAATGCTGAGGTCTCAACAAAATAGTGATCTAAAAACAAGCACTAAATCTAATTCAGATTAAAACCCTTCTGCATGGTTACAAGAATTTTAGGTGCAAAACATCCACTTGAATGAACATCTTACATTAAAGCATACGGTTTTAGTACATGATAAAAATATATTTAAATAGATATTTACTAACTTTTAAGGGCCGGTTCACACGGACGGCAGGCGGCGTTGGGGCGGCCAGGAAGTCGCGTCGTCCTGTGACGTCCCGTTCGGTGGCGGCGGTACGCCGATCGTCGCGATCGGCGTTTCTCGTCCCCGCAGGGGGACATGAAGCCGCGCCGGCTAGCCGTCCCTGGACGTTGCATGCGGCTTCTAGGGACGGCCGAAACGATGCGTTAAATCGGGATCAGAACGCCGCGTTTATGCAATCGACGGTAATCGACGGTAACCGCGCAATGCTAAACGCTCCTATTCACTTGAATGGGAGAGTTTAGCCGATGGGTCCCGAACGCTTGGCGGTAGATGCCGCCAAGCGTCCGTGTGAACCAGCCCTAAGAAATTATGAAAATGTATTTTCATAGAAAATAAAAACATTAAAATGTTTCTTTTAATCTGCTTTTAAATGTGCTTTGCCCATAAATATACGGTTATTGTCGAATATGTATCTTAAACAAAGCACTTGCATGATTTTTAAATACCTGTTATGTATGTGGAGATAATGGCATGTGTGATTATTATATCATTAGTGTTTATTGCTCATTTTACAGCTGAGTTGTATTTATTCATTTAATATCACCGTGAAGGATTTTATGGCACGGAGATGAGTGTTTTGCACTGCAGCCTGGCTGTGATCGGTAAATTGAACCTGTGTTGCTACAGGCTTAATCCGGAATCACTGAAAGCGAAAGATTGTAGAAAGGAACTTAACTTTTTTGTTACTGTTGATTCGTCTACCATCCAATCAAGAAAAGCAATGTCCATGGCAGTAAAATGGCCTCCAGCCCTTGGATGTTCACTACTTACATCGGGGTTAAACATCTATGTGTAGATGTGACAGCACACCTTATAAAAGATATTATTGAGTAATATAGACTTTCTGTAATAACCAAACAGTAAAGAATATAGCTTTTTTAAAGGTCTTCCCATGGCGGATCTCATGACTCAAAGATGAGACTTGTGCTGCAAGCTAAGTAATAAAATGTAGTGGATACTCTAGGCTAGCCTGTGACAAATCATATCAAAGTATTATTAAAGAAGGAACTGGAGACCCAGGACTATTATTGATTCTTGACAGAATTTCTTATAAATAAAGAATTGCAATCAGTTTCAGGACTTTTGAAGGTCCGGGTAGAATTGTACTTACTATTGAAAAGGCTGAAAAAAAACAGTAACGCTGTATTATATGAAAGGTGAACACCAAGGGGAAGCTACATATTCAGTGTCATACAGGTCAATGTGAACAATCAACAAGTAAGATATAAAAAAAACATAAAGTCTCTAGAAGGGGTGCCTTGACAGATTACGATTTAAAACGGGCAAAGCTGTTTCCTTGCTTAAAGCTATTTTTTTTCCTGTGAACATGTTAGGAGGATGAATCTGTGACCCTTCTGAGTGCTAAGGACACACCTCCATTAGTGTCCTTATTTCTGCTCTGAAGAGGCTGGTACAGTCAACTCAGATGACAGCAGCGTGATAAATATAAAACCACTATCATCACCAAGTCTTGAATGTAAAAGCACTTAGTTTTATCCTAAGTAACTCACAGAAAGTTAGGTTTCAAGAACCGATGCATCATCCATCAGTACTTTACCTTCTGTTGACAAAGTAATTGTACGATATCTAAAATGGAGGTTCAATATGAACTGACATTTTTGAAAGGAGGAATTGTACGCTGTACTTACTCATTAAGTGTATTTTTCAACCTAGATGTTTCCCGTTTTTCCTGTCTCTGTTTTTATATTGCATACATGAATAACGTTAGCTAGTGCTGCCTTGACATATTGACTCTGCGCAGAATTGCACCTGCATTCATTAATATGGAAAATGTATAATTTTACACTTGAAAACCTTTTTTTGCCACAGTTGTATGTTCCCATGAAAATTATGTACAGATCAAACAAGGGTAAAAGGTTCACACAAATAAAAGATAGCCAGGAAGCGTCTGATGATAACTGACATATAGATAAATATGGGTATACTTTGTGCTGGGCAAGGTTTTCAAAGTTTAGGCATAGAATTTGAAGCTACATACAAACTACAAAAATAATAATAAAAAACAACATTAAATCCCAAAGATGCTGGAAATACATAGTATATTATTAATATAGAGCTGATATAGTTTCATACTATGCTCGCAAAACCTTTACTGAGGCTGGAACATGTAATGAATGATCTGAAAAAAGGGAGGGGAGGGGGTATAACTCTTTGAACAGTCTGTGATTGGCAGTGTTATTATCATACCTATTATTTTTATTTATTCTGCTTTATTTTTATTTTCAACAACTCCCCAAACCACCCATGGCAGGCACAATTTCTATTTTCTTTTGCCTACCCAGCATACGAGAGCCTCGGGGGTGAGATAAATTAATTAAAACCAAAATCCCTTTGTGAGTTTGGTTGGATGTTCTGTTTTTATTTGAGTTTTCCTGGCAAGTTTCCAAGTTCAGTCACTGTTGGGGAATGCAGTGTAGCAGAAAAAAAATCTAAAAAGATAAAAAGTCTAATATATATATATATATATATATATATATATATATATATATATCAGGCAAACTTATTGTGAGGTCAATTTTGTTTTATTTGTATTCTTCATAGCACAAGTTTTGCATGAGTATCACATTTTTTTTTGCTAACATTCATGGTCACTTATATTTAGTTGGCTATACTCAAGTTTCTCAGTTGCAGCAGAAAATATAAGGGAACAGTGCAGCAACAATATCTCGTAGTCAACGTGTAACTTTGAAATATAATGTCTATCCTATAACCTTTGGAATTATGCTACAAAGGCACATTAAAGAGACTCTGTAACATTAAAAAGATCCCCTGGGGGGTACTCACCTCGGGTGGGGGAAGCCTCCGGATCCTAATGAGGCTTCCCACGCCATCCTCTGTCCCACTGGGGTCTCGCCGCAGCCCTCCGAACAGCCGGCGACTGTGCCAACTGTCAGTTCACTATTTACCTTTGCTGGCTCCAGCGGGGGCGCTGTGGCGGCTTTCCGTTCCGAACTACACGGAAATACCCAATCTCATTCGGGCCCGCTCTACTGCGCAGGCGCAGGAAACTTGCGCCTGCGCAGTAGAGCAGATCCGACGGCGATCGGGTATTTCCGTGTAGTTCGGAGCCGACAGCCGTCAGAGCGCCTGTGCAGGAGCCAGGAAGGTAAATATTGACGTCACCGCTGCACGGACTCCACGGAGGGCTGCAGCGAGACCCCTGACGGATGGAGGACGGTGTGGGTAGCCTCATTAGGATCCGGAGGCTTCCCCCACCCGAGGTGAGTACCCCCCAGGGGATCTTTTCATGTTACAGATCCTCTTTAAGCTTACAACTACAGTGGACCTATAGTTGGAAATTAATTTGCTCTGAAAAACTTTTTCTGGCTCAGTGGCTCGACAATGCTGAAGACAAACGAACACCAGGACCAAGGCAGGATTCAAACTTTTTGTGCCCCTAGGCCAATTAAGTTGTGGCTCTGCTTTCATGTTCAGCAATTACCCTCCCATTCCAGCTGCAGCCCCCTCTTCTATGCATTTCATCCATGTACTGTAGCCCCTCTCTTTCTTTAACAGCTCCCTTGGGCATCCGTTTCCCTTTTTCCTGATTCCTCATTTTCAGCTTCCTCTTTCATATGTAGTAACCCCTCTTTCATTTTCAGGTACCCCTTGTGCTGCAGCTGCCCAAGGCCCATGCCTGTGTGGCCTTTGCAGAAATCCATCCCTGACCATGACAAACAGACAACAATGGTTTTCTAAAATAAGCAGCAATTACAGCTTTTATTTATTTTTTTAAGTATAGACTTACTTGGCGGTATGGACGAGCTCAGCTCGTCTATAACCACCGGAGGGCACCGCTCAGGCCCTACTGGGCCGATTTTCTTAATTTTTTTTTTAAAACACACAGCTAGCATTTTGCTAACTGCGTGTTGATGATTATCGCCGCTGCTTGCCACCAATGCGCCGCTACTCGCCGCGTTACAGCCCCCCCCCCCCCGAGACCCCGTGTGCAGCTTGGCCAATAAGTGCCAGGCAGCGATAAGGGGTGGATCGGGACTTCCTGTGACGTCACGACGTCGATGACGTCAAAGATGTCATTCCGTTCATAGCCATGGCGACGGGGGAAGCCCTAAAGGAGTTCCCGTTCAGAATGGGATTTCCTTATGGGCATATGCGCCGGCGGCGATCGGAGGGGTGGGAGGGATGCCGCAGGGAGGGGGGCATCATGTAGCTAGCGCTAGGCTAGCTACGTGATTTACCCTGGCGCAGTTAATAGAAAACCAGGGTGGTTAATGTATCCAAAACAATTCCCGTTTATTTGAAGACATATTCAATTTGAGTTACAGAACTGGAAGAAAGTAGCGGATGTTGGCACTGTAGACACAGTTATACAGCAAATCAAGACATAATTTTTAAATAATCTTCTATTAGCTGGAAGAATTAACAGCCTTAATTTAGGCCATTGCTAAGAAGTTAGTATATTATTATTATTATTATTATTGTATTACAATTTATTTTAGACAGTACAATTGTCTGCACAAAGGCCCCCGCTTCCCTCGCATATATCTGTCGGGCCCTCCCCAACTTCCATCACAGGGAAGGGGTGTGGGCCAAGAGCAAGGGGGACCCGGTCCTGCACATAATGCAGGGCGGCAGCGGACCACTATACATTACCTGCTCCTGGTCACAATACGGGACCCTCTTCTTATTCAGTTTGCAAATGCCGTGCAGCCAACCGATCACCATGTGGCTTCAGTCCAATGTCATGTGACAGGGACAGAAGCTGCATGGTGATTGGCTGGCTGCACAGCACTTGTAAATTGAACAGGAAGTGGAGAGGACCTTTATTGCATTTATTAACACTCTGCCACTCTGCTCCACTACCACTCTGCAGTACCCCCCTTCCCAGTGAAGGTGGGGGTCACAGGGGCCATTGTTACTCCTCTGCTTGCACACATCTACATTATTTTTTCATTTAAAAAAAAGTCTAGCTGTAATTGCATGCATGTTACTGCAACAACTTCTAAGCTTTTTTTTTAATCTTCCGTATTGTTTTTCATATATGCCTCTGTTTGGTTCAGTGACAGTTTGGCCTAACAGGCTAAAATGCTTGGAAGTCAAAAGAGACTGTAGCCAAATATTGAAGTAGGTAATAAAATCTGGTAGTTCTGGCCTCTGGAGAGAAACAACTGCAGCCAAATGCAAGAAAATGGTGTGAATCTCGCAAAATGTCTATTTAGTTTGTTGATGTTACCTGAATGAGGCATGGTGGCATAGTGGGTAGCATTCTTGCCTCGCAGCGCTGGATTCTACTTCCAAACTGGCCAGGACACTATCTTCATGGAATTTGTATGTTCTCCTTGTATTGTTCTTTCCACATCCCAAAAACATAAAGATAAGTTAATTGGTTTCACCAGAAAACTAGTTATATAGATAGATACATTGTATGACTATATCTTAGGGATTTTCCCTCAACTATAGCCAGGGCCGGCCCTAGACTTTTTGCCGCCTGAGGCAAACCTCGGAAAAATCGCCGCCCCCCCAAAGCCGTGGGTGGGGGGCCGCCGAGCTGGAGGGCGTGCTGTCCACTTACAATACAGTGGATGGCATTGCAGGGAGTGACGACAGTAGAACGCACGCTGGAACGTGGAGGAGGTGAGTTGTCCCCGCCCACTGCCTCTTACCAGTAGTGGCTAAAAGCTGGAGGGGTAGCGCGGATAGGGGGACCCAGACGAGGGAGGGGGGGTCTGACCCCCCTCCCTGCCGCTGTGCCCAATACCCCCTTCCTGCCCGCTACGCCTTCCAGCTCGGCGGCCCCCCACACCCACGGACAGGTGGGTGCCGTCCCCCTAGAAATGCCGCCTGAGGCATTTGTTTCACCCTGCCTCATGGGCGGACCGGCCCTGACTATAGCAGCTATTTGGGTTTTCTGATCAAAATGCTGAATATTTGACATAAGAATAAACAGCAACGCTAATCCTTACCATGTTCTGCTACTGGCCAGTCATGTATTGTCCAATTTGTCACCTAACTGAAGACCTAAACACCAGCAGGTCGAGAGTAGTTTTCACTGGAAGAAAGTTAATCAGGCAGGGGTGTAGCAATAATTATAGCAGCCATAGCAGCTGCTGTGGGGCCCTAGAGCATAAGAGGGCCCAGGTGGTACTTAATGTATTCATCAGTAAACTTCTTGTGCATCAGTAACATTTTGGTTGGGTAAAACCAAAAATTCCTACCTACAGAAAATATAACTTGCATAGAAAGTTACCATTGATAAGAACGACTAACGTCAAAATAAGCAGTTTGTTTTGGGAATACTTCATGATGAGGGGATGGTTGAAGACATATTATTTATCCCTCCTGTGGCATGAACTGGCATCTTACTTCTAGTGATATGCAAACCAGCCAGTTGCTTATGTTAGCTCACTCTGCATACATAGTTCATGTGTTACTGACAGCATCATTTATTCCCACAATGGCTCATATGCAATTAACTTTTTCTCCTAAGTTTTCTCCTAGGCAATATTATCACACCTTGTAAATAAAATGTTTTTTTTTTTTAAACAACCACCACTCGAGAAAATACTCAAAAATTTTTTGATAGTACTTTTTCATCCACTTTTTCAGTTGCAAAATGCTGAAAAGTTATTTTAAAAAAAGAAAATTATCTCCTAGGAGAAAACTCAGGAGAAATAGTTGCATACAGTGCCCCATATGCAATTAACCTTTTCTCCTGAGTTGGAAAAGTGCTGGAAGGTTATTTAAAATCGAAGATTAAAAATGATCTCCTAGGTGAAAACTCAGATGAAAAAGAGAATTGCATATGGCCCAGTGTTGCTCGGATACCCCCAATCACGGATTCGACTTCTTCGGCTATGGTTGAAAAAAATCCGGAAATGCCGTGATTAATTTCTGGATTTGAAACAGACTCACGAATTCGATCCAGATTTTTCCTGTGAAAGAGGTAATCACAGCTAATCACGGCTGTGATCATGGAATAGCATTTTAGCTAATAGTAAAACCCCCGTACATGCTACAATCACCAAAATTGCATGGATTATAAAGGTGCTAAGGGCCTACAACTTAAAAAAAAAAATTCAAAAAGAACTTTTAGTTTTTTAGAAAAACTGGAAAATTGAAAACGTATTTGTGATTAAAAAGCCGTCAAAACCCACCGAATTTAGAGGTTAATAGCAACGCTCCCTTACATGGCAGAAACACCAAATTTGCCAGATATGTTAAGAAGAACAGTGGAAACAAGAGGAAAACAATGTTCAAAAAGACTTTATACTTTTTGAGAAAATCGATTTTAAAATTTCAAAGGAAAAAAGTATACATTTAAATGCGGTAAATGACAGTTCTTAGTGAAACAATTCCCGCTGACTTTAGCAGTTAATAGCAAAGGCCCCTTACATCCTAGCAACACCAAATTTGCAGGATATGTTAAAATGATAGTGGGAAACAATATTTAAAAAAAAAACATTTTTGTGCTGATAGTGGGACATTTAAAAAAATGATGTGGGGTCCCCCTACCCAGCATATTTAACCCCTTGTCTCCCATGTAGGCTGGGATAGCCAGAATGCAGAGCTCTGGTCGACTTGGGCTTTGCACCCTGAGCTATACCAACCTGCATGGTCCATGGTATGAGGGGGCTCCGGGGGAGAGGGGCGGCCAAGCCTTCCCCTCTCCCGGGGATCCCTTGTCCAATCCATGGACAAGGGGATCTTCTCCACCTCCGATGCCCCAGGAGAAGGTGGGGTGACGACTCCCAGTGGGGGTTCATGGTGGCATCTGGGAGTCCCCTTTAAGAAGTACCCATACCCACTTCCACAAAGGGTTAAGTGAAATAAAAACACAACAATGTGAAAATTACTTTATTAATCTTAATTAACATAAATACTTAACTGTACCTTTAAGAAAAAGTTCCCACGCCAATATCCTCGGAAAGGTCCCAGGCCAATATCCTCTAAGCTTGCGAGCTTCATCTTCATTGAAGATCAAAGACGCACCCCCACCGGCACACAGCGCCGCTCTCTGACACAGAGGACACAGCTCTATCTATACTAGTATGTATAGCTAGAGCTGAAAGCATCTTTGAATTTTGGCTCCAAGCCTCCCCATTGGTCTATTAACAGACCAATGGGGATCCTCTTGACTCCCATTGGTCTGTTACCTTAATTTCCCTTTAAAATGCATACAAAATAAGGTATTTACTAATCAAAAATATCACTCCCTAAAAGCCTAACTTGTCCTGAAAAAAACAATATATAGATAATTTAGGTGTGATTAGTAGTAATAAAGTTATTGACAAATGAATGGGAGTCGTGCTGATATGTGAAAATAGCTCTCGTCCTGAAGTGGTTACATTTCCCACTAAAATTGTTTTTTTTCTAAATATTGTTTCCCACTATCCTTTTAACATATCCTGCAAATTTGGTGTTGCTAGGATGTAAGGGGGCTTTGCTATTAACTTCTAAAGTCGGTGGGTTTCGTTTCCCTAACGAACTGTCATTTGCGGCATTTAAATGTATACTTTTTTTACTTTGAAATTTAAAAATCCATTTTCTCAAAAACTATAAGGTTTTTTTTGAAAAAAAAAATTTCCCCTTTTTCCTACTGTTCTTCCTAACATATCTGGCAAATTTGGGGTTTCTACCATGTAAGGGGGCTTTGCTATTAACCGCTAAAGTCGGCAGGAGATAATCACAAATTAACTTTTACCGTGATCATGGCCTGATTGCTTTCCGAATTTTTGCAATCACGGAATTTCCGTGGCCGATCTCAGTGATCCAGAATCATTCCCGGATTCAGATTCGGAAGTTGATTAGTGAAAAAGTGCTTGTGAATCATGGCTATTCCGTAATCACAGAAATGATCTGCTCACCACTGGTTGCATATGGGCCAATATATCTCTTATGCATTTGAGGCTTTTGCCTAGGCAAAGCTCTTGACTAAACCTACAGAGTTGCATTTTTCTCAAATAAAGTATATTGTTTCATGGCAAAATTATATTGTTATAAAAATGATTTATAGAATCAGATGTGGAGTGCTGAGTGCTGACGAGACACTTTCAAACAATTTGCTTAGTTGTCACATCATGGAAGGACCATACAACTTGATCTTACTTAGTGATTGAAGGTATCCACTATCCAGTAGTGTGTTATCCTTTTCACTTGCTCTTGCTCTTTTTCTTTCTTTTTTTTCCACCAGGCAGGATGCAAATGACTGTTCTTGGAAGTGAATCATTGTTATAGAGCCAAGAGATCCAATCTTTTGGAAGTATGATTCAATTTTACTTAATTTGTATAACTTTCTTCCATTTCAGAATTTGGAAAATATAGAATTTCCTGTGCGAGGACTGTCCATCTGTTTAGTCATTTGGTAATGCAGTGAAAGTTTATGACTAATAAGAATAATATTTCTACACATCCTATAGAACTCTGAGGATTTAGGCCATCAGGTGATTGAAGTACACCTGGTGAGTTCTTTGTTGTCACTCTTTGATAATAAAATAGAGCGCTACCCTGGAGACAACTGGCACACATTACAAAAACACAGGGCACACATGGAATCATATCCGCTTATTCCACTGCCAAAGTATTGTCTGTGTTTGCATTAAAGACAAAAAGCTATTAAAGATGTGTAATTGTATACAGCCATAACAAGATGACTATAGCGCGGAATGACGGAAATATCCTGCATAATGTTTTCACTGCTGGCTAATGCAGCGCTTCGCTGTATGCGACTCTCTGCTTTGTGAATATGTATCTACAGAGGATATACTAGAAACTATTAACCATTTCTATAATGCTTAAAACCCAACTCTGGGCTGTCTAGGCAGTCAGTTATAGAGCTTATTTTCAGCTGTGTATGAGCTCTCTTTTGCTGATGTGAAAACAACACACAAAAAACTACTTTTAGATTATCTGGTTAATAGCCACTTTACCAGTCATTTCCTGCCTCACAGACTTTTAAAGCAACAGGTTATGATCTTCTGAGACTACGTTGCATGTGTCTTGTTCTCTTACAATTTTAGAATGTTGTCTTAACAGCAAGTATGTCTACAGAGCCTGCTGTTATGCCCTTCAGCTAGGCTGCTTCAAATCACAGGAAAATATTCGGGCCCTTTTCCACTAGCAATCGCTAGCGTTCACGCTGAACGCTAGCGATTGCTGAATCGCAATTACCAGCGATTCCCCGACGTTCGCGGGCGCGATTTTGCTATGCTATGCACTGCATAGCAAGATCGCGGCAAATATCGCTCCGCCGCGCGTTCGCGTTCCCGGCAAAAACTAATCGCGGTAGTGGAAATGACCTACCGCGATTCCTATGTTAAAAAGCAAACCGTAGCGATTGTAAAATCGCTAGCGGTTTGCGTTTTTGCGATTCAGCCAGCGCAAACGCGCTGGTGGAAAAGGGCCCAGATTTTTATATGCAGAACCATTCTCTAATATATATAAAAACACTTGGTCAGTAGTGTTGGGGTTCAAATTCGTGAGGGAAGTGAACAACTTCTGACCCTGTCTGCTCATTTGGGTGCTGAACAGCAGTGGTCAGGAGTGTTTGGTGATTGAATCCACTATATGGAATTTGAATACCAACACTGTTTGGCAAGGTTCAAATGAAATATTTTTTAAATATAGAAAAAGATTGAAATAGTATTCACAAAATTTAGCAAAAACTCATTTTTGGGAATATTCTGCACAAAACAAAATATAGATCAAGACAGAGTCGCCTATAAGATACAGGCCTTATTCACAGTGGGATGTTGCAGAGCTGCATTATAAACTCTTATAACGCAGCTTACCGCACTGCAATGCTAATCCTATGGGTCGTTTACAGTGCGGCATTAGTGTCGCACTGTAACGTATAGCGATATGGTAACGCACTGCTGCAGTGCGTTACCTCTAAATTTACAGGTTACCGGGTACAGGAAAGCATACTTTTCATTGCCTGTATGCTTTACTGTACCTACTGCATGCGACAGTAACGCAGCGTTAATGCGTGTTACCACCGTTTTTTGCGTTGTGTTGTAATGCTGCGTTATGTCTTTAACGTTGCATTACAATGCAGCGTCCCACTGTGAATAAGCCCTCATTGTTTGCAATGCAGATGGTCAGGGTTTCTTTCATTGCTGAAGATCCAACTTCAACATATAATGAAAAGCTAATTAGCCAATCAGTGGTGCCCACGTAATGAAAAGGATGGAAATAATGTTGTGATCATGAAGTTTGTGAGCAGGGCTGTTTCTAGCTTTTTTGTCTCCCCAGGTAAGTAGTCATGTGTCATCTCCTCCACCCCCCCCCCCCCCAAAAAAAAAAAAACATACACAAACACACATACACAAATAAAAACCATGTGCTATCCGAGGAGGCACAGGGAGTCCCTGAGATATAAACAACCCACCAATCCTGTTGCATTTTGTTGCACACCCCCTCCCTGTACTCCCCCAGCAGAAGCTGTGCTCTCACCTCTCCGTTAGTGCTCTGCTTCCACCTCTCCACTCACTGCTTGGCCTAATGCCCAGCATCTCTACCACATGTAGTCTGATTATACGTGACATGAGGAGAGTGAGGTGACACCACTAAAGGGAGTAGGAGGAAAAGAGGATGGGCTCACAGGTAGTGATGAGCAGAAATGACGCCTATGCGTAACTACACCTCGTAATACACAATAACGCATCACAATCCTAATGTAACATTTTCAGGGAAAATAGTAATTAATGTCCTATGCAATTGTAAGCATTCTTAATTACACATGAATATACGCGTAATTTACGCGTAATTTGGTGCTGAGTTTGGCAGTGAATAGCGAAGCCCCCATAAACTCTATTGCTACCAATATTGCTATATATGTTAAGGAGAACACTGGGTACAAGGTAAGAGAAAAAACATTGTTCAAAAAGACCTTGTGGTTTTTGTGAAAATCTATTTTAAAAATACAAAGAAAAATGTTTTTAAACTGTCATTTTTTCTGAGTTTAAAAATCATTTTTCTTTGCATTTTCAAATCTCAAAAACTACTACTAGTACCCACTATTCTCCTCATCATGTGTAATTATGAGCTTTTTGTCCCTAGGCCTTCTCAAAGAACTAGAGGACATGATCTGCACATGGAGGAAAAACGTTTTAGCCATTTATTTAGGAATGGGTTCTTTACAGTAAGAGTGATTAAGATGTGGAATGCATTGCCACAGGAAGTCATTATGGCAAACTCTATACCTGCATTTAAAGGGGGCTTAGATGCTTTCCTTGCGTTGAAAGACATCCATGGCTACAATTACTAGGTAATGCCTAATGATGTTGATCCAGGGATTTTATATGATTGCCATCTGGAGTCGGGAAGAAATTTTTCCCTTTTGGGGCTAATTGGACCATGCCTTGTGGGGTTTTTTTCGCCTTCCTCTGGATCAACAGGGATATGTGAGGGAGCAGGCTGGAGTTGTACTTTGTACTGGTTGAACTCAATGGACGTATGTCTTTTTTCAACCAAAATAACTATGTAACTATGAATGATTAAACATTATCAATTGGATTACGGATTACTACATTTACACATTAAGCTGGGGGAGGGGGCAGATAGCTGCAAAAGGAGATATAAGGAGACACAGGGTACTGATGGAGGCACACAGGGAGAACAAGGGGACAGAAGGGAGGTATAGGTAGACAGAAGGAGGCGCAGGGAGGAAGAGGAAGCACAAAAGGAAAGAAGGAGGCACAAGGAGGCACAGTGGTCAAAAGGAACCACAAATTGCCACAGAATGAGGCACAAGCGATTGATGGAGGCCCACACAGGAACAAGGGGACAGAAGGGGGCACAGGTAGACAGAAGGAGGCACAGGGGGACACAAGGAGACACAAAATGGGACAAAGTGGCCCAAAGGAGAACAGAAGGAGGCACAAATACGAACAAAGGAAGCACGGTGGCACAGAGGAATGTGCAGGGGGGCAGAGGTTGCACACGGGGACAGAAGAAGGCACAAGGGGACAGAAGGAGGCACAGGGCCCATCAGGATTTAAAAATGAGTATATAAGGAATTTTTCCCCCAATACTCAATCAGGAAACCCCTGATACTCAAAAGGATTGCATGCACAGTGTGCCGACCACATCTGCTGCACTAATCCACTGCCCATAGCTGCACTGTTCACACTAAGCTGCCGCCCAAAGGTGCTTTTGGGTCTGTGTATATTTACAACCTTTGTTAGTATATAGGATTATGTGTATAGGATACCTGTCAACATTCTTGCAACATAAAAGATGACGATTGCCAGGTTGTCATGGTAATCTGTAATGCCTGCGCCTGTAACGTCCCACTGTGAAAGCAGCCTTATAGATGGTCAGCTTCAAGTGTAAGCAGCAGGTGAAAGTCCAGTGTGTTTACAAGAGCCCCTCAACATCACCTAATGTTTCTTCATGCCGGATCTTTAGCAATATCCAATGCCCGAGCAATCCATTATCTTCCGCACATTGTCCCTCCTCCCTGCTTTAGGCTAGTGACACATCTGTAGAGAAGTCAACCCTGAACTGTTGCCCCATGGATTAAGTCCTGATCTCTGCAGATGACAGTAATTGCAAGTGTGCACAGAGCATTATTTCAGCCAATTTCAGAAATAAGGCTTTATATAAAATTATTCTTCCTCAAATGTATTTCATCTTCACTGCCAATTGTAAATTCATTTATGGAATTCTTTCAAGATATTTTGTTTTTACAGGACTGACATCTCTATTTAGAGATGCATTTTGTACTTAACTTATATTTTACATATATTTGGTATAGTTTGTGCAATATGATATTAGAAAATACAGAGATACAGCAAGCATTTTCAATAGAAACAACCGGGTTTCGTTGGATAATATAAAAAGGCATACACAGCAGCTCTAATGGCTTATACAGAGTATATTTCAGACATACCTTTTGCAGCTGTACATAATGAGTTAACTATCACACAAAAATAATTTAAAATATAATGAGGGTGCTGTTATGGATCTCTAATTACTCCCATTGTTGAAGTCTGTGATCTGAACACAATATCCCAGTCGTGGTGATGACGAGTGTAACACATGAGCTGACTTCAATGCTCTCTGTGTTCTCACCATGTACACTGCCATTAATTAGGTCTATTGTTCACTCTTATATTTAGAAAACTGACCGCAGTGCATCAGGTCTCTGCTACTTAGAACTATTAATACAGGAAACGTATTTAGTTGGAAGCAGTATTGTATAAAGAAAAGACAAACAAAAGTACTGGCCTCTGCAAGTAATATATTTGTCATATCAGCGAATGAGGCCTTAAGTAGCTCATCATGACCAACCTCCTTTCCAGAGCCGCAGGACTGATGCAGTGGTCTGTGTCTCTCATCATCATAACTTTTAGGATAAATGAAATGCTGGATGTTTCGCTATACATATGCCCAAGCTTTCTCTAGGTCATGTCTTCAGGTACAAAATCCTGTGGCTGATCGATTATTTCTGGTTGTACCCATTATTTGCTGAGTTCCTCCGAACCAATATAATCAGATTGATGGTATTGATCCGCAAGTGAACAAAACAAGACTTTCGAAAGTAAGAGGTATATAGATGACAAAAGGAACAAGAAAACTTTATTGTTAAGAAAGTTTTTGTTTTTTATGCTTTATTATAAAAATGACCTTCTATACATATTTACCAGACTTTACTATAAGTCTCACCAGGACCTATCCTGACATGTGTGGGGGTAGTACGCCTACCTCCTCTTGGGCTCTGAAGGTAGTGATGAGCCCTTTGTCCTTGACATGGATAAGGCTTTGTAGTAGAGGAGAAGTATTTCCACTCTCTTCGAGTCTCTTCATGTCATGGACAATGGGGGGAGGGGGGAGGGGTTGATATAGCCGGGCCTCGTGGCAAACTTAAGCTGGGGGCCCCCCTCCATTTTCCTCTGAAGGTTAGTCTACAACCCCTCTCCCGACTTTTCTCCAAGGTGAGCGGCAGACATAGAGGCCTATACTTTACCTGATTCCACCTTGGCCCAGTTGCCATGGTTTCTTCCACATCATCTTTCTCCTTTGTTTCTGGTGGTGGGATGCACACACCACAGCAACAGCAGAGCGCCTCTTCCTTCCTCACAGACATGGGTGTACTGATGTAATGTCTCATGTTGCTACGACAGGGAGAGCACTGCTGCGGCCATCCACAGTGTGTGTGTTTCACCACCAGGAAGAAAGGAGGAAGGCGAGGCAGAGAAAACCATGGCAACCAGACCGGCGTTGAATCAGGTAAAGTATATGTCTCCCCACCACTACAAGCCATGGTACCCAGTGGCCTGTGGCACCCAGGGCCAGATTTAGGCCTAGGCCATGGCCTAGGGCACCACAGGAGCAAGGGCACCAAAGTAGCAGACTAAACTGGTGCAGCATTTGCAAGCTTGCAAATGTTGCAATGCAGGGAGATCAGAGTAGCGCCTAATCTCCCTGCTGCCAGCCACCTCTGCAGCAGCCACCTTGCTCTCTGGGCACGTTGGTGTTGTGGAAGCTGGCTACAGACTTGAGCAGCATTGGAGAAGGAGGGGAAGAGGAAGTTTCTGCTCTTGAGACGAGAAGAGAAGTGAGTGACACTGATGGCTGCTGCAGTGTGGTGGCGAGCTGTACTTAAAGGGGGGGGGTGGGAAAGGGAGCGATTAAGGGAGTCATCTGGCTACCTATACTGGAGGGGGTGGGAAAGGAGTCATCAGGATATCTATAGTAAAGGGAAAGAGGGGAGAGGTCATATGGCTACCTATATTGGATCGAAGGGGGGAGAGGTCATCTTGCTACCTATACTGAAGGGGGCGGCTGGTGACATTGGCCTTGGGCAGTAAAGAGTACAAATCCGGCCCTGGTGGCACCACAAATTTAATTTTTAATGCTGGGGGACAGATGCTTGGGGGCCCTTATGAACTCAGGGCCATTTGCCCCCATTGCCTTGATGGAAGCACGGCCCTGGGTAAAGCTTAGTATGGTGGAACCTTCGGCTTTCCGGCTCAACCATCCTAGCTATACAGCCTGGCATAGGGACAAGGGGTTAAAAAGGCTTGCGGGAGGAGGGCTGCAAAAAGTTTTTTTTTTTAATTCTTTAAACAGTTAAAAGGGCATTGTAGTAACATACTGTCTAGTAGACTGTAGTAAATTATCCAGGATGCACACTTTTATGTTAATTATCCTGGTCTAAGCATCAGAAACACTTCCTATAGCTACATACAGATGTATATTGGTATAGAACACTATGTTCCCAGTGAGTCACAGTGTCATACAGCATGTTGTCATGCAGCATCTGATTGCAGACACATCGGCCTCGATTCATCATTGTCTTTGAGATAACTTTTTCCAGTTTGTTAAATTACCGAATTCGAAGTTTAGCGATTTCTAGTTGTATTCATCAAGGTTTTTCCTCATTCGGTGTGAATTCGATAACAATTCGGTAACCATTCGGTAACGTGTCGATATTTCCATTTTACAGCGGTAATTTAACACAAGGCCATAAGATTCCCATGGAATTGTGGGTAAAAGGCAGTCCTTTGAGCACTACGTAGCAACATTCTGAATAGGGCTTTACACCTGGACCAGGATTCTGAAAGTGGTTGGGACAATCCCACAATTTGATAGGAGCCTTTTCTAAAAAAATATAGTGCAGCTAGCAAAATTAGTTAACCCTGGCACTGCCTGTGTTCTCTTACAAGATGATTCAAGAGAAATGCAGATGTCGTGTTATAGCAAATAAATCTATTCTCTTACAAATGTATATGGTTGCAGACCTTATTCTTGCCCTTCTGCGCCTTTGAATCACTCTCAGCTGATACATAACCACTTCAAATGGCTCCATCTTCTCTGTCAGCAATGATCTGACAGGAATAACGACAGAGCAGTGAAGAAGATAACTAATCCTAAATGTAACGCTAAACCACGCCCACTTTCTTTTTCATGAATTGCACTTTCTTCCGTTTTAGCGAATCGTTACCGAATCGTTAACGAATGTTCGCTAACAGCTGTAGATAACTTTGATGAATCCTGAAATTAAGTTAACAAATTCGGTATTTTACCAAACTGTTGTTAACAAATTTGCTAAGTGTTGATGAATCGAGGCCATAATCTATTGATCTGATGATTCCTGAGGACAATTCTGGATGCTAGGCCACCTGATACTAAAAAGTGTGAGCTGTCACTATGGGGTGTGTGTGGGGATGGCGTGGGGGAAGGGTGAGCAAGGATCACAGGGAACTCCACATTTCGAGAAGTGGTCTTACCCACACAGCCGTCACTATAGCTGCTATGATGGGCTTTGACCCCACTGATATTCAAGACATTGGCTACCCAAGTGTGTGGTGACTGGACAACAGGGTAATGTGTGACCCCTTTATGACTATGCTAGAAGGTAGTGTAGGGTTCACAATTACGCCCCATACATAATTACGATTTGTAAATTCAATTGATTTTGTGTAATCCATTCATAATTTTGCATAATTTTTGTGTACTTTTCATGGAATTTTGTGCCAAATTTAGTGGTTAATAACAAAGCCCCTATATATGATATTGTCACCAAAATTGCTACATATGTTAAGGAGAATAGTGGGCACAAGTAAAAAAAAATAAAAAAAAAAGATTTTTCAAAAGAGTTTAAAAATTCAGAGGAAAAATGTTTTTGTTTTTTGTTAACTGTCATTTTTCTGAGTTTAAAAAACATTTTTCCTTTGCATACCGTATATACTCGCATATAAGCCGACCCCCTAAGTTTTACTTAAAAAAAGGGGTAAAATTGAGTGACTCTCATACAAGCCGAGGGTAGGAATCACAGTGAAGGCAGGCGAGCAGAACCACTGTCACAGGTGCCTCTATATAGTGCACTGATGGGTTGACAATGTAACACACACACACACACACACACACACACACACACACACACACACATTCCCACCTACACAAACACTGCCTGAGTTCCCCCCCCCCCCCAGTCAAAATGTATAGCACAATTACCTGTATGACAATAATAATAGTCCCCCCCAACACAAACACACTGCCTAAGTGCCTCCCGTTAAAATGTATAACACTTATGACAAAATAGTCCCCCTGCAAAAACACTGCCAGAGTACACCCAGTCATTGCATATCCATGTGCAGCATAACATTCTTCCTTACTTAGCAAATAAATGAACAGCGCTACTTAAAAACAGATGAGTGCTTACCTGCAAAAGAGTTCAAGCCCCACTTATGGGATAAAATACACACTGAGCATACACATGACCTGTCTACCACTTGGAGGATGTTAGTTTCCTATAACAGCTTGCATGCAACTTGTTAAGTACTTGTCCCTCCCACTGTCGAAGAAGTCTTTCCTCCATGGGAGGGGACCTAACACTAACTAAATCCTACCTATACATAGCCTGGGTGCGCTACCAAGTGAAATTGAAAATTGCGCAAAAAAGTGGGATCAGCGCATCACCAGGCCGCCTCTGAATGGCCTCTGCTCAGAGATGCGCTGAGCCCCCCCAGAAACTACAAACGCACCTTGAACCCAAACAGAGTCTCTGCATATACACCAAAGGCAAAACTATTAAGTGGGAGCAGCTGACCAGAAATAAATTAAAACATAGCAAAGAAATGAACAGCGCTACTTAAAAACAGATGAGTGCTTACCTGCAAAAGAGTGCAAGCCCCACTTATGGGATAAAATACACACTGAGCATACACATGACCTGTCTACCACTTGGAGGATGTTAGTTTCCTATAACAGCTTGCATGCAACTTGTTAAGTACTTGTCCCTCCCACTGTCGAAGAAGTCTTTCCTCCATGGGAGGGGACCTAACACTAGCTAAATCCTACCTATGCATAGCCTGGGCGCGCTACCAAGTGAAATTGAAAATTGCGCAAAAAAGTGGGATCAGCGCCTCTTCCTTACTTGACCCAAATGCCCCCTCCAGTCAATGCACAAGGGTGTGCTGCATCCATTCACGTTAATGCCCTCCCTGGCATTAGTGCGGTGATACACAGCGGTATGAGCTTCCACCAATCAAGCAGGTGCACTACACAACATTAGCATTGTGCTACACGGCGGTGCGCGTCTTCTCTCCGGCCCGCGCTGACAGGATTCAGATTACTTCTCCCTTGCAGTCTCGTTTCCATGGCACCCTGTTATTGCGTCATAGAGAAGAGACTGTGAGGTCGAAGTAGGCTGTATCCTGTCAGTGCGGGACAGAGAGAAGACGCGCACCGCTGTTTATCACAATTCTAATGCCGAGCAGTGCACCCGCTTGATCGGAGGAAGCACAGACCACTGTGCAATGAGGGGGGGGGGGGGGGGCATTCGGATCAGGTGCGGTTATGCTGTACATGGCTCTGCAATCCCTGGGGCACTCGAGCAGTGTTTGTGTAAGGGGGTCGCTATTTGAGGTCATACTTGTGCTATACATTTTGCGGGAGGTCTCTACATTTTTGGTGACTCGTATAGAAGCCGACACCCCCACTTTAGGGCCACTTTTTTGGACCCAAAAATTTGGCTTCTATGCGTGTATATACAGTATTTAAAATCTATTTTCCCAAAAATTCTAAGGGTTTTTTTTTAAGTCTTTTGACTTGTGCCCACTATTCTCCCTAACCACTTGAGGACCGAACCCCCCCTAGTGACCAGGCCATTTTTTACTAATTGGGCCACTGCAGCTTTAAGGCCTCACTGCAGGTCCGCACAACTCAGCACACAAGTGACCCCCCCCCTCCCCTTTTCTCCCCACCAACAGAGCTCTCTGTTGGTGGGGTCTCCTCTGTTGGTGGGGTCTCATCCCTGCTGGGATTTTGTTTATTTTTGTACACATTTTCTTTTATTTATTTTGCAATAAATTAAGTTATTTGTTTAAAATTAATTTTATTATATCCCCGCCCTCCCGCCAGCCAATCACTTTGATTGGCTGTTATAGGCTGCAGCCTATGACAGCGGATCACCCCTGAGCTGTCACAAGGCTGTCCCCAGTACAGCGCTGCCTTAGATCGAAGCACTGTACAGCCCTATTAGACGCTGGGAGACTGAAGGCAGAGCAAAGCTCCGTCATCAGAGCGTTGCTCCCCTGCAATCCCCATTCCAGGCCATTCACACCAATCGGCGGGGAGTAGTCCTGGAGCTGCCGCCGCTTTCACGGCAATTGGCGTGGAGTAGTCCTGGAGCTGCCACCGCTTTCACGCCAATAGGCGTGGAGCGGTCGGCAGGTAGTTAACATATGTAGCAATTTGGTGGCAACAGCATGTATGGGGGCTTTGCTATTTACTGCTAAAGTCGGCGCAAAATTTATGTGAAAATGTGAAATTATGTGTTTTTGACGAAATTCATTACATTTTTTTTTCTGAAATTTCAAATTACTATTTTGCATTGATGCAAATGTTTTGATGCGAACTTATCGCTATGCAAATTTTTGCTCATCACTACTAAAAGGTGGAATAGTTCCCAAATGACCCTTTCTTTTAAATAACTGGGCTGCACATGGTTGCCTTTACAGAACAAATATATCTGCCGTGCCTGATTTTTAGCTGATATTTCTTGTTTTGTTAATTATACAGAAACAGCTCCCGCGCAGGTGAAAAATATTGTACTGTATACGGCAACTGTGAAATGCTCCTGAGACAAAGGGAATGGAATTGCAATGCAATTTAAAAAACACAGAGTATGACAATTTTGCAGATGAGGAAATCACAAGTTTTACCTTGTCGGGCTTTCAAACTATTAGAAAGAGATGTGCGCCGAGCCTAGGCTCCCTCCACTCTTTTTTAAAAGTACTTGTCTGTCAGATTGACATTTTTGCAGAAGAGACACTTTCCCTTGATTTATTTTAATAAAAGCTATTCTATAATATCATCTCGAGTAACTTTCAATATAGCACCAATCTCCTTCATCTAACAAATTTGTGCAGTTTAAGACCTTTTGTTCTAAATGATAGCGAGACCAAAAAAAAGTGCACAAACTTGACCTTGGCAAATAAGATATCTGTCAGGCTCAAATCTTTTTATATTAAGATCTTGGGTTCTGCACTTTGCTTGCCAAGAGTTTGTGTATGTATCCATTTAATGTGTGCATTTAAATCAGTGCTCACGTACGTGTTATCTTCTGTAGGGTGTTGCTCTGGCTAGGTGCATCGTGTTGTTGGCAGCTTTTTAGCGAAGAACAAGCTGGAGTTTATGGGGTGATTTCTCAGTTGCAAGATACGTATGACTTAAATCAGTTTTTTTTTTTAAGCTTACAGGCACATTGTGTTGTTTGAATAATTGCCTGCAATGATTTGCTTATATAATGTTCTCTTCTTCTTCTAATTATTGTTCTTTATGACTGTATTTAGTGCAATATTAATCATGAAATAAAATTATTTGCAAAGGAAGATGCCAATTGTTAGGGTGTGCTTCATTTTCCATACTTTGTATTGAATCATGTTGAATCTTTAAAATGAGTCACAGGTCTTTGCTGTGTCTTCCTCATTTCTTCTAAGATATAATTGTTCTGAAGAAATTACAGTGGTCTGTTTTGTAGTAGAGAAAATTTTAAAATGTTACATTTTCTTGAAGCAAACCTGAAGCAAAAAAAACAAAACAAACAAACCATATGATATAGTGAATTGTATGTGTAGTACGGATAAGGAATAGAACATTCGTAGCAAAGAAAAGAGTCTCATATTTTTATTTTCAGTTTTATAGCTTTTTTTGTGTATTATTATATCTGTCTGTCAGTTGCAGTTTTTAAACAACTCTCTGTCTTTTAAGCTATAAAACAACACAGAAATAATGGCCCTTCGAACTTTCCTGCAGTAAAATCTTAACTCGGCTGTCTCTCGCTGTTTCTTCACTGTTTAAGTGCTTCAGAAAACAGGACTGTATTTGACCCACTGGGTCGATTGGCTCAAAGAAGCTCTTTTGCATAGATAATAACTGATGTTTTTTAACTCTTCCTGTACTGGAAAAAAATATGAGATTCTTTTGTTTTCTACTAATGTTCTATTTCTTAGCTGTACTACACATACAATTCACTATATCGTAAGTTTATTTTTGTTTCAGGTTTGCTTTAACCATTTGTGCCGCCCGGACGTGAAGCTCACGTCCGTAGCGGTTGCCTTGCAGCGCTCCCGCGCTTCGGCGTGCTCCCCCGCGCAATCGCAGGCACGCCCCGTGCCCGCGTGGTGTCCCCCGGTAGCCCTGGGATCAGTGAAAGGGAACATTGTTCCCAATCACCGATCCCTGTCCCCCGCAGAAAAACCGAAGCACTCACCCGTGAGGCTTCAGTTCTTCTGCCCGGAAAGATTTCTGCATCCCCCTTGTACTTCCGCTTAGCGAGAAGTACAAGGAGGGAAACTAAAAACGAAGGTGGCCATCTTGTGGCCAAATAGTAAAATTACATCTACACATTTTTTATATTACAATTTACACACATAACATTAAAAATTAACTATTTATGTCCCACACCAAAATATTACCCAAATAAAATTTTAAATGGAAAAAAAAATACAATTAAAAAAAAAAAAAGACATAAATAGTTACCTAAGGGTCTGAACTTTTTAAATAGGTTTTTGAAGGGGGTTTACTACAAACACTTTTTAAATTATAAGCTTGTAAATAGTGATTGGCGCAAAACGGAAACAATGCACCTTTATTTCCAAATAAAATATTGGCGCCATACATTGTGATAGGGACAAAATTTAAATGGTATAATAATCGAGACAAACGTGTAAATAAAATACATAGGTTTTAATTATGGTAGCATGGATTATTTTAAAGCTATAATGGCCGAAAACTGAGAAATAATGAATTTTTTCCATTCTTTTCTTATTAATCGTGTTTAAATGCATTTACAGTAAAGTTGCTCTTAGCAAAATGTACCACCCAAAGAAAGCCTAATTGGTGGTGGAAAAAACAAGATATAGATCAATAAATTGTGATAAAGTTATTAGAATGGTAGGTGAAAATTGCTCTGATGCATATGGTGAAAAATCCCCGCGGGATGAAATGGTTAAGATAAGGTTTTCCAGGTTGTATGATTGTGCAAGGGCATAACTGAAATTCATTGGCCCCCAAGAAAAACTTTTAACCCCTTCTCCCTTCCCCAGGGGTGGCTTGAATGACCACAAGGTGTATCTGTAAGGAATTATGGTGTGTATTTAGCAAAGTATGAGAAAGCGCACAGCAATTCTATTGATATTCCTAACAGTAAGGTATTGCATTTTACACAGTAGCGCAATCCATGTTACCTAGGTGTATATTGCACATTGCCACGGTCCCACGCTATTACTGTCTGGTAAAATTGCTGTGCACTCCTTGCACTCTGCACGCCTACATAAAAAAATGCACCCACCATGAATTATCCACCCATAACAAGTGTGGCTATAAACACATATGATTTGGAGCTACAAAGCATGCCTAGCCCCTGTCCAGCTGCTGATGCTGCTCCCTTATAGTTCCATGTGCCTATATATGTTTGTATGTTTTCTATTGGGGAGGGAGGGGCAGTTAAAGGATACCAGAGCCCAAAAGAAGATGAGAAACGGGGGGAGCAGGCATATATGGTGAGCTGTCCTGATGCTCACTGCTCCCCCTGTTCTCGTTTCTGCCCTCTCTGCCCTCTTGGGTACCTGTAATTGCCCTGGTAGGGATCCAGTGCGCCTGCGCTGGGCGGGCTGCACACATACTACAGCACACAACCACGGCCGAAAAGATCTGCGAATGCTTGTGTTGTCATATGACACTGTCAGCCATTGGGTCAGGTAAGCATAATCACCTTTAGCTTGTTTTTAAAATAATATTAAATAATATTTGATAAAGAAATAATCTACATACCATATATGTCATCAGACATATTTGTGTGAGTATGTACCATATGTGCCACCATCATTCAAAAACACCTTGATCAATTTCAAAGAAACCTGGTATACAGATCCCTTACTACCTGGGAAAATATGTTCTGGGGGGCTTAAGTCACCCCCCCCCCTCCACACACTTTCTTGCACACCTGGGCTGAGTCACAAACAGGCATTGAGATTTCACACATTCACATCAAAGGGAAAACTTAAAAGGCTTCCATGCTTACAGTAATAAAGCCAGAGTATCCACACTTGGCACAGTTGGTCACTAGGTGGCTGGGATTAATATCCAAAAAAGTGGGTGAAGCCTACAACAGTCAATCAAAATTCGCCTACTGATATTCAAGTAGAATATTTAAATTGTGGCCATTTTTACACTGTTAATGGCACAGGCCTCAAACTTCAATTTCAGAAAAGGGACAGAGCCACAAACAGCCAATCATATTTGTTTGATTGATAAACTGCTTCCATTGTCATATTATTGATGTGAAGGACCTCAAAGCTCACAAACTTGTCATTGAGTGACTGTGTGTCAAGGTTAGAAGAAGTGGGCGGAGCCAACAACAATCAGATTTTTAAATGGAAAGATCAGCCCCGGCCCACCCATGACACAGAGTGAGGCGTCTTCCTCAGGCAGTGGAAGTCTAGGGGCGGTGTCAGGGGGGAGGCCATGAGCAGGAGAGGATAGCAGCACAGGAAGGAGGAGCAGCGTGCAAACAGCGGTGGGAAGAGGGGCAGACCCCTTTCCATGCTCCCCCTCCAGATATTAGACAGTGTGTCTACGGCTGGCAAGGAATGAATGACTCACCTCTTCTTTATGCATCTACTGTGTGCCCGCTGCTCCTCCTTTCTTGGAAAACTATACTACCTATACTGTGGCAGCTATACTACCTGTACTGGGGGCAACTACACTAGCTACCTATACTGGGGCAACTATACTACCTAAACTGGGGAAAACTATACTACCTGTACTGGGGGCAACTATACTAACTACATATACTGGGGAAACTATACTGGGGAAACTATGATAGCTACTGATACTGGGGCAACTATACTACCTGTACTGGGGGCAACTATACTAGCTACCTATACTGGGGCAACTATAGACCTGGGGCTATCTATACTGGGGACACCTATAGACCTGGGACTATCTATACTGGGGACACCTATAGACATGGAGCTATCTATACTGAGGACACCCATAGACCTGGCTACCAAACTGGGGACACCTATAGACCTGGGGCTATCTATACTGGGGACACTTATAGACCTGGGGTTATCTATACTGGGGACACCTATAGACCTGCCTACCTAAACTGGGGACACCTATACCATTTTGTGGGGAAGTCTGCTGTCAATATGATTGCATTTTTGTCGGGAAATATGCTGCTAATCTGATTGAACTTTGTCGGGAAATCTGCTGCTAATTTGATTGCATTTTGTTGGGAAATCTGCTGCCATTTGACTACTTGATAAATTATCATGAGGCATGTAACTACTTGATTACTTTATCTAAAATGTATCTGGTTGGACCTAATCTCTGTGAATAACACCACTACTTATTTTGTGTTTTTTTTTTAAGTCTGCCCATGACCCATCATGACCACGCCCATGTTCCAGTGCGTGGTGTCACCCATTTATTTTTGCTGCGGTGCGGTGCGCTGCGCAAGCCGCATGTGGACATATCCCTTTTGGGGACTGTTCTCAGAAGTGCTCACAATCTATTCCCTACCATAATCATGCAAACTTTCTAGAGAACATGTGTATGTGAGTCCAAAATGGGGGTGGGGGTGGGGGGGGGAGAGGGGATGGAGGGGCTCAGGCTAAAGCTTTCCTGGTGGGCCCTTAGTGTCCCAGTCCAACCCTGATGGGCCTGACAGATATTTCTTGTTTCATCGGAGGCCACTAATCCATGTAAGAAGCCCACAAAACGATTGTCAGGCTGAATTCCTATTTGTCCCCTTGGATGCTTTAGTTATTTCACGTGATTAAACTGCATGTATTGGATTTGTGCTCAGACTCATTCTTCTTACACTGCATTATCACAGCTGGTTTCTTCCATGAATATGATCCTATGCATTATCCTAGAATGGCCTGCTTCCTCTACATTTAGTGATGACCTATTTTTTCTTTTTTTGTGGAACTGATTTAGGAAGTGTCTTTGGTGTCTTTAATACTTATCTTATTTTTAAAGATTTTGCTGACTGCATTTCCAAATTCAAAAACATTTAAAGGGAACCAGAGAGGAATGGGGGGTGAAAAAAGAAAAAGATTTTATACATACCTGGGGCTCCTTCCAGCCCAATAAGCCTGAATCGCTCCCACGCTGCCGTCCTCCGCTTCCTGGATCCGCCGGTACCGGGCCCGTCACTTCCGGTGGACGCGGCCAATTGTCCGCATCACAGTGCGCTCCCTCCATACCCGTACGCATGCGGCTGCGCAGTAGGCAGCTGCACGCGTACCTGTATGGAGGGAGCCCACTGTGATGCGGAGAATTGGACGCGTCCGCCGGCCGACTGGCCGACTGGCGGTAATAGCGGGATCGGCGGTTCCAGGCAGCGGAGGACGGTGACGTGGGAGTGATCCGTGCGTATGGGGCTGGAGAAATACCCAGGTATGTATATTTGATCCTCTTTGGTTCCCTTTAACAGCTTTGAATACATTTTTGCATTCATTTACTGACTAATTACGTGCAAAATGTGTATAATTTGCACCTAAGGCTTTGTTTACATCTAAAATCGAAATCACTGGCGCCAACATTTTTTGATTTTTTTGTGCAATTTTTTTAACACCTACCGGGGCTTACCTGCACGCTGCAATTTTTTTATAAAGCGCTTTTCTTTTTGCAGAGCGATTCTGTTTTTTCACTTCCTGACATCAGTGAATTCTTGCACCCGGAAATTAATAAATACAATGTATTTATTCATGAAAGTGCTGGGGAAAGCGCTATACAAAGAGTTTTTTCAAGTGCTTTGTGATTTCCCTATACCTTCCATACCTTCCAAAAATGGTACAGACAGCGTTTTGGTGAGCAGATCGGAATCGAACTGCTCAGATCTGAACACTCTCATAGGGACTCATTGCACAAGCACTTTTAGGGCGATTTTGCAAATCGTCAGCGCTCGTCAGCGCTTATAAAACAGGCGAAAACGCCTTAGGTGTGACCAAGCCCTAAACTAACTCATTCAGCTGCCTCTTTTGTGGGTTATGGATTATGTCAAGCCAGGGGCGTATCTGGGTGGTATAGAGCCTATGGCAAACACTGAAATTGCGCCTCTCCCCCCGGCCCTCTTCCCCGCTCTAAAAACAGCATCCTTTCTCACATACATGTGTTATTATGTTTGCCTGTGCTCAGGATATTGCATAAGTTACTTTCTTGGAAATCTCTTCTTATTCCCTCTCTGTACTCTTTTCTAGCACTAAGCCAAGTGCGCCCTACATACATAAGTTAAGCCATGTTCCCCAGATAATTATTACAGATCTAAGGTCTGAGTGATGGGGAAGCACGGGGGCAGGCATGGAAGCACAGCACAGGAGCAGAGATGGCGCCCATGGTGCATGAGCCATGCCTGCACCCCTCTAGATACGCCTCTGTGTCAAGCCATACACACTCCGGTCAGGTGTTTGCTGTGAGATGAGTTAAATAAAACCTCCAGCAGCTGTGCTCTTTGAGCATGGGGCCCCCCGCAACTCTTCTACTAGCTTCCTAAAGCTGTCAGCAGTGGACAGCAGTGTCTTACCAGGAAGGAAAATATAGCCTCCCTATCCTTTCAAAGCACTATGCCCCCTGCTGGTAGGTATTAGGCTCTTTGATAATGCCCTGGCCAGATGAGGAGCCCACTAGCAAAGGCAATTGCATGGTGCGGTCTGATTGTTGAAATAAGAGCAATAAGATGAGAAGCGTTACCTGTACACAGGTTTCCTGTAAAGTCTAAAGGTGCGTACACACATGCGACTATAGTCGTTTGTAACGATCGTTCCCCGATCTTTACCAACGACGATCATTACAAAAAACGAACCACCGACTATTAAGGCAAACGACGAACGAGCCAAATCGCTACAAAAGAAAGTTCTGTCTCGGCGGATTTTAACCAATGACGATCGTTTGCAAAAGTAGTACATCGTTGGAAACGGTCGTTCGTACTAGGCTTGGCATGCACATTTCACAATTTCTCCATAAAACTTCTCATTTTTATGCTTTACGTGATGTAACGTTCGTTCTAACGATCAGATCGTTACACACCTTTTAAAACTAACTTTACTTAGGTCGTTCTTTCATCAATTAAAAGTTTGTTCGTCGTTTTCAACGAACGATCGTTATCGCATGTGTGTATGTAGCATTACACATTGGCCCACAGTGTGTAAAGATGAAGGCAAAAAATACCTGTCTTTTTTGTAACATTTTGTCACCTGTTATTCCTTCAGTTTTAGCATCTGTTCTACTCCAGGAACTCTCGTTTTGATCCCCTGCTTTAATGGCAGTCTGGTTCCTGTCTTGATGACTACATGCTTCTCCACATGTTGATTCCAGTATGGTTCCTGTCCAGCTGACAGCAGTTTTGTAAGACTGATTGAAGAACTTCTGGAGGAGGTCCTGTCTCTGTAAAGCAAACCTAAGGGAGTATTAAAATGAAAAAATGGATACTTATATAAGAAAAAGGAAGTCTCTCCACAGGCTTCCCATGTCCTCCATGAGATCACCTCTGTTGCCCAGGAGTCGGACAGTTAGCAGCCACACTCCACTTTGTTTACTTTACTATGAGTTCAGATCCGATCAAAATTGATTATTTGGATCTTACTCTCATAGGAAACCCCTCATTACACACAGTCATCACCCGTACCTTTCGGAAACCCACAGCGGGCAATTCCATTCTGCTTGCCAGCTCATGTCACCCTAGGCATACCCTAAATGCTATCCCCACGGAGGAATTCATCAGGGCTGCACGTAACTGTTCTGATCCAGTTGATCTTGAACAGGAGTGTAACTTGGTGAAGACCAGACTCAAACAAAGAGGCTATACTGGAAGACAGTTGGCCCTGGCGGGTCAAAAGGGCATCAATAGACCACGTTCAGATCTATTGAGAAGTAGGGTGGGGAGAGAGGCCGGAGAGGATCGGGTTACTTTTGTCACCGGCTACAGCCTTGAGTTTAACAAAATCACAAGCATTATTAGAAAATATATTCCTGTGCTGTATCCGGATACAAAACTTAAAACCATCCTGGACAAAGGATGTAGTTTTTCCGCTAGGAGGGCCCGTACTCTAGGGTCCATCCTTTCACCCAGTCTTTTTCGGTCTCCCTCCTCCTCCCGTACCCCGACATGGCTAGCCACAGTGGGTTCCTATCCTTGACGGTTTTCCACATGTAATTATTGCCAGTGTCCCAAAAAAAGCAATTCGATATTTTCCTTTGCACATAATAAAAGTTTTCCTATCAAGCAGTATGTGAACTGCGATACCAAATACACGATTTATGTTATCTCCTGCATGACATGTCGTATACAACATGTGGGATGTACCACTCGTCATCTCAGAGCCCGCATAGCGGAACATTATTGTGGCACCAATTGGAACACCTTTCGCAAATCTACGGTTTCCAAACATTTTGAAACAGTACATGAGAGGGATCTCTCTTCTTTTGCTTTTCAGGGGGTGGAGCGGTGGTCTGTCCAGTTAGGGGAGGTGATCTGCAGAGATCGCTTTTGAAGCGTGAAGCTTTTTGGATTCATAGGTTAGGTACCTGTATACCACGGGGTTTAAATAAGAGATGGGATTTGAGTTTAGTTTATACACATTGAGGCCCCCTTTTTCCTCTCTCTAATCATATATGTTGTGTTTAGACAATAATCTATGTGAATTGCCGCTGCTGTCCTCTCTCCTTTCCTGTCCATTTCCAACTTCACAGTTTGTCAGTGATAACACTTTTTTACATTTTTTATATGATATTTCCAATGTTATTATTGCATTTTTATATTGTATCCTTTGGGGATGGATATCTCTTTAAGAGGCGGTTTGTGTGTCCCCGGGGGTGGAGCTTTCTCTCCCCTGGTCCCATATAA